>NC_140280.1:6417404-6519904 GCF_964030765.1 Micromesistius poutassou | reverse complement strand
TAATAACATAACACACATCACGTGACTTCAAATCATTTGAACAGATTTGTTTTTAAGTCAACATGTACTGATGAGGTATTACTGATACCAAGGTATTACTTATTGTCTTAATTGTCTTAATCATGGATCATGTTTTTTTTTTGTAGAAAGCATTTCTGTTTGGGTCTCACAAACTGTGTTTTTTACCAAAATGTATCAAGTTTTCTATTGGCTGCGCTTCTTAACTTGAGCGAGTGTAACGTGGCTTTTTACAAAATGTGACAACGCCCCCTAGGACTTGTTCATGTCGCTCTTTTTAAACTTGTAGGCAGAAGTCCTCCTGCTGAAACGGGGGTTTAGCTAGCCACGAAGGAGAACGCTCCCTCACAAGATCACTCCCTCACATGAGCTTCATATGCGGTTTGCAACATCATCTCTGTTCGGCAGACAGAAACCAGTGGTGAAGTTGGGCCATTGACATCATGGGTTCCGGGATTTGCGTTCCCCATTGGTCAAATTTGGAAAATTGCACATTAATGGGGAAATTTATACGGGGAGATAGCGTGGCAGACATGTGCAGACATGTTGCAGACACGGATGAAGCACTATTCTCGTAATGGGAAATAGCCTAGCAAGCACCCTTTTTAAACTCCATGTATCCTCATCAGACATGCACCCGGTTCATAAATTGAACATAAGATCTCTGAAAGACGCATACATGATTCAATTTCCTCTGGTGATCTCGACGGTTTCAAACATGCCCGCATAAGTCAATTCCTTCACCAGGTGTCACCTCTTAAGTAGCCTTTCCATAGGTATCGTTGTGTTTCTCGTAATGCGTTTGCCGATCAATATTTCCTTTTTCTGTGATTTTTCCGGCCGCTCAGCAGAAGCGATTTGTCAGCCCCGTGCAGAGCTAGCCATGTTAGCGCCCACGCCAGCCTCTCTTTCCTCTGGGTGCACTGTCGCTTTCGCTAACCCACCTCACTAACCCCCTTGTCCGGCTCCCCTGAGTGCCAACCGCGTTAGACACACCGCTCTAAATTATTCTCCAGGCGCCATGTCTGTAAAATGTGGGAAATTATCCACAGAGACGTCTTTGATTCACAGCTGCTGCTGCTGCTGCTGCCGCCGCCTCCTCCTCCACTGCTCCAAAATCCTTGCGGTCTGAATGAAAAAGACGGCCTTGACCAATAGGGGCAGGGCGGGCCATGCAGCCATCCTAGGTCATGTGAATAAATAGACGTGTGGCGTTTGACGGCGGCCAGATGCTGTCTCTTGGCTGTGGAAAAGAAGGAAAACAAAGATGGCTCTGGCAACAGAAGGTCTATCGCCGTAGACAGGGGAAAATCTCAGGGTCGTGTATTACATTGACCTCCAAGATGGCAGAGACGGGGGGCTATCTGTCTAACTCAAAGACACACTGTGCTGGTTCACACCCTGACACACGCACACACACACACACACACACACACACACACTCATATACATACACAGACACACATAGACACAGGCACACACACACAAACACAAACACACACACACACACACACACACACATACAGGTTGATGTTCACAAATTGACATGTATAGACAAACAAATAGATCAACACATGCACAAATCGCACGACCACACAGACATTAAATGGAGACTCGACTGTAAGCAATGTTCAGTTATTTGCCACAGGAAGGCCCTGCAGTTGTATGTGTTCATTTACATTTTGTCATTTAGCAGATGCTTAAGCTCAATTTTATCTAGACTTTCAACTCGGCTGTTATATTTATTGAGATTTGTGCTCTGGTGCATACTGTTTAAAATTGTTACTGTCAGGGTTGGACATCTGTTTGCATGTATGCATGTATTCACACACATGAGAATGGGGTGAAAGCTGCAATACTGAGTCAAAGAAAATACTTTCAATGTTAACAGTGGTTAACTGTATTTAATTAGCTCCCTAGCATCACTCAGCTGACAGCGAAAACACACAAATTACATTATGACTATTGTAACCCAGTAACAAAGGTATGTATTATGTTGAGAAAATATATTCAGTCAAATGGGGACGTTGTGTGAAAGTCAGCGAGTTTCTGTGGAGATCTGAGGGGGTCTGGAAAGTTCAACAAAAGTCTAATAATTTGGCGGTGAATGATTTAGACCTTTTGAAATATCCAGTGAGCCCAGAGAAAGTAGCCTGCGTTTGAAAGAGCTGTTGGAGTATCAATCCGCAATATAATTACCTTTTCTTCTTGCAATTACTCTCCCTACTTATATAATATTTTCTTTTTGGAAAACAAAAGACTTTCCATCTCGATATCCCGACTCACAAAGCACCTGGGCTCACTCTGCGAAGTGTACTTAATCCCAAAACAAATTAATCTCGGGCTGCTTGTATACATAATCAATACAATGCAACCACGGTCTAATCTACACCGCCGATGTATCTGTTGTTTTCCCCAAATCGGCTTGAGTACTATGCAAACGCATACATACGAGCTAATGATGAGAAACGTATTGTTATTAAAGGATGATGCATGTGGGGGTCAATCGGCCACAGTAGCTATACAGATACGCTAATAACATACTGTTTGTTTAATGTGAGCCCAATAACCCTGAATCAGCCGCATGACAGTTCTTGTTTACCAGCTAGAGTTAATACCCTGGGTGCAAGGGCAGTGATGTACGCCTGTACTGTAATCCAGCCCTAAGTGCAGTGTAGCTAGTCGTACAATAACATACATGCATTTAATGACCATCAGTGAGTGACCCCTGCCCCCTCATTCCAGCCCCTCTCTCCCTTCTCATCCCCCCTGATATGTATTTTAGAGTGGGCGAGAGAGAGAGAGAGAGAGAGAGAGGGGGGGGAGGGGGGGGGACACAGATTAATGCACACGGTGTGAGAGAGAGAGAGAGAGACACACACGCACACAGACCCACACTGAGAGTGAGAGACGAGAGAGAGATCAGGTCAGATAATGAGAGAGAGAGAGAGAGAGAGAGAGCAGAGAACCGTGTGATTGTACATCTGGAAGATTCATCACCTAATGCTTAATTAATGTGATGCAAATGAGGGTGAGGAGGTTGGCATGTATATATATAGTATGTGTGAGCGAGGTGCACCAGCTTAATGGCGCCCTGTGTTCTGTGTTTCCCACTAATGCAGAATACAGAAGCCACACTGTCTTTGTAATCGGCAGGATCTCACCACTGCTGCGCCGCCGCTCTGTATTTCATGCTGCATCCCACGGCCCGCGGACGTTATGTCGGCTTTATGTGAGGTCTCCGGTTTCCCTCGACCCTTTATAGGGACCTCTGCTCGCACCACAGCACAGTAAACAGTGTTGTGTGAGTGGAATTGTCGCTCGTTATCCCGTCAACGTCGAACCCTCCTCCCGTGGTCTGTAAGCGCACTCTGATTAACCATGAATATACTTTTCCCCTCCTTTCCTGTATTTATTTTTGAATTCTCTTTTCCAGCCCAAAGTATCTTTTCAGGTTTTTCCGCCAACTCTGTCCGTAGCCTTATTCCCCATCATGTATTTACTGATTACATAACGCGCACCTTGCGGTAATTCAAAGCGCTCCTATTCATTATAAGATAATGAGTGAACTCATCTACGCGCAATCTCCTCAAAGAGCCCGAGGCTAATCCGACGTGACATTTGTCCTCCGGGCGCGGTGGGTAGATAGCGTGGCTCTGGAGGGGCCCCCCCGCTGCCCCCCCCCTCCGTCAGCCATTCCTCGTACTCCTACGTGTTGACACTGTTACAGCCATCGGGTCGTAAATACCTGCAGAATAGCGCCGTATCCAACGCAGCCAGGCGGACGGAGGAAGTGGCCGTTACTGGAGCGTCACAGGGGGGAAACATGCAACACCTGCCTATTAATTAACGGCAGACTCTAATGAAGCTATTCCCGGAGGCCGATTACCGGGAGTCAAATTAACGCCACGCATTTCGAAATACCTGGGAGCGCATCCTACACGCACAGCAGCCTCCCTAACAACACACAGCCGCCGCGGCTGTCCTGAGGCGAGATGGCCCCGGTGAATCATCCGCTAAACAGGAGGGCACAGGACAAAAGAAGGAAATATCAGGACAACACTGTATGTATTAGACTGGTTGTGTTATAAATAGCAGGAGCTGGGTTGTCAAGCGTCAAAAGGTTCTGGGTTTAATCCCCACTGTCTGCGGTCTAGCTGTAGGGTGTCTTTGAGCAACCCACCTCCCTGCTCGTTAGGGACCTGTATCTGGATTCACTGGAAAACACTGCTGAGTGAGCTTATAATGAAATACAAAAGATTGCACTCATATACTGCATTTGTCAATGAAAATTCGGGCCCATCATTGTGTGGTTCGATAGGCCTTGTGTATGCTGGTTTTGTGTATGCTTGTGCAGCTCATTGGGTATTCTATAGCTAGCCCTGCCTTTAAGCTTACTTTAATGTCTCTAATCCCGCCACACCCGACTGTCATTAACGACTGCTTTAATGTCTGTTTGTAAACCGTTCTTCCAAAAGCTTATTTAAAGCTAGTAAACAAACCAGCTCACTGTCCCTCTCGCACAAAACATGTAAATCTCTCTCTCCCTCTCTCTATCTGTCTCTCTCCCCCTCTCTCGCTCTCTCTTTTGCTTGATCTCGCTTTTTTCCCTGGCTTCTTTCCCTCTCTCTTGCAGTGTGAATTGTTTTTACTGCATAAACTAAATGTCTTTATCCCTCTAAAATAAGAATGAGGTCAATGTGAAGGAAAACATATTATATAAAATACGATTGCTTGATTATTATTATTCCTTAAAATTGGATTGAGATAAGATAAGAGAGAAGTTTTGGGAAATCCTTCATGGCACAGTATACTTTTACATTTTCACAGTATTTTCAACAGTATGTTTGTATATTAGCCTTCATCACTCTGGTGTTCTACAGCTTCAGTTTTATAGAATTGCGGCCAGTGCAAAAATATCTGTAGCCTATTATGCTACGTGACACTCGTGAATTCTGGATAACTAAATCAATGATGAAAGTGATGCTGCGCACACAACATTAATGATGAAACAATGCATTCTGCCTCCACAGCCCAACCGTAGCTCCATTACAAATTATTGATTTAAAGATTTAAAGACACATGCACCAACAACCTAGAAACAATGAACCACGCCCATACCTCCTTGGATGCAGCCCAAATGAGTTGCCATATGTATAATGTGTCCTCCTCCTCCTCCATCCCTTTCTCCTCTGCAGCTGGAACCACGTATATCTTTGGTAAAGGAGGCGCCCTCATCACCTACACCTGGGCACCCAACGAGCGACCCAGCACGCGCGCCGACCGCCTGGCCGTGGGCTTCAGCACGCTGCAGAAGGACGCCATCTTGGTCCGCGTGGAAAGCACCCACGGGCTCGGAGACTTCCTCCAGCTTCATATAGTAAGACTCTTCTAGAACCTTCTTAAGACACTTCCTCTCAGCTTCATAGAGTAAGACTCTTCTAGAACCTTCTTAAGACACTTCCTCTCAGCTTCATAGAGTAAGACTCTTCTAGAACCGTCTAAAGACACATTTCCTCTCACTTTCATAGAGTGAGACTCTTTTAGAACCTTCTTAAGACAATCCCTCCAGCTTCATACAGTTAAGCCTCTTCTAGAACCATCTTAAGACACATCCTCTCAGCTTCATATAGTAAGCCTCTTCTAGAACCTTCTAAAAAGATCAGCTTCCCATCATACAATTTTTTTTCTTTCTTCTTATTTTTCTGCAACATGCGTATGAACGGTACTCTATCATTAGAAAACTGACGAATGGGATGGTTCCCCTTATATAACATTGTTAAATAACTCATATTTTACAATTTTTATTTATTTTTGACTATCTAAAAGGGAAATGACCCCAAAAAAAGTCTTGAAACAAATTACCGCATTTTCTGATGTTGATACACATACAAGTTATAGGCCTAGGCCTGGGTTCACACTATTACAAGTACTAGACCTTATACTAGTACTACTCTTACCCCCATAACTACTTCTACTTTGACCAATACCACTAGCGATTATATTATTACGATGAATAACGAGTGAGAATGAGGGAAAACCAGTCTGCCTTCATTTTATTAATTTACACATCAGCAGCATATAGTGCTGTCCTCTCAAACTATCTCCAGTAAACACAGCTAAATAAGCCCCACAGCCGCCACAGACAACATGATTAGCTAATCAACAGCATTTCAGCTTTGAGTTCACAGAGTCAAAAGAAAAAAAAAGAACAAACAGCCGCCTGCCTCCATTGTTGTAAAATATAAAGGACAGCTTACAAGTAAATAGACTTGCGTTGCGCTCTGGTGATAATCCTGGAGAGAAACAAGCTTGTGGTGGTACCAGGGGTCGATTCCTCCACAGCTGCCTCCTCCACCCCGCCTCTCCTCTGGGGAAATCAGCCTCTCAACTGGCGTGCGTTGCCCCGGGACAGATGTGTGCCGCGCGGTGAGGACCAGAAGGGATGTCTGTCAAATGGCTGTGACTGCTGTAATAATTAAAACAACATCTGTTTGTAAAACAGTGATGGTACCAACTGGCGAGCGGCGAGGAGGTATAAGGCTCCGGGCTGTTTCTGTTGGCTTTCAATTAGAGTGGAATTGGTATTGGAAATTCTGATTGGTTTAATTGTAATATGGAAATGTAATTTTGAATTACAGTTCAATCTAGAATACAAATTAGAATATGGAATTCAAATTTTCAATCACAGTTCGAATTGCATTATAGAAATAACAAATATGGAAATTAAGGTTAAAACCGTGTTGCATTGTAAGATGATGGTTGCGTTTGTCTCCAAATTAAGAAAACAAAACAAATAAAACCATATTTCAAATAGATAGCAATAAAAACAATACAATAGTTGTCTCTGCCCTCTTCTCAATGTTGTGAAATGGTCAAGTTGTTGTGTGGAGTAATTTGAAAGCTGGTGGGGAAGGGGGCTGAGGGTGATTGAGTGAGCTTCAGGGTATTGACGTGGTGACCTTTCCATAAGGTATGAGGGCTTCATCATCATTAAACTGCATCATTATTAAAGACAGAGCCTTTCTGTCCTTTTCAAACTGTGTGTCTCGTGTGAAAAACGCCACACCACTCATGCCAACCCCTTATCCATAATGATGGAAAGTTCACACCGGTACAAATGTCAATAGGAGCGAATGCCAACAGAACACACGCATTACCAATTACCAATATAATATAACAGCGACCAATAGAAACCAACCATGAGCCGTACACTGAGAATAAGACCCCATCAAATATGGGAAGTATTTAATTAAATATATGGGGAATTATGATGTTGTGCTAAAACTAAACAACAAAGAGAAATATAAAAATACTATAAAAAATACTATAGAAATACGAAAATAGAAACAGGCCGAAAGAAATCTAGAAAATATATACAGATCTATAAACACTGTCATATAAATGCAAGTGTAAACATCAGGTGGACATTATTGACGGGAATACCAAGTCAAATAGAAAGAATACAACATCAATATTCATCTCCAAAGTTCCTGTTTCAGTCCAATCACAGCGGACCTATATAATTATAATTACACACACCTGTCATTGGGTACGGTGCTTCTTCAAAGGTTGAACCTGTCAGAACCAAACTCCCTTGTTCCTGGTAATTTGGGTGAATCAGCCTCCGTCCCTGCCCACATCAATCTGTGAGATAGTCTGCCCCAATTCACTGTGGTGAGACCACTGTTGCCCCACATATCGGCGTTCAGTAGAGAGCAGCTCAGAGTTTGTAGTCAGAGAGGCTGACTAGAAACATTCAGTAGTTTCTAGTTTTCAGATTCTGCTCAATCTTTCAGGAACACCCCGAGGACGTGGAAGTTATTAAAGCTGCCAAAACGAGCATGGTTGATTGTTCTTAAAAGACAGCATATCTGCTGTTGTTGGTTGTCACAAACATATGACTTTTCTGAGCTCATACTTGTGTACTCCAAAATCAACATATTCTAATTGTCTTACAATTCTGTGAGAGCTCAATTAGGAAGGTTTTTATGCTCCACTGTGGGTGGGTGTGTATGTCGCTAATTAATTAATTAATCCACAATGATATGTGTTGGTTTGAATGCAATATGCCATATGTGCAGTGTGTTCATCATAGGCCTGTGACGGAAAAACAAAACAGAAAGAAATTAACGAATACACATAAAACCATAAAAGAGTGATAGAACAGACAGGAATCAGAGGACATCCAGGCTCGTAGCTCCAGAGCGATGGCGTCCAAACGTTTCAAACCCTGCCATCTGATAGCCTCCCCTGTAAACCAGCCCCCGTAAAACCCAGAACACCTGCCACCGGATAAAACAATACGACCCTTCATTAAGGGTTCGCCGCCGCTCAATAGAGAACCGTCAGGTTAACAGGCAACATCTGCTGGCCGGAGCCCGGTACTGACAGACTAGTCTAATGGAAGAGTACCGCAACAGCAACAACCGCTGTGCATCACCATCCACCCCCACTGATCCCCCCCCCATCCCCCCTGTTGTGAGCCTTCATGTAATTCAAATGATTAGCGTTAGCAATTTGGGGGTTTGGCTGTTGTTTGTGCTGAATCTCTGTTCCACAATGGACGGAGATGCATGTTCATGTAGCAAGGCGGATCCCGGCTGTGTTTGGCAGGGTGTGTATAAATGGGTCAGCCATATAAAATCAGATTAGCATGACGAGGAAGACGAGGAGGAGGAAGGAGGATTATGCTGAATCTCCAAAATTCAGCAGCAGGAGTCTGTTGTTCCCGTGGAGAACACGTATACACACACACACACGCACACACACACACACACACACACACACACACACACACACACTCTAACTAATAATATCTCCAAAAAGTAAACTCATTCTAAAGGATGAATGTGATGCATGCCTGGTAAAGGCACTCAGGTGTGTGTGTGTGTGTGTGTGTGTGTGTGTGTGTGTGTGTGTGTGTGTGTCTGTGTGTGTGCGTGTGTCTGCGTGCATGTGCATGTGCATGTGCATGTGTGCATGCGTGCTTTGTCTGTGTGTAGGCAGGGGGGCAGGTATATATTTTCTAAATGCGAGCATACAGGAAGGCCTGCTGCGGCAGTAATGGAGTGCGGCGGCGGAGGCCCTCTGTAGTCCTAATGAAGGCTTCTGTATTCATGCTCTGCAGTGGTAAACACAGGTGCACAACGGCACCACAAAGCACTGCCCGCCAGGCCTCTCTCGCCCCCCTTACAAGACCAGGAGGAAAACACTGCAGGACTCTGGGCTTCAGATGTAAATGTATGCACGTGTAGTGTATATTCACTGCTCATTGTCAGCGCTCGGCACTTTCCGCAATGTACCGACTGTATTGTCTCACCATCTTCTTCTAATTCAACTTCTTGCTAATTCTGCGTGTATGTCGTATCGTATATTAAAGTTGCGCACTTTGTTGTAGCGTGGTGCAGCGTAGACCCGACTTGTTTGTCGAGGGGTAAAGCGGCCCTTTGAGCGGACTTAAAGAGACAGCCGGAGATACGTGGAGAGAGATTTAAGACAAAGATGAGAAGATACGGATGGAAAGGAGAGCGCCAAGTTAACTCAGACACTAAAAATAACGGCACCACGGGAATCAAAGGCTCTCTGAGCAGGAGGAGAAAGTGCCGCTTTGAAAGCTGGGGGGACGGGGGGGGGGGGGGGGGGGGGGGCGGGAGGGGGGGGGGGCGGGGAGGTATATGAATCCAGATGTAATACATTAGTCATTAGATAGAGGTCAGCAAAATGAGAGCAGTTCTTTATTCAAACGGATATCAGACTGGAAGGGATGTCTGGGCGGTTACGGTCTCCTGGCTCAGTGCGAGCTGGCCCGCCGCTCCCCCCAGGGACTAGCACTCGCCACGCTTCGCTGGGAGAATACATTTGTGTCTTATGATATATCGCTGAAAGAAAATAAACTGCGGCGACGTGAATGAGTGTGGTGAAAAGGTTATTTGTAAAGACAGCTGAGGAAGAAAAAAAAAAACATCCGTGGATATTCAGAGCGTGTCTTCCCGTAGTTAACGTGAAGTGTGCTTCCAAAGGGGATCAAGGAAATGAAGGGCGGGGACAAGCGCTAAGAGGGATTGTGATTGGATCACCGGGGGTCCAATTAGGCCAATTTATTGGGTTGTAGTCGGTGGTCACCCTTGCCTCCTGCTATGAGTCAAATTGGATCAGGGCTCTGACTTAATTCATTAAAAACAGAAGTTAATGAATTGGTAGGCTCTGTTTTCAGCCTAAAGGAGTTTGAATAGATGATTAGCTAGTGTCAGCAGTACGGTAGTCAAAGCCTCTACTGTCGAATAAATCTAATCAAATCACTGATATGTTCTCAAAAGTTTATTCGCAGTTTATTCCACACGTTTATTCCCGTTTTCCGTGAATAATCCATCCCGTGAACCAAACACACACTGTCTGTCAAGGAAAAGCGAAGCCATTGCTTTCTTACACCTACCTTGCACACGCTGTGAGTGGGCTTCAGGGGACAGATCGGAGAGAAAGGTTTTACGCAGCCTGCTGTCACAATTACAGCGACGCAGAGGGAGAAATATGTTTTTCTTCCATTTAAACGCCAGCCACTGTGAGTGAGTGGCGTACGAGTGTAAACAGGAGAATGCAGGCAGCCAATCACATCGCGCGTCTCACCGGAGAGATTGTGCTGTGAAGGTCAATTACCCTTTCAGTGGCTCGACTTGTTAGCATGCGGCTTACCTTTCCAGCAGGGTTCTAAGAGCACCAGTAGGGACCTTTATTTCACATTAGCATAGGCTTAGATTTCGGGGGGGGGGACACAGGGGACCTGTCCCCCCCCCCCCCAATATTTAGAAAAGGTATAATTGTCCCCCCCAAAAAAAATCTATTTATTTTTTTAAAAGGTCGAAAAAATAGGTAATGAAAACATTTCGGGGGGCTCAAAACATTTATACATCCTTCTGCTTGTAAATATGTTTCCCAATAATTTCAGACACCCCTATAGTGGACCATACCATCTTAACTCTGCTGCAAAGTCACACGCACGTGCGCAGGCACGTTACTCCCGCTTACGCTTGGTCGATGGATCAGGTCCGGTCAGGTTAGGAGTCGTGGTCTTTATACAGGCTATGGTTGCGGGCGCAGACAGTGGCAAGAGCAACAGATTGGTGGCTGCATCAGTGTCCCATTAACTGTATAGAGGTGACACCACAAAGTGCACAAGTTAATGCCTGACGAGGTGTCCGACTGTCAGTAATGAATGGACGACGTGGAGGCGAGAACTGTCACTAAGTAAATTCACTATACATAGTAAAGAAATTTCCACCATAAATTAATTCAGAAAATGCACTAATTGTTGAATAAAAATGCACCAGAATGCAGGAAATGGAGTGTTTGACGCTCAAAATTCTCTGGGGGGGAACCCCTAGCCCCCCCACTGAAAATTTCCCCCCCCCCCCCCCCAATGTTTAATCCAAACCTACGCCCTTGCACATTAGATAACAACAAACAAACTAATTGAACTAATATTGATAAGTATAAAATAAGGATAATGATCATTATGATAGATTATTACACAGCTCTTTTCAATGCTGTGGAATGCTCTGTTCACTTGCATGGGCCTTCCTGACTTCCAGCAGTCAATTCTTTTTCAAAAATCACTGTTGCTAAGCATATAATGACCGCTGTCAAGGAAAGTCCCGTCTTTCGTTTCACTCCGCAAGTAGTCCGGTAACTTATCAACCCCAGCGTATTCGGTTGCTAAGCGACGTCAACGTCTTTGGCGGACTATTTCTCTGCTGATCAACACTACGAATGCTGGTATCAAATAAATAGTTATTTTTTTGTTTTGGCAAGTAGCCGTGTAATAAGTGGGATAATGTATAGAACATTGACGGTCATTATTGGGAAATAAGCCCCTTCAGGGCGAAGCAAGACACCTCCGCTTCGCGTCGGTGTCCGGTTTGCCCTGTCGGGGCTTATTTTCCAATAATGACCGGCGTTCTATACATTATCCCTTACATAACGATGACGACAATAACAATGAGGACCACTCGTCCTTGGTACATTGATAGCATTCCCTGAGATCCGGATGATAACCTTGGGCCGTTCCACTGCATATCGCACACGCGAAACACAACTCACACGTTCGCCGGGCCCTCACCCGAACACACTGCACCGTGCCCTGGTTCCCGTGGTGCGTGTGTATAATTAGCTCTCCTACCGCCCTCCACCCTACCATTGTGTGCCATCGTGGTCGCCATTGTGCCAACGCCTGGCAGAGACTTGTGTGTGTGTGTGTGTGTGTGTGGAGGCACCGCGGTGTCTGCACGAACCACGAGCCATGAGCGCCTTGGCCAGCCACTGGAAGTGACCTCTGAAAGGAAGACGACCGGCAGGAGGGGAAAATGTCTGACGTCCCCAAAAGAGAAGCAGCAGGATGGTGTCACGGCGCATCCGCCTCAACCCCACCTGAGCGGGGCCGGGGCAGGGAGAAAGGGTGCAGCCCCTCCTTGGAGACAGCTTAACATCATGCTTGTGTCACCAAGGATATGTGTTTGTGGTTCTCACACACACACACACACATCCTCTCTCTGCTGTTAGCGCTGCCGTCCTGTAGCAGCAGGTGCCCCCCCCCCCCCCCCCTCCACTCCTTTGTCCTAGCCCATAGCAGTCGATACAGAGGGGGTCAGTTAGTGTAGTGGTGCTGTCAGTGTGGAGGCCGCCTCACGGCCCCCCCTCACTCTCCACACCTGCTGCTGGATGTCTTCCGTGGTGGACTGCAAGACGCTGTCGATTAAATGATGATTAAATGGCAGAACTTCACATTGTCGAGTTCACATTGTTCACGTCGTGAAGTTCTCCTTAACGACCGCCTGTTGTTTTTCTTCTTTGAACCGTGTCGCATCTTTTAATTTTGCTTAGACAACTTTATTGTCCGTTAACGACGAAACAGAGGAATTTATTTGACAGACGGGCTCAAATTAAAATAACATAACAGCGTACAATTTACGAGCGGTTAAGACACAAAGTGCAACATGAAGAGTGGCTTATTGAGTGTTGTTGTCAGTGGGAATAAAGGGAACTCTTACTGTTTATTTGGAGTGTTTGAAATCATGGGTTTGATTGTGCAATGAAAAATGTGAAAATGAAAGTGTCACTTTATTTCTAACTAAAATATGAGTTCCCCTAGCCTGCCTATGGTCCCCTAGTAGCTAGGAATGGCGTTGGGTGTAAAACGAGCACTAGATATCCTGCTCTGCCTTTGAAAAAACAAGGCTCATACGCACTGATTTGTCGTCATAGGTCGGAAATGTTACCTCCCCTTTCTCTGCTTTGCCCGCCCAGAGAATTTGGCCAGCCAATGAGACAATGAGCTACGACCGTGCGAGTGCCACGTGTGTGTGTGTGTGTGTGTGTGTGTGTGGTTCAATACACACACTGTAACGCAAGTGTTGTACACTTCTTTGTTATTTGGATAACCGTCCTGCTGTTGGTGTTATGGCACGTAACACGCAACACAATAAGGCAAGCTTGCATTTGGTGAAAAGACTAGACTGCGTCGGGTTCTCTGACGTCTCTGGTATTTCCACGAGACTCGTAGTGGGGGTTGTCTCAGCCATGGTTGAGAAGGAATTGGGGGAAAGGAACTTTGGCTTTGAATCCCTGAAGTACATGAACCGCGACATGGAGGAGAAAGGGATTGTTGCCTGCGATTGTCTTCCGTCGGAGCCCCGCTGCCCGCTGCCCTCTGCCCTCTGCGCTGAGGCACCACCACCGGGGCTCCAGCGGGAGACAACCACAGGCAACAATCCCTTTCTCCTCCATGTCGTGGTTCAGTCTACTTCAGATTGATGTGGAAGTGGAAGAACCAGAGACGTCAAAGAACCCGACCCAGTCGTTTGAGATTCATAATATCGTCTGGAGGCGCACACAGATTTTGGCTGTGATAGATAGATAGATAGATAGATAACTTTATTTATCCCCGGGGGGAAATTAGGTCATCGTAGCAGCGGTACAATACAATCCGAATACAAAAATACAATCACGAGGTAAGGGCAAATATTGATATTAAAAACAGTACAATACACAATATGCAAACACAATACACTGTATACACAATAAGATGCTTAGCAGTTCCAGGATAATATTAAATAATATTAAATACTGATAAGGTGCAGAGATAAGGAGAGATAAGGTGCAGGTAATATATATTATATGATATAGATATCTATGTATAATATAATATCTTTATTTATGTATATAATGATATTATTTAGATATAGAGCTCCAGGACTCCCGCTGGGGCACCCGGAGTGTTCTAGAATATTTATAGAACACGGCCAAAAGCTGTGTGCGCCTCGCCATTGCTCAGGGCCACATCCTCACCCTCCACCTGGACCCTCCTCTAAAAAACGGCACATTTGTGGAGAGCTCATTGTGGGACTGGCTCGTAGTGGCTGTAATTCTGCACCAAGGCTGAATTTCTTAAACGTCTTCAAGTACTGTATTAGGGGCCCACTAACAGCTATATAAAAGCATTCAGCAGCAAGTAGCATGCCATGGGATCTTTGAACTCAGGAAGCATCTTAAAATCCTTTTAAACGTGAGTGTTCAGAAGTGCTTTCCAAACACAGTTGGTTGTTATTAATTGTCATTTCTGGGCTATGCAGGACCAGGGGAAGATCGGCGTTATCTTCAACGTGGGCACGGACGACATCACCATCGACGAGCCCGCGGTCGTCGTTAACGACGGCAAGTACCACGTGGTGCGCTTTACCCGTAGCGGTGGCAACGCCACCCTCCAGGTGGACAACCAGCCCGTCATCGAGCGCTACCCGCCAGGTAAGAGAGAGAGAGAGCGAGAGAGAGAGTCTTATTCAACAGCAATCACACAGTCTGGTGCATCTGGTTTCCTTTGAGCAGGAAACAAATGTCAAACGATACAGTTGAACAATACCGGGGAATATAGGTCAACGCATTGTCAGACGAAATTCAAGCAGAGAAAGAAAGTAGTTGGCAGCATTCATTTTGTGACAGAGTTGCAAGCCCGTGAGTTTCTTTTGTTCTCTCCTCTAAGCACCACCCAGTCACCGCTGTTTTCGACGGCGTTTACAGTTTTTTTTAACACAATCTCTATAGGCGAGGAGATTCGGTGGGCGCCGAGGCACGCGGCTGCCAGTGTCAAACAGAGACGGTAGAATGCGGCGACGGTAGAGAACATGATCTTGGGGGACACTGTCGGAGAGAATAGGGACTTGAAGGTCAATGCGGGCACATTGCTCCGGTACATTATGGTTTCCTGCAGAGTGGGCTTTTCAGCCGGCCCTGCTCTGAGTGAGCCTGAAAAGCCTGTTGTGAGGCGACTGACAAACCAAGGCCGCACGGTGATAACATTTGCTACTTTGTTCCTAAAGGAGCCGCTGTGCGTTGTAAAGGTGAAAAGGTTTATTATTTGTTAACCTGATCCGGCATAAACAGACTGAAGTACACATTATTTGACCTTTCCCTGAGCCAAAGAAACCATTCTATACCCAATATCAACCATTCCGTTATCACATAGCAACCATTCTGTGAGACCATAGAAACCATTGTGTCACCCCATGGCAACGTTTGGTGACCCTGTAGAGGCCAATGGCGTGTATGTACCCCATCTTCACCATCGTGTGCCACATAGATACTGTTCTACCTCATAGCAACATGATTTATTTATATTGTTATATCTATGCTTTTGCTATTATAAGCAATATGTGAGTGCAGACTACACACCAGCTAAATCTTGTATTTGTAACTCTTTTTTCCGTCTATATCTTGACATACCAATGCAAGGATGGAACTCTCTCTATCGTAACAATGTATACCGTTTGCAAATGTTTGTGATTGTTGATGTCCTGTTATACATCGAAATTAATGTATTTAATCTGTTGCTGGTGATGATTTTCATGACTTTTCATTAAGACTAAAACACTGCTAAAATACGAAAAAGCTAAATAGATACTAACTAGTGTAGTAACTTATAAAAAAAAACAGCCTAAATATTCGCCTAACTAGTTTAACCATGGTTAAAATGTTACGTTCCACTAACTAGATGCAATTACGTATAATCTACAAGTATGTTTTAACCCGTATTTATGGGGGGGTTAAAATGGACAACTTGTATAAACCTGTTATGGATAACGTTGTTTGCTAACCTTGTGATGTTTACACCTGCAGACTTTAACCTTTAATCTGTCTCTCCAAATTCTTCCAAGGAAACTTTGATAATGAGCGACTGGCTATTGCTAGGCAAAGAATCCCATACCGACTCGGTCGGGTAGTTGACGAGTGGCTACTCGATAAAGGTAAAAGAAGAGAAAAAGAAAACAAATATCCTAAATAAACAGAATGAATTAATCCTTTAATTAATCGCCTAATTAACCTGTTCCCTCTGAGAGATGCAGTGCCAAAAGAAAAGGAGGATGACATGATATATAGATCACGGTTCAATATGGCTTATTTGGGCTATTATTGGCAATTCAGATTGGGTATTTTAATGTTAATCTTATTTTAAATTGAGTAACGCTCTTCTATCAGTGAGTCAGCAAAAGACAATCTGTTGGGATGTTTAAGATCTGTCCCTTTTGTCCTCCTTCTGTCTTTTGGTACACTGCACCTTGTCTTATACTAATGGCTAGCTCTAACTTACAGATAGACACAATTGATCTAAACCCACATAACCTTCGACTAACCCTCCTACCCCTGTCCCATGTCTAATTATTGTTTGTAATTAGTTTCTGCTTCTAATTATGTACCCTAACATTTCCGTAAAAGGCTGGCTAACACTGCTCTGCAAAGTAGCCTTATTTTAAATTCGGTTTTAAACACACCATTCTCCAAACCCCTTAACACAAGCTCCTATCATTCTCCTGATCTCCTGATACATGACTTACAGTACGTAGGAGGCTTTTTCTGCTGCATGCAAACCTGTCCTTTTAAATCCACTCCCTCCCCGCCTTTCTGCAAGTGATTCCGTCTCGCACCGTCTGTTTTGGAGTTGAGATATTTCATTTGGCTGGAGAAAACATCTGTGTGTGTTTGTGGGTTTTTTTCGCTGCAGAGAAAATAGCCGTGAAGTTAAAATCACTTTCACAGCCACATCACATGTGTAAATAGGAGCCTAAATAAAGAAACCTGGAAACGCAGACTTTCTAAAACAACCAACTTTTTCCCAACTGATCCAAGCAGTGCACACATTTAACCCTCCTAACCATCTAAGTAGCATATACACTCTCAATAACCATAACTAGAAATAACCATAAACCCAGACAAGCCCCGCCGAGTGGACTCGCTTCTTTACCACTCCATGCCTACGATCAAACACAATTCCCTTCCTTCTCCGCCCACCTCCACCCCGCTCCACCTCCCCCAACCCCACTCTCCTCTCTCTCTCTCTTTCTCTTGCTCTCCCTCTCTCTCTCTCTCTGTTCTGAACACAGGGCGGCAGCTGACCATCTTCAACAGCCAGGCGGCCATCAAGATCGGGGGCAACGACAAGGGCCGCCCGTTCCAGGGCCAGATCTCGGGCCTGTACTACAACGGGCTGCAGGTGCTGAAGCTGGCGGCGGAGAGCGACCCCAGCGTGCAGGTGGAGGGCAACCTGCGGCTGGTGGGCGACTCGCTGTCGGCCGTCACCGCCGACACCACGGCCGCGACGCCGGTGGCCGTGTCCGACATGTCCACCACCATCATGGAGACCACCACCACCATGGCCACCACCACCACCCGGCGCCAGCGCTCGCCCAGCCTGCGGGAGAGCATCTCCAAGGTAGGGGCTCGGGCGGAGGTCGTGGCCGGGATGGTCGCGACCGCCGCGTTCACACCACCTCCGCCCGTCGACGCATCTCGTTGACTTTGCGCGGGGCGCTCTCGAAATGCACCGTGGGTCTGTCCGTTCCGTCGGCTCCGTTGCCTGCGTCAAAAAGTTGAGGAACTTTTCAGGCAGCAAAGGATCCGTCGGCCAATCACATCGCATTATGCAAATATACGCCTTAATGAAGTACGATAACGATAGGAGGGCGGTGGGAATTCAGGTGGTAAAGCGGTAATTACAGAAACAAACAAGGCAAGTCAAAAAGGATGTGTATATGTGAGCGTTTTTTAGTTTTCGCTCAAGGAATGCGTAGGTTAAACCTTGATGTAAGGAGAAATTATTCATAATGTTCTCTCTTTGCCCTAAAATAGGATTAGGACTGTCAAATGTTGACAATATGGTCTGAATTAAGCCCCTAAATGTTTTCAGCCAACAAGGATTTGGTGTCTTGTTCTTACTCGTATTATGCACACATTCACCTACTGAATACAAACAGCATAATTTACATTTACATTTAGGGCATTTAGCAGACGCTTTTATCCAAAGCGACTTACAATAAGTACATTTGTCGTAAGAAGTGAAACAATATATCGCCGTCTGTACAGTAAAGATGTTCATAGAACCAAGTGCAAGTACTAACAATCGCCAGGCTAACCCCATTCCCCGTATACAGCAGTGATAGCTAGCTACTGCAGATGCTACACAATTCAGTACATGCTACATAACATGCATGCACAACACAATTAATTACATGCTACACAATTAAGTACAATGAATGAATAAAACCTGCATTAAGTGTGTTCATTAAGTGCCAGGACGTACAACAAACAATAGTGCAACAGACAAATAAGGGACTGAATGGCTATGTAGAGTCTAGGTGAACTCTGAACAGGTGGGTTTTGAGTCGTTTGCGGAAGCTGGTGAGTGACTCTGCGGTCCTGACATCAGCAGGGAGCTCGTTCCACCACTGTGGTCCCAAGATAGAGAAGAGTTGTGATTTAGCTGATCGACCTTTGGTTGCTCTTAGTGATGGCAGTACCAGACGTCCAGCTGAGGTAGTTGAGTGGAGGGATCGAGCTGCGATGTGTGGTTTGACCAAGGCTTGGAGGTAGGCAGGGGCAGTTCCATCGACCGCCTTGTATGCCAGTACCATCATCTTGAATCTGATGCGGGCTACTACAGGGAGCCAGTGGAGGTGGCGGAAGAGGGGAGTCACATGAGAGACTTTAGGTAGGTTGAACACAAGGCGCGCTGCCGCGTTCTGGATACGCTGCAAAGGTTTAATAGCAGAGGCCGGGAGTCCAGCTAGGAGCGAGTTGCAGTAGTCCAGGCGGGAGATGACCAGAGCTCGGACTAGAAGCTGAGTTGCATCACCTACATACCAGTTGCATAATTTCTAACCGCAGTTGCAAAAACATGTTGCTGTAAAATCAAGTCATGAATTCAGTGTTGTGCTGACTTAAAGGTAGAGTATGTTCCATTTCCAGATTGAAACATCCATAAAATGACAAGACCTATGTTATATATTTTGCTGATGTTCTGTACTAACATTGTCCCAAACAATGAGAAATGTGTTTTTATAGTTTTAGTAGTTGTATCCACCATCAACCTTACCAACTCCACTGGTCAAATATAAATATAAGTTATAGTCTTTAAAGAAGACCAATATCTTTTGTTTGTTTTATTGGCCACTCAACCTTTAAAGTGACCTTCATTTTACATAACGTTACATATTCTCAGGTGTCCATGAGTTGGAGCTGACATATTGCAATGGATACTTTGTAAAGCATATTGATGAAAAAAAAACAATGTGTTTTTCTCTCCAAATATAGCATATAGTCTCTCACATATCCATCATAATTGTGACGTGAGATAGGACAAGATAGGATAACACTTGTTCCCTGGTTGCCGAAAAAAGAAATTCAGCTGTGACAGCACAAAGAAACCGTATCTTGTGATTGCGAATCCCGAGATAAGGTGGCTCTTCTTTAATGATTGGATGGAGATTGACGTTGTGTCTCTCTGCTCTGCAGCCCCAGAACTCAGACGACATCCTGGTGGCGTCCGCCGAGTGCCCCAGCGACGACGAGGACCTGGAGGAGTGTGAGCCTGGAACAGGTGGGTCTGGGGCCCAGGGGAACTGGTATTACACTCTACTCGTGGTTTTGTAAAGGCAAAACGGGTGCTCCATGTGAATTAACCATAGGTTTCATTCGATTTATATGCCACAGTTATGATTTTGGTGGGACTGGGCTCATGTCATATTGTGTATGAATGCATGTACATACATTTGTGTCAGATTATAGGATCTCATGTACTTTTTTTTATAAACAAAACTAGGGTTTTGTTTATATAACACAATATAACAAACAATTTTGAACCCTTTTTTCTAGTAGCCTATAGTTCCTATGGGAACTTTTGACTGATTGAGTTTACTAACAAACTAATCTAAATTGGAAGTATGAATTGCATTTGGTAAATCATTAAATTCCTTTATTTAGTAAAGGTCTCTAGACAAATCTTTCAAAACAACAATAAGAATAAATCGGAGGACATAATTTCTTAAATACGCTGGCATATTTGTTATCTTCCTCTTTCAGATCATCGTTCATTTGGCAGATGCCGTTGTTGATGTGCCATACTGTCAAACTACAACGTAGTCATTTATTTACCTTTTTCATTCTTATGCTTTTATAACAATTACTGCTACTATATCTCCCACACATTTCGTGTGTCAAACTGAACAACAATCAAAAAACATATTTACATACTGTACGTATTTTAGGATAAAATGTTGTGATGCTGTAATGAGTTTCATGCAAAATGTATGAGGCGCGTTGGGATCAGACCGGAGACGCTAAACCCAACTAAACGCTAGCATCTGCACCAGCCGTCTCCGGGAGTATGAGCATGCGGCCCTCTGATGGGGGGGGGGGGGGGGGGGGGGGCGGAGGGGGGAGCCCAGTGGTTGTTATGGGTGGAGCTCATGTCTCTAACGCCCGTCCCGTCGTTTGCTGTGCTTCCTTCCTAGGAGGTGAACTAGTGTTGCCCATAATAACGGTGGACTCCCTCGAGCCCCCCTCCATCGCCACCCGCTTCCCCGCCATCCCCCCTCCCCCCACCCTGCTGTCCCCGCTCGACACCACCAGAGAGTCCCTGATGGTGCCCCCCCACCCCTCCTCCTGCCCCCCCGACCAGGAGGACTGCGGTGACCCCGTGGAGGTGTCGGCCTTCGGCTCCGGCGAGATGACCGAGTCCGACGACGAGGACTTCTACGGCAACGCCAACAACTCCCCGCTGGTCACCGACAGGACCGTCCTGCCGCCCCCTCCCCCCGCCGCGGGCGCCGGCGAGGGCGGAGCCGGCAAGAAACCCCGCCCCCACCACCCTCCCCGTGCTCCCACCACCCACCCCGACCAGCCGCAGCACCACATCCCCGCGGGCAAAATGAACACCCGAGACCAGGTGCTTCTGCCGCCCGCGCCCCCCTCCTCCAGAAACACCCCCGGACTAACCTACCCCCCCAATTTTCCCCATGTGCCCACAGCCGCGCCGACGGGGCCGGACGACGAGAAGGGCCGGCCCGGGGCGGTGGAGGTGATCAGGGAGTCCAGCAGCACCACCGGCATGGTGGTGGGCATCGTGGCCGCGGCCGCCCTCTGCATCCTCATCCTGCTCTACGCCATGTACAAGTACCGCAACCGGGACGAGGGCTCCTACCAGGCGGAGCAGGGCCACAACTACGTCAACAGCTCCGGCCTGGAGGGCAGCGGGGGGCCCCGCAAGGACAAGGCGGACGGCACGGCCATGGGGCCCGTGGCGGCGGGGCCGGGGACCAAGGCGACCGCCAAGGGCAAGAAGAACAAGGACAAGGAGTACTACGTGTGAGGAAGAGGACGGGAAAGGAGGAGAGAAGAGACTTGGACGGACACTTAGAGGATGGATTTGACGTTTTCATATCCCCACCCACACACCCCACCCCCCCCCCCCCCCCACACCCCCACCCCCCCTTCCTGCGCCGTCAGTTTTCAGAAAAGGTCACAAATACATAGAGATTGAGGTTGAGAGCAATGGCGCGACGGTTCTGTTACGAGTTATGTTCACATTAGGACACAAAAGCGACCCGCTGAACACCTCGCTTCGTGACGTTTGTCCAAAAAAAAGAATAGGACCCGCAGAGACCCGCTCTCTGTGCTGACCTCCACTCTCTTATTCTGCCAGCGCCGTTCATCTACTGTCCTTTTGTTTCGCAAAGTAATTACCGAGTTAGAGTGAGCATCCATTTTGGCTTTGTACATAGCAGGGATACGGATACGGACTTTTCTTTTTTATACTTTCCTACGCCCTTTCCAGAGGAAAAGATGTTGTGTGTGGTTGTGCGGGGGGGAGAGCAAGCTAGTTCCTGGGTAATATTTGGTAGATTAGTGGGGAAGCCGAATCGATGCTGACCTAAGCTCCGGGAGGAAGCTGAGCCCGTACGTGGATATGGTTATTATAATAGGTTGACGCCTGGACCGGGCCTCCGCCGCAACACGGTTTGAATTTAAGTCTCCGATGGTCAGGGGTTTTCAGTTGCCAGCGCCATATCATATTTAAAGCATGATATATATCGGTTTCCTGCTGAAAATGACAGACTTAAAAAAATAGGTTCTAAAAAGCGTACTCCAATGAACTGTATATGCGGATGAGTCATAACCAAAGTCATCCATTTTATTTTCCACCACATTACAGTCAAGGTTTCCCTCATTAACCGCCGCTCCCCGTATTATCGTCCACCGCCCCCTCGGACGCGAGTGGCGGGTCTGCGCCGCAACGTGTGGATGTACATACCCGGAGTAAGACAGACTAACGTGACAAGTGAGGGCCTTTTTATAGACAATACAGGACACTTAAAAAGACTCTTATGTGTGACTAAATGTTCTGTCCCTATACCGTTGTCAGTGTTGAAACTCTGCGGTCCGAAGCACCGCGGGATCTTTGTGGTGATGAACAGAATCCTATACCGAGAGCGTTCCCCGTTTCTTTTTTCTCAACGTATTTACGAGACGCGAACGCGGCGTCTTCCGCGTACGCTGGAGAAATTGCGAGAAGTCTCTTAACTTTTTTTTTCCTTCTTGAAAAAAATTGTCCCGGGATAATGCTAAAGCACACATTTAATGTAAAACATATCGTTGAGACATTGATATTCCTTGTAAAGCAGCCAAACATGTTTTTTGTTTTTTACGAAAAAGACAATTGTGTGAGATGAATAATGAAGTTTGTGAAACGTATTGATATTTCTCTAATATTTCGGTGTGTATCTTGTCGCCACCCCTTTCAGCACATTACTTTTTGATTGCCTTTTACTGAAATCCAGAAGAGAAGCACACCTCACTCTGATAGCTGCAGACACTTTGGTTCCTATATTCTCATGGCGGATTCAAGATGGTGCGGGTGAGACCCTCAACAACTGGTTTTTGTTTGTTTACAAGCAGCCATTTTTTTGTGCCATTTGCTAATGTTTCCAAACAGGTCTTATACTTAAACTCCACTGTCTGACGATGAATTATGTCTTCAGTTTGATCTGTGACCTATTCATTCGGTTCTGTTCTGTTTCGTTTTTTTCATGAAAGTGCCATTTAACATGGGCATCTCAGTGCTCAGAAGTTATTTCATTCCTTATTCATTGCTATTGTATAGTGTTCCTGTGAAATGGATCTTAATATGTGTACAGAACATGGTTCAAAAGGACAATACACTTGATTATATACTTTGTACACACTTGTGTTGTAGTGTTTCTTCCAGTTTTGGTGTGACATTGCTACTTTTTTAAGAGGCTCCTTTGAACAGTCTTTCGAGGAGGTTGCATTAAATGCCAAAAGCAGTTATTTTTTTGGATATGCTTTCATAAGAAAACATTCAATTCAGTTTGAGATATTTTTAATGACTATATATTAAATAATAAGACAAAACCCAGCTAGTAACCCTACCCTATTTGTAATAGCTGAACAGAGGACATTTAAAGGCATTTCTCTTTTGTAACTCTTTATTGAACCAATTCTGATGAGAATCTCCAAGCTCAAAACCACAAAACACCAGGTAACTTAACCTGATAATAAAGTCTGATTTAAATTATTCAGTAATTATATGTTTAAAACATTTGGGCTAATTGTTGTTTTATATAGTTTAACTAGGAATACGTTGGTTTAAGTAGTTAGACTAAGGGAATTAGCCTGGCCATGTTTTAAAAACAGCATGGTTGTATCATCCAGATTCACAGATTTTCTTTCTACCTAACCATACCTCTTTAGTATCTTACTCCCTCACATCCAGTCACTTTCATCAATGAAATTTAATGCAGAAAATGAAGGAAGGCCGTCATAGATTCAACGAGAATGGTTCTAGTGTGTTAATGCTCTCTTTATTGCTTTTAAATGAAACATTGTCATTTCTGTAAGGAAATGGGCTCTAATTTAACTTTCCAGTTTATTATTAACTGTAATTTATATATTCGGAATTCAAAAGTCATGCCTCATCCTTGCAGAATAACCCCACACTTTTGTATTGCGATCACAATATTTCTCACCATTATTCAAGGGAATTCTCTTCTCAATGTCAAAGCAGCGATGGGAAGGAAATAATATAACTTATATGATTAATGAATTGTATAGCTCTGCGGTAAATCGCAGTGTTATTTCTGAACTTATAAAATGTCTTCCTATAAAACAGTGGTTTAGTGGGTTTCCTATGACCAAAAAGCCTTGCTTTTAGCAATCTAACTATTAATATTTAGTACAATTGTGTCTGAAACTTCTATCCAAATTGACTGATAGATTACAGATAGCAGTCGGAGCTGGAAGGTAAGGATCTCAATCACGGATGCCGACAGGTAGGACATGCACATCGGGGATCATACCCTGAACCCGATAGGATAGGGAAAAACATACGCTATCCGATTGTCAGGTGTTTCCCACGCACAGACAAGCATCACAGTGAATTTGAACACCAAAGAAGCAGGCTTATTCTGAGATTATTGGAGGAACACACACAGGTCAAGTAACCTTTATTTGTAGATCCCTAACTCACAGTTACAGTCTCAAAGGGCTTGAAAGGCCTCCTACAACAACACCCCTAACCCTTAGGGCTCTCTGGGCAAGGACTTGTTCCACAGTGCAATGGTTGCAGAATTGGAAAGACATATAATACAAGTATAATAGACAAATACTACAGGTGACATCAGAAGAAGATGTGTCAATCCAGTGAGTGTCTTCCTATTTGATACACCACATGAGATTGAGGAATACAATGATTCACTTCTTGAAATACATATTTAAAATGCAACTAGGCCCATGGCAATGTAGAAAAATGTAAGAAAAATGGGACTTGATTACTATTTATCTTCCCCTCGCATTTCATTATGTTGTAAACACGAGACTTACTGAAAGCATTTCCAGCTGACTTTGAAATATGACATTACTCATAATGCTTTGGTAGAAGACATGTCTTTTGTTAATAATGGGGTTTACGAATGATGACTTCATTAGAAACTATCTCACTGAATATCAAAGGACTGTTTTCAATTTGAATACAAGTTTAAGATAACACCCAAGGAATTAAGAAGCAGAAATTAAGTATCAGAACCATCTCATGTTTCATGCTGCATATATTGGAATTGAATCCATTATGAAAGATAAGGAGGAGTGAAAGGATTTGGGTTCAGGGTGGGGTACTTAGCAGGGTCAACTGTTCCATGGGGGGTTTGACTCCCAACCAGTATCTGTGCTCTGTGCCCAGTATCTGACGTACACTAACAAGATCCCCCCCTTACTCTTTAATGATATCCATCTTAAAACAGTTCCCTGTCAATTGCTTTGGGTAAAAGTGTCTGCTGAATTAGTAAATTACTTTCGCAAATTTTATTTATTATTAAGTCTGCATTTTAATAATTTATTTTAAGCATTCAGTCCAATTGCTGGTCTAATCTGGTAGTGTTTGATCTATATTTCATTATGAGCAGCATATAAATTATACACTGGATCCAAAAAACATTCGGAAATGGGTACGCAATGGCACGAAATGGGTAAGCAATGGTGAATAACAAGTGGGTGTCCACAATCTATTTACATTTTATTAAGGCCAGACAAAATACTGAACTTTGTACAATGAAGAACACAAGGGGAGTCAACCATGCTGTGTTTGTGTGTGTGCGTGCATGTGTGTCTTTGTGAGTGTGTGTGTGTGTGTGTGTGTGTGTGTGTGTGTGTGTGTGTGTGTGTCTGAATGTTTAACATTTAAACAAGATATCACTCATAATATGGAAGTCAGTGTTTGTAAATATTTATTAAATTTGATACAAATGGGTAATTAATAGTTAGCAAACCGTTTTTCCTACTTCATTGGCGAAAAAATGGAAGCAGCTATTGCCAGAAAAAAAGATACAAAAACCGTGGAAGCGGCCTCTGCTATCCCGCAGTCGGGATGATCACTATTGTAGGCCTATCCATAGCCATTTTCTTTTTCCTCATTATAAATGACTGTTGTCCTCTTTGTATGGTATATGAGTGAATATGGTGCTTGATTGGTCATCCTGATATGAATAGGTATTTTAACTCTTTATCTCCATGGGAATACTGCAAGACAGTCATGGCATGTAACAACCTATGCTCTTCAAAATAGTTACAGCATAAAGCAAAGCACAAAGCAGAAGGTTTTGTACAAAGTTTTACCTAAAAGAGAAGAAAGTATAATTTTACACAGACAAGTCATCTAGTCAAAGAGGATGCCATAATGGGTAGGCCCATTAAATGGAATTGATACATACACTTTAACATGCTTGTCCTTCTTACAACAGCATCATGGCTATATCCCCTCCTCTAGCCACCTCATACTGATTCTGGGAAATAGAAACGTCAAGGCCACTACAGCAGGACAGGACGGAAAAAAGAACTGCAGAGAGAAATGTATAAAAATAAATGATAGAATAGGTTATGAATAAATTGTGTCATTTCAAAAAGGATGAATCCATTCATAGGTAATCCTGATCAGGAGATGGTATGAAGAGAATTCAACTTTATATATAAAGTCAGATCATTTTTTATAACAGTACTGTCCCACTGTATCAAATATTACACAAAGGGACATTGTTATTATACAATATTAAACTCAAATACACTCATACACGCATTTATTTTCCCTCAGGTATACAATGAAGAAAACGGCAGGACTCTTCTGGGTAAGTTGAACCAAAAAGTAGTCTTCTCCAACCAAGAACTGTTCCCCTTTTCATTTCTGATAAGGTAAATCCAGTAAGAAAACTCTACTTTAGATTATTTAAGGGACAGTCTGAGAAAAAGCCTCCAGGGTAGGTGTAACTATATGACCCCTTCTGGTTTATAAGTGAAAGTGAATCAGTTATGAACCATTGACCACATGCCACCCGAAAAGATCCAATTAGCCAGTCATGAAGTCTACCTTTTAGTGCTCAACATTGAGTGGGTGGTAGGCAGGCAGGGTGGTGGTTAGGTGAAATATACCCATTCACCTAAATGGTTAGGTTAAACTAGTAGAAAAATTTGATTCTATTCAGTATTGCAATATTTTGTGCATGCAATTATATCTATTATATATACAGTAGCGCAAAGTATCACAATATTTAATTATTAAAAAAAAAAAAAAGTAATAATAGTTTACTCTGATAGCATGTAGCATGTTGACCAACTCCTTTTTCTGAACAAAAATGCCAATATTCCCAAATCAATTTAGGAATATTGGCTGATGACCTTGCAGCCAACAGGACTGGACTCTGTCAGTACACATTTTTGTTTTATTTTTCTCAATTTGATAGAAGCTCTAAGTTACTCTGAGTATTCTTAGGTTTATGTTACTGTATGTCTGCTTTATGTTACTCTATTGTATTTAAATAATTTTAAGTTATGTGCTGGGAGCTCAGTAATCATGTGAGAGGTCTCCTATTCAGATAATTATTACTAAGGTCCTGTGTCCTGAATGTTCAAGGACAAAGTTTTGCACTACCCTCCCAAGTTTTTGCACTTCAGTTAAGTTCACAGAATTGTGAATTGAGCAGTCTTATTTTCATTTTTTTTGTAATACCTTTGAATAATATGGGGGGCATGAATCGCAATATACTGCAGAATCAAATCGCAATAACATTGAATCGTGGTCCAAATATGGCAATACTATCGAATCGTCACATTTTTGCCAATCCCTGGAAATTAGGTCCCAGGGCTACTCAGCCGCCCAGTCTCTTTACCCCACTCTCCTTTACTCAGCTGTGACGCGTATGCAAGTGGCCAATCAGTTCCATGGGAATCTCTCTCTTGCCGTACCTTCCTATGTGTGTGTGTGTGTGTGTGTGTGTGTGTGTGTGTGTGTGTGTGTGTGTGTGTGTGTGTGTGTGTGTGTGTATGTGTGTGTGTGTGCGCGCGCGCGTGTGTGTGAGTGTGTTTGCGTGTGTGTATGTGTATGTGTGTGTGTCTGTGTGTAAACTAGTTAGCCAAATGCTAGCATGCTATGGGTGCTATATGATTTTGAACATAGCTACTGACAACCTTTCATGAACCATACGCAAAGCCACGGCAGGAAGAAACACATTTCGCTCCACATCAAACGACAATGAAGGAAGAGATCCGCTGCCGGTGGAATTGTGGACAGCTTTCACACCAGAGAGGTTGAGACACTTCGGCCAGCAACACAGACACCCATGAGAAGTTAGCGAATGGCTACGTTAGTCAAGCGATAACTTTACTACAGCTCTGCTCATGGACCACCAGCTGCCTGAGCTAGCCCTCTGACATGGAAAAGAGACATCAGAGTTTTTTGGAAGGACTGACAGAAGGCGGAAGGAAGATGAACTACAACCAGCAGAAATGCTAGTAAGCCATGCTAGTAGGCTAGCTCTAAGAGGATGTTAATGTTGGGGGAAGATTTTATTTTTATACAGTGAAATGAGTGGGACCTCCACTAGCGTTTGAGCACTAGGCAACTGTTAGTGGCGTTTGATTTGGAAAATATCGGGGAGTGGTGGAGTTTAGGGGGGGAGGGGGGTTGGGATGTGCTTGGCTTTAGGTTAGTACTAGTAAGTTAGGTTAGCAGACGTCTCAGCTGACACCCAGCAGCTAACGCTGTTAGCGGGTCTACGGCCTAGCGTTACCCGGTAACCACCGCTTCCAGGTCGGCTTGTCTAGTGACCCAGCTAGCCATGTTAGCAAGGAAGGCTAAGCTAAGCTAAACTAAACCTGCTGGGGGCTGACTAGTTTTTATCATTTGGGAGCTATGACATTCGGTCATTTTTAACACTTCAAAGTCCTGGTCACCTCACTGAACATCTAGTGAATATTGTCGGTATGTATGTGATTGTTGGAGCTTTAATGTCCTCTGAGAGGATCCACCTAGCCTGTAGTCAGGTGCGGTGACTTGGGTGTGTTGCTAGTGGTCTGAAGCAGCTCACTTATGTATTATCCTAAAGTTGAGAAAGTATTGATCAAATTCATATTGACATACAGTATTCCGCTGGTGGGCTTCAAGGCTAAGTTATACAAAAGTGCTCTGTGCTGATCGATTCATTGATTGGGATGTCACTGTTTGGATATTTTGTTTTCGGTTCATGTTTTACCTTAATGCTAAGTGATCAGCTAACCCTGGCCTCTTATTCTCAAGCCTCTTGGCTGGTAAAATGCAACTGTCAACTGATGCACTGATTAACGTCACATACACGTATATATATCATCTAGCTTGTTGTCGTTTGCTTATTTAAAGCCTGGATCTGCAAATAATGGTACTATAGTCTGTAGTCACATAGTTAAGTATCATTTTAGATTTGTTTGGGTATGAATTGCTATTCAAGTTTTCCATTCAGCTGACATTTGTGTGAGCTCTATATTTTAACAGAATTATGCAGGCATTGCATTTGGACTAAAAAATAAATAAATCTGATCATATTTTTATTTTACAGATTCATGTTTGTATATGCATTCATTGGGTTGCCAATGTTCCAAAAAGTCCCTTTCCTGAATACCTGACCAGGATAAGGACACGGATCTTCAACTGTGGTTTAGCAAATGAGGGGACTCCAGCACAAGAACATGCACAGACTCCAAAACCAATTTAAGGAACACAGGAGACAAGCCTGAGACCACAGTTCTTGATGAACCCATCTTTGTTCTGCTGCCATCCCCAATGGAACTACCGCTGTAGACAGACGGCTCTGTGGCTGCCACTGCTGCACGGTATCCTGAGCCCCGGCCTCAAAGGGAGCACTGCTGTTCCAACCTGGACGTGGACATGGGTTCTCAGGCTCTTCAGATACTACGGCAAGGGGTTTGGGCCTCCCTGACTGGGGGCTGGTATGTGGACCCACACCAGAGCACGTTCTCCAACTGTTTCCACCTCTACCTCTGGATATTCCTACTGGCCTTCCCCTTCCTGTTGTACATGGTGAGCATCCTTTCATTGTGATCTCGCTGGGCGGTTTAGCTACACAAATAAATATACTAAACCATCATGTCAAATGTGAAGACTTTGAACGTTTGGTAACTGTGAACCGATTTGGCCGTTGAGCACTGGTTGTGGTTAGACCCCTTGCTCAAGGGGATTCTAGGTTGGCTGAAGACACTGGGAATCAAACTCAGGATAAATAGGTTCGAAATTTAGCCTACTAAATAATACTAGACTAACTTGACATTCTGTAAGGCATTTTCTCAGAATGCTACCAACCGTTGTATGAATAAGTTGGTTTAAGTCACCTTGGGTTACACTGTGGGTGACACAATCCCTTCAACACAGACACTTTTTATTATGGTTACTCTGTTGTAACGTCTGGACCAACGGAAAAATTCGAGCCAAACAGGATGTATTACTCAACAATCATGCATAGACTGGAATGCTGGAATAAAAATAATGTTGAAGTGTTTTGTGTCAGAAAAGGTTGAACCATTTTTAACTCCCAAATGTCCCGACTTGGATTAATAAAGTAGTTATCTAATCAAAAAACAATCATAATTTGCATAGGCTAGACAAGTGTCCTATTTTCCATGTGAGTGGATATTACTTATACGGAATATGCAGTATGAGTAATTCTTTTGGTGCTGTTGTTGGAGATTGAGATATGAGCTAGACATGGCTTGAAAACCTCCACAAAGAGGAGGAAATGGCTCCAGGCAACAATTCGAGTCTTTGTGGGTTGAGTAACACTTTGGGGTGTTTATTTATAAACTATTCTTCTGTTTCGTTTTATACATATTAAAACTACATGCAGCAGTTTTTTTCTCAAGCCTATTTTCAATGGGAACACTGAAAGGTTTGCTATCGAATGTGAACCAATTGCTGGTTTTTGAAGTATTGGATGTATTTGAATATACCTGTCATTACGTGTTCACCCTACAGGCTCTCCCTCCTAGCCTGTTGGTCGCCGGCATTTACTGTGCCGTGGTGGCGGTCTTCTTCACCGCCATCAAGGTGGTGAACTTCAGGCTGCACTCCATGTTTGACCTGGGGGAGATCATAGAGAAGAAGCAGGCCTCGCTCTCCACAGACGCCCCGCGGTTGGAGGAGGGCGACGAGGGCTCGGGCACCCACGATGGGAACCAGCATAGGTAAAGCGACGTAGGAGATGGGCTGGCTGCGTCGTAGTTCTGAGGAGGAGTACCTTTACATTTAGCTTCAGACACTTTTATCGAAATCAGACTTGCAATCGAATAGCTGAGAACCATCAAAAAGCATACAATCAGAATTGGACAATCTGCAAAAAAAGTAGTGCAGACCTCCGGGTTAGTGAGTGGATAAGACATGGTACATGTCCACAAATGTCATCCTAAATTCAATGCTCAAAGTCAGAAGTGCAAAAGTGCAAGTGGATGATCTATAATGACTTTTTTTCTTTCCACTTTTAGGAGCAAGTTCATTTATTTAGCCCTTTATCGCAATGCAGGTCTCCAAAGACTATACAGGCCGGCATTATAATACGGCAGCTTTAACAAGCCCATTCAGAGGACAGGAGGGAAACTCCCTACAGCCCCAAACGCATGCAAATAAGTAACGCATCAAAGGGGTCACGGCGAGGAGGTGCAATGGCGTGGGCAGTAATGGCAAACTAAAAGTCAATCAGGAAGCCATCAAAGTTCTGCTGGAGTGAAATGTGCCCGACGACAGGAAAAGTTGTGACCGTTGCTGTCCTCCCTCCTTCCCAGGGACAGCCATGTTGGCGTGGAGATGACGGTCTTCCGGAAGGTCAACTCGACGCCGCCGGTGCGCTGCAGCTCCCAGCACTCTCTGTTTGGCCTCAACCAGGTGTCGGTGAGCCACGCTACAGCATATCCTACAGTCACATACACCAGCCGCCACGCCGGAGTCCGTAGTTCCCTGAGTCATAGCGGAGAGGGTTGTGATTCGCTCTGCTGAACTTCACATTCTTTTGTATGATAACTTGAGACACTCGTCGTCTCTGTTAAAGAGTAATTGAACTGAATTTAGAGAGTGAAGTGAGGCGGATTCCTGGGTGCTAAATAACAGATTTTTCCTGTTTTTGTTTAATTTAAAGGAGTTTCTGCCACAGCTAGAGGATACAGGCGGAACCAAGGGTAGGTATTTTAGTTTTTGTGTCCTGCATCCCAAAAATAAGGGGTGTGTGTGTGTGTGTGTGTGTGTGTGTGTGTGTGTGTGTGTGTGTGTGTGTGTGTGTGTGTGTGTGTGTGTGTGTGTGTGTGTGTGTGTGTGTGTGTGTGTGTGTGTGTGTGTGTTGTATCAATCATTATATATGCAGTAATTTCAATATTGCAGTATTACAAATGAAAAGATAATCAAGGCCTTTTTGTTGCTCCAGCCCAATCTTTTATTTTTGCCTTCTTTAAAACATGAACATGATTCTGCTCCTGAGCAACAGTACAAATACTGCATGTCTCTTGTTGGCCCTTTTTTGTCTCCTGATGAATTAGATATGAAGGAGATGATGATGCAGGAGCACGGCTGCCATAACGTAATGTTGACCACAGCTAATCGAGGGCTTCTTCGCCAGTGCTCCCTGGACACTATGAGTAAGCCCAGCGCTAATCTCTTCTTCACAAGCTCTGAGAAACACAACAAGGCCTAACCCTGCTCTATTGTGTTGTAATCCACTTAGTCTACTCTTCAGTCGCTGTTGCTTTGTGGTATTTGGTTGCCTATAAGCTTGTATTTACCACCACACATGACATTGTGTGTAAAAGGTCCCCCAATCCACAATGCAAAAGAAGGAATGGATTGTATTCAATGCATGATGTGTGATTAATGAAGGCAGGTAGATTCAATTCTGGGTTCCATTTCCAACACTTCCACAGGCTACTTGTAGGCATCCTTGAGCAAGAGTCCCCACTCCCCACCTTCTACTCTGTATGCATTACATGCGTCTGAATTCACTGTACATCTTGTGGGGATGATTAGATTCAACTTAATTGTCTTTGCACAGTACAATTCAATGAAATACAGTAAGCGTTCAATGAAACGTGAATATGACGTGTGACGTAAGTGCTGAGTTATACATGGCAACAGTGAATATGTTTTCCACATTCCACTAATCGATATAGTGGATATTAAAAAAAGGATAACACACAAATGATTGACTACCCTCATCCTATCACACCCAAAGCTCTGGCCGTTCGGCTCTCAGACACAGTAATACTTAATTAACCTTGAGCAATGTTTTTAATGAGTGGATGTGCAGAACAGCTAGTTAAATACTGTAGCATTTGAGGATCTCGTATGTTAGTGAGGGCAGTCGTGCTAATTACCATTGGCTAACTGTCATTGGCTGCTTTTTTTTAATAGGCTCCTTCGAACAGGCTTTCAAGGAAGTTGCCTTAAATGCCAAAAGCAGCTCCCCTCTGCTCAACCGGAGTCGGTATTAAATCTCCACTGCTCCTACTGCTCTTTCCTCCTCCCCCTCACAGGCCACATTTCCACAAACATAAGTTACTGTTAATGAGGCCTTCCTTCTTGCCTGCACTAATGACACGTTGGCTGTCTCCATTATGCTGCAGTAAAATCAATCAAGCGGATCTTTTTCTGTTAAACCCGATGCTGTATGTAATCTATATCATCATCATCATCATCTCTCTCCGCCCAGGGGCTGCCACGGGGGTCCAGTCCTGCATGGCCGCAGCACTGGGTTCAGAGTACCCGGGTCTAGTGAGCCTGCCCACCGTGTCTGGCTTCAGGGAGCCCCAGGACTGCCCGTCCATCCCCCCGTCCCCCTCCAGCCAGGAGGACGGCGGCGACAAGGAGCCGTCCCAGGAGGGGGAGCGGCGCTCGGAGCAGCTCTCTCCGCAGATCCCGGAGGAAGCACACAGCCTGAGGGCCTACTGCCCCCTGGGGGCCTCGGCCGAGTCGGAGAGCCTCGGCGAGACGCCGCTCAGCCCGCTGATCAAGAGCAGCCTGAGCGAGGAGCTGAGCGAGAACCTGCTGGGCCTGGGCCTGGACCCCGTGGCGTTCGGCCCCGGTGCCAAGCACCCCGGCAGCCGCAGCGGCGTGGCGCTGGCCGCCGGCTCCACCGACAGCTGCTTCAGCGCCGGCGGAGCCACCACGGACCGCGAGACCCTGAGCACGGTGAGCAGCTACCGCAGCGAGAAGACGGACTCCACCCAGCTGGAGAGCCCCTCCCTCAGCCTGCCGCGGCCCACGGACCCCCGGGCGCCGGCCTCGGGCCCCGCGGCCGCCCCGTGCCCGGCGGAGGACGGCACGGGGCAGGGCAGCAGCGACACGGACAACCTGTCGGACAGCGTGCTGCTGCGCTCGCCGTCCCGCGAGGTGTCCATCGGCCAGGGGCTGGACAGGACGTTAGTGGAGGGGGAGGACCTGCCCTCTGCGCCCTCCGACGCGGCCCAGCCCCCGCCTCCGGCGCGCGACTCCTCCCCCTCCAGCAGCGGCCACTCTGAGGTGTGTGATCTGGGCAGGGCGGCCCCGGTCCCCCCTCTGCCGCCGCCCCGCCAGGCCAACTCCGTCCCCGCCGGGCTGGGTCTGGGCCTGGGGTGCTCGGAGCCCGCCCTGCACCCCTCAGCCCCCTTCCTCCTGTCGGAGCAGCCGGTGCCACCGCAGGCCCAGCAGGTGGTCCGGCCCAAGGACCTGAAGCTGCTCCGGGCGGGGGCGGGCAGTGCGGCCCACCGGCCGGGCCGGAGGAAAGCACCACGCAAGCGTGCAGCGGCGGGCAGCAGCAGCTTCGACTGCGGCTCGTACAAGCGCCACCACAACCACCGGCAGCCACGGGACTACATCCCGGTGCGCAGCCGGCTGGGGGCCAAGGCCTACAGCGAGAGCCTGTACGAGGACTCGAGCGACGAGGACGACGACGGCAGCGACATGAGCGCCGGCTCCAGCCTGGGCTCCCAGCGGCGCTACAGCTCCGACGACGAAGACGACGACACCAGCTCCTCTACCTCATGCTACTCCCCGGACCTCGCCAACACAGGCGTGGCGTCGTCTTCGCTCCCCGCCTCTGCCGCCGCCCTGCTGCCCCCCGTGTCCCGGGACGGCGACCTGTTGCCGGGGGAGACCGCCACCCACCACCACCACCACCACAACAACAACAACACCACCACCAACGCCCCCGCCGGCGGCGGCTCATCGCACTCGCGCACCGCGCAGCGCTCCGCCAGCACGGCCAGTGCCAAGACCCACGCCCGGGTGCTGAGCATGGACGGAGCGGGGAGTCAGGGCAACACCACCGCCCTGCCGGGCGCCCTCCTCTCCATGCCCTCCTCCTCCACCCCCGCGCCCCGCACGCTCTCCGTCTCCAAGTCCGACCTGGAGGCCCGCACCCTCCACATCGACGGGGGCTTCCCGGGAGCCCACCACCACCATCACCTCCACCACCACCGGCTGGACTCCCTGGGCGGCTCCTGGACTGGGAACCAGATGGGTTGGAGGGCTGGGGAGCTGGTGGAGGAGGGGGCTGTGGGTGGAGGTGAGATAATATAAAATATAATGCAAATTTATAAATGTAATACTTTATTGGAGGCAGGGGAGTAATAAATGCCACTAATATGCAATAGTTGGAGTGCTATTTGTGGTGCAAGGGAGGGTCTCCCACCCGCACTGCACTAACTGCACCTTACAACGCTCAACCACAACGCTTTACTACAACGCTTGCACATGCTGTAAATGGCCTCATCCACATTAGATTCACTTCATCTATTTTTTTAAAATTATGAATGGTTACAGCCTTTAATATTGAATCATTCTTCCAGGGAGGTGCAGTCTAGCCTCAGTCAGTCAGTTAAGTGATGATTCATTGTCACTAGTTTGATAGGGTTTTGTTTTGATTGACTGTCACTAGTTTGATTGAGTTAGCTGCTGATTAACTGTCACTGCAGTTTCATTGACATATGTCTTGATTCACAGTCACTGTAGTCTGATTGAGTTAGGTGATGATTCACTATCGCAGTAGTTTGATTAAGTAATGCTTCAGGGGGGAGTGTAGGAATGTCTGGTTTGAAGTACAGCTTTAAAACCCCCGAGTGTTTCAGATGAAATCCATTAGGGCATAATTGCCTTAGTAAACCTATATTTGTGGAGGCTGTTCTCTGTGAACTCGGCTGATGATTCATGGCAAGTCACCCTCCTGCGGTAACTTTTAAAGCACTGCGGCAATCTTCACTCCTAGCCAATTGATAATCAATGAAATTGATAATTGCTGCATCTCATTGTCACGGTACCGCAGGGCGCAGACACTCCCTTACATATTTAATTTGAAACGTGGGGTGGCTTGAAAATAAATAAAGTTTCAATGAGAACTTGAAAGTGACACGGTATACTTGTCATCTCCTCCCCATGCTTTACTGCGTCTGGTGCTGATGCTGCTGTAGCCATGGCAACAGAGGAGGGCAGCAAGCGGGACTCGGTCAGCAGCGTGAAGAGGACCCAGGCCATCCGGCGGAGACACAACGCCGGGAGCAACCCCACCCCTCCCCCCTCCACCATGGGCTCTCCACCCAGGTGGACACACACACACACACACACACACACACACACACACACACACACAGGCTTCTTCATGCCTTGCCTCAGTTCTCTCCATCTTGGCCCCTCCCCATCTACCCCTGCACCAGGCAGTACACTGGAACGCCTGTTTTTTAATGAAACATTCTCATAATGCTACTTCTTGTTGCTGATCCCTCATCTCTATGTGCTGTCTCATTATGCTGTCGTCATTAGGTTCTGTGTTGCCCGAAATTCCTCGCACAACACAATGATGGGAGCTAGAAAGTGGATAAGGGGTTTGACTCATCTACATATCTAGATATAATATAAAAAAATGATACAATACAAAAAGATTCAATAAATAAATATACAGGCTAAATGGTTGAATTCACATTATTGCACAATATTGGAATATTGATATTGCACAGTATGGTATATTTTAATATTGCACATTAGTGTTGGTGTGTATTTGGTCTACTGGGAACAGTCTATATTAACAGTGTATATTAACTGTTAACTGCCGTCAGTATAGTCTGACGGCAGCAGGAAAGACCGGCGTTGCTTGTAAACGGCCCTCAGTCACCTGCTCATCTCCGTGGTCGACACTTTCCCCACGCGTCCCTGAATCGGCTGAGGTCATCTCGTGTGTGTGTGTGTGTGTTCCTGCAGCCTCCAGGACCTCCAGCGTGCCCGCACCTCCTCCAACTCCAGGAACCGCACCCTGCCCTCGGCCCTGCAGTTCGCCTCCTCCCTCCTGCTGCCCCGGGGCGGCGGCGTCCACGAGGCCTCCACCTTTGACGACACGTCGGAGGGCGCCATACACTACTTCTACGACGAGAGCGGTGAGCGAACGCCGTGCATCCATCTGCTGCAGCCTCCCACAGGCCCCGAGTGGGGATCTTTAGTAGGAAATATGGGCGTTTCCGGCTGTTGAGTCAAGCTGCACTGTGACTTTGTGTAGGATTGTTCAGTGATTAAAAATACGTGGTGCCGTTGGAAATGTTATTGCGGCATCTTCGTGGCCGGATCGGATGAGGCCCCATTGTTTGAACCAGATCATCAACACAGGGATTATATTTTGGAGTGATTGCGTGTCCGCTGATGTGCAGTGTTTCCTGTTGTAGGAGTGAAGAGGTCCTATACGTTTGGCCCTGCCGGAGGAGGATATGAAGACCCTATGCAGTAAGGCCTCCCGCTCTACTCCTTTTGTAGATCAGTTTGGTGAACAACGAAACGTACTACTAGCTGAGAAAATTGCTAGTGGTATTTCTTTTGGTGCAAAACCAATGTTTTTCAGTAAATTAAATAGATGAATCAGCCTTCAAACAATCGCCTTTTTATGCTTCACAACATTTTCCAGTGTTAAACACGGTCACTACCCTATTATGTGTGAGTATTATATTTAATTATGTGTTGCCACTATTGAGAAGAAAGGCACCGCATGCATAGATGTTTGATTAGCTTCACCATGGGAACTGTTAGATTTCAACCCTGCTTGAACGACCTGACCCTCACCCCCCTGCAGGGAGAGGGAGAGGGAGCGAGAGCGGCAGAGGGAGATGGAGCGGGAGAGAGAGAGACAGTCCCAGTCTTCGAGCTTCACCTCCACCGAGGTGCAGGAGGCGCCGGCCTTGTCCATGCTCCAGCCCCGGCCTGTGGTCCTGCAGGGCATGCGCGTGAGACAGGTGCCCCTGGAGATGCCTGAGGTGAGCCATACCTGTTTGATTACCCACACACCCCTTTGATTTGAACCAAGGATTATCCGAATGTTATTATTATAAAGGTAATGCATACAAAGAATATAATGTGTTCATTTAATTGTTGAGGGCTGGAAAGTCTAGTGGTTAGGGTGACTCCCACCTGGAAGGTTCTTGGTTCCAACTGGCCGCAGTCTACCTGAATGCATCTATAAACACGATGCCCCCGATCTAAAATATGTCTTACATAATGTAAGTCACTTTGGATGAAAGCTACTTTTGAATGACTAAATAGTAATTTGTAAATGGAGTTCAAGTTATCATACCGTATAGCATATAAGGGGGAAAGACAGAGATGGGAGGTGTCAAAACTGACAAAATTGTTAATTGCGACGTGTTGATAAAATGGGTGAGACTGTCAAGGTGTGAAATTGAGTTAACAAGAAGTAAAAGAAACTCGAACAATGGCCTTTTTATTTCATTTTCTAAAGTGAAGTGCTTTATTTTAAGAGGCACAATTTTCAAAGCTCTGGCTGTTTTTTTTTTTTCATTTTAAAGGCAGTACTTATTTATAGTAAAAGAGTATAGCAAAAAACATCAAACAAATAATGTCAGATACTACCTGGGAATGCTTATGTAACCCTGTTCCAACTTGTTCCCCCCATCTTGCCCCGTGTTCCCCCGTGTTCTCCCCTTGTTCAGTTTGACCTGGACCACGAGTCTCTGCAGGAGTCCCAGGAGAACACCCTGATGATCGAGGAGAAGGCCAAGCCCAAGCAGTACTACCGCTTCTGGGTGCTGCCCGGCCGGTGGCTGCGGGTCCGCTACGACCGCCTGGCACTGCTCGCCCTGTTGGACAGGTAGGGCTGCACACAGGTGGAACCAGGGTACCGGAGTGTTACAAATAAACTAGACTAGTGGTTAGGGGGTTTGACCTCGAGTCGAAAAACATGTCGGTTCGGTTCCCGATGTCTGCAGTCTTACTCTACCTCGCGGGGGTAGGGGCAAAGGGGATGGTAACCCCTACCCTACCTGCTCATTAATGTCATTAGAATATTCATTAAATGAAATGCCTTTTAATCATACATCTGATCTAAATATTCCCTCTATCCCATGGCTCCAAAGCCAATCAGGACTCCCTTGTCTATTGTACTTCGAGCTTGTTCATTGATTTGGTATCTCTGTCTCTCACTGGCGCCTCCTGCAGGAACCGGCGTGTGGGGGAGAATGTGTTTGCGGTGGTGCTGGGCAGCCTGGTGGCCTTCCTGGGCTTCCTGCTGCTCCTGCAGGGCTTCTTCAGAGACATCTGGGTCTTCCAGTTCTGCCTGGTCATCGCAAGCTGCCAGTACTCCCTACTCAAGGTACTGTACCTCAGTGTTGTGAGTGCTTAGCCAGTACTCCCTACTCAAGGTACTGTACCTCAGTGTTGTGAGTGCTAAGTCAGTACTTCTTACGAAGTTACAAATACCTCCATCTGATGTTGGGGTATTGGGTCAGTACTGCGTACTGCAGTAAGTCAGTACACAACCACTAGGTCAGTACTACTTAGGCAAGGTGTTTTAGCTCAATGTTAAGAGTACTTGGCTAGATAGTGAGTTATTCTTTATTATTTTTTCCCACTTGGTTTTGTTCCTGTAAGATTCCCATCCTTCAAGTCTCTTCTTTGAATTCACTTGTGTCACTTGCGTTGAGCATGTCCTCTTCTTTCTTGTTCTCATTTCCATAGAGTGTGCAACCAGATGCAGCCTCGCCAATGCACGTAAGTCTGGTTAAAATAGCGAAATCAAGGAGACACTTAAGATTGATTTAAACATTCGTTAAAATTCTGCAGCAGTTTTTAATTTTTAGTCAGTTAGCAGACGTTTTTATGGAAAGCCACTTACCAAAAGACGTGACTACACAACAGAAAACACTTGGAAAGGGTGCAGACTAGCTGCAGGTACCAGAAAACACGAAATCGAACTACATTACAAAAAACGATTGGCAAGTGTTCAAAGTAGCCTTGGGGCCAAGAAAACCATGTGACGCATTGTTCTGTTCTCTGTGTTATAAAATCAAAGACCTAACAACAAGACAAATTTCTTCTTGTGACCAAAGCTTCACTCTGCCAACGTGTCTCCGACATAACACGACTGTTGTGTGTCCAGGGCCACAACTGGATCATCGTGTACAGCCGGCCTGTGTACTTCTGCCTGTGCTGCGTCCTCATCTGGGTCTTCGACCTGTCCGGCCGCTCCAGCAGCCTGCAGCCCTTCTCCCTGTACGGCGTCACCTTCTTCTCAGGGCAGTTCCTGCTCTGCGCCAGAGACATGCTCATCGGTGAGGGACGCGCACAGCGGCCGAACATCCGTCTGGGTCCTCGGTTGTTGGCCGTACTTCTGTATTTTGATGCACCGAAGGGAATTCTGTAGAACTAATAGGAAAGTCCCCGGTAGAGCACAGACCTCCACCAAGGAACCAGCTTGGTTAGGAGTGGTTGGATGGAAGGCTTGGTGGGAGTTTGCTGGTCGGGGTCCCCCTGGGGGGTCCCCCCCCCCCAGTGTTCTGTAATGGAGAGAGGATCTTTCATTTATAGAACAGTTATCAGATTTGATTTTATGGATCAAGTTATTAAAATCACTATCGATCAGAATTGACTTAATATATGTCCAGATTATTTTAAACTACAAGCTATTATAAGCTTATAAGTTCACATTGTGACTTTAATTGTCCCATAACCAACCTACACACCAAATATGTTCCAAATCCGTGCTCATATTTCTAAGATATCCTGCAGAGTCAAAGAGACATCCTCCTTGGTGGAGGTGCTATCTCTAGAAATCCAATATGAAGAGTGCAAAAGTGCAGCATGGTTAAAAAAAGTATATAGATACATGAATATAGATATGGGTTCTGTATGTGTAGGTTGGTTTTGTATGTGTTCTGTCAAAAGACGACGTGTGTGCGTGTGCGTGTGTGCGTGCGTGCGTGTGGACGCCAGTTTTATCACCTTGACATCACACTCTGTCATTCCCTTTGCTTTCCCCTTTTCTTCCCATCCTGCAGTGCTTGCCTTATGTTTCCCTGTCATCTTCCTGCTGGGGTTGCTCCCTCAGGTGAACACCTTCATCATGTCTGTGCTGGAGCAGATTGACATGCACGTCTTTGGAGGAACCGGTAAGAGCTCACTAGGAGGGGAAGGATTATGATGAAACACTTTGAATAACCTCATGGGAAGTCGTGTGACTGTCTTCACATCGCAGCGTGTTAGAAGTTTTCAAAATGACATAAGTCGTCCTCACAGACGCAGCTTGAGGTCTTCGTGTCGTGTTTGACGGCCTTCTAGTGAACCTGGTTAGGGTGTTTCACCAAGTTGACTGGCACTACACTCGGGTACCGTCCCATGCTAGGGTATTGGGACTCCCGGGCCAAAAGGTTCTGGGTTCGATCCCAAGTGTCCGCAGCTTCATCTGTGGGCGTCCTTGAGTAAGATGCACTAACTAAGGGGCGTAGGATGCGAGTGTCTGGTAGAATGACGAGGATGAGAAGTTAACGTTGTTCCCTGTGAATGTGTCCCCAGCCACCACCAGCCCCCTGTCCTCTCTGTTCAGCCTGCTGCGCAGTGTGCTGGTGGCCGCACTGCTCTACGGCTTCTGCCTGGGTGCCATTAACGTGAGTGCAAGCACGATTGCTCTTCTTCCGAGTCTGTCTGCTTCTAACTATCTTGCTGTCTCCCCCCATCTCTCTCTCCATCTGTCTCTGTCTGGCTCTGTCTCTTTCTATCTTGGCCTCTTTCTCTCTCTCTCTATCTCTCTGTCTGTCTGTGTCTCTCTCTCTCTCGTCCCCGTTTAACCGAGGCTGTCTCTGTTGCAGGCTCCGTGGGGCGATGCCCATGTGCCGGTGCTGTTCTCCGTGTTCTGTGGCCTCCTGCTGGCCTTGTCGTACCACCTCAGCCGGCAGAGCAGCGACCCCACCATTCTCTGGTCAGTCAAACACTAAACATCTATCCTACTGAAAGGTAATGTAGCTGAGATTCAGGAGCGGCCAAGCGAGAGGGAGAGCAGAATTTAAACTAAACCAAAGTAAAGTTTCTCCACCATTGGGCTGCATTTCAGGCACTGCCCTGATCGACAGGTCAGATGGATTCCCTGAATCAATCTGGGTAAAGATGCCCGGGGGGTCAGAAATTAATCGGAAGCCGTCTCCCATCCAAATAGGCTCACACGGAGGCAGGCGCAGTCCACTTATAAAACGGATATTCTCACAGCGAATTTCACCCCCTAATAGCTGACCGATGGCTGTGTAATTACCCTCAAATTATAGCTCTTAAATCTTACCAACAGCACCTTTTTTAAGGCCAAGTATGTGTATAATAGCCTCAGTGGGTCTCCTACATGATCCTTTGTGGTTCTGCATCTGTGATTCTGAGCGCAGGCTGCCAAAAGCCCCTACATTTTGTGGATCCCCATCTTGGGATCTTTATGATGTGACGATGGTGTGTTGTAGAAGTTAACGATGGGAAGACCCTCTCCACTCGCCTCTCACGGCGCGGGTCACCCAGATGTGTGGGTTCATGAGAACTCACGGCACCTTATGTGAACCCACACCGAAGGAGAGTTTAGGATTTAGACGAGCTCAACCGCTCACTCTGTGTGTGTGTGTGTGTGTGTGTTTTTGTATATCTGTGTCTGTGTATTCCAGGTCTCTTGTTCGCTCCAAGATATTCCCCGAGCTGGAGAACCGGGCCCCAGAGGAGCCCCCCGTCGAGATCAAGGACCCCCTGCCTGAGAAGCTCCACAACTCAGTGGTAAAGGACTCATTTACATCCACACCCCTCCGCCCACACGCAAACACCCCCTTAGGTTACAACTCACTCATCAGGATCTGATCACAAAACACCCCCTCCACCTCCACACACACACCACCCTCCACCTCCACCGTGAACACACACACACACACACACACACACACACACACACACACACACACACACACACACACACACACACACACACACACACACACACACACACACACACACACACCAAAAAAATATAGATTTTTCGATGCATAGCGATGCTGAATATTTGAACCGGTTTCAATGCTCATTTTCCGCAGTATCGATACACCGATACCAGCCGCGCTTTCTCCCACTCTCCTCCCGACTGCGAGCTGACAGACACACACAGCGCTACAGTGCCCACATAGCCCCGCCTTCTCTCTCTCACTCCATCGCACTGCTGTCTCCCGCAGTAATCCCTTCACTACAGTCATTCTGCTGTCGTACCTCGTTATCATGTTATAGCCTTGTTATTTCTATCTTTTAAGAAAAATCCAAAGTGATTGCCCTCAATGTTTTGATATTGCACCATGGTATTGAATATCAATATTTTTCAAGGCATTGTAACAAGGTTAGAAAATTCAGTATCGTGAGTATCACCTCCACACACACACACACACACACCAACCCGTCTCCTCCTCCACACACACACACACACACACACCAACCTGTCTCCTCCTCCACACACACACACCAAACCGTCTCCTCCACCCACAGGTTACAACATACCCCATTCAGGTGTGTGCTTGTGTGTATGTGTGTGTGTATTTACATAGGTATGTAATATATTCTGTGTGTTCCTGCAGAAGGAGATTCTCCACTCGGACCTGGTGATGTGTCCCCTCATGGCCGTGATCACCTTCGCCATCAGCGCCAGCACTGTCTTCATCGCACTGCAGGTCTGACAGCCAGTCTGTAATCTGACTGATACCTCACCTGGTAGTCCACTCTTTCTCTGCTCTTTCTATCCCCCCTGGACTCACTGTAGCAGACACCTCTCTGTCAGTTTATTATAATTTCTTTAAATCTTTTTTTGGTTCTCTTTCCGGTTTCTTTTCTTTTTTTTCTCTTTATATTCCCCCTGGACTCACTATAGCAGACACCTCTGTGTCGGTTTATTTTTTAATCTTTCTTTCTATTCCCTCTCCCTCTTTCGTTTCTGGTTTTCTCTATATATCCTCCCTGGACTCACTATAGCAGACACCTTTCTTCATTATTTTTCTTTCTTTATTTTCTTCTTTCGCTTTCTTTCTTATTATTTCTCCATCCCTCCTCCCTGCTCCATCAGTCCCACTGTCTCGTTTTCTTTCCATCTTTCAATACAAATGTCAATTGACCATGACAACCGCGGTTAACAATAAAATGATGACGATGATGAGTGATAATAATCCATGTGTCTCTGTCCCTCTCTCCCTCCCCCCCCCATCTATCTCCGTCCACACTATCTCTCTGTCTCTCTCCCTCTCCCCCCATCTGTCTCCGTCCACACTGTCTCTCTGTCTCTCTCCCTTTCCCCCCATCTGTCTCCGTCCACACGGTCTCTCTGTCTCTCTCCGTCTCCCCCCCATCTGTCTCCGTCCACACTATCTCTCGGTCTCTCTCCCTCTCTCCCCCCATCTGTCTCCGTCCACACTGTCTCTCTGTCTCGCTGCCAGCCGGCCCTGAGCTTGGTGCTGTACATCCTTGCGGGGGTGGTCGGTTTCTTCACCCACTACCTGCTGCCCCAGCTCCGGAAGCAGCTGCCCTGGTTCTGCCTGGCCCATCCCGTGCTCCGCTCCAGGGAGTACAGCCAGTTTGAGGTCCGAGGTGAGTGGACCCCACCCCGACACTGTTCCGTCAGAGAGTCATCGGGCTACATGTACAGCTGGCCCAAAGTAGCTCTCTCTCTCTCTTTTCTGCTTCTCAAAATATACACTTTCCAGTCAGTCTACATGGTCCGGTTCATTAATGAACAGAGATCCATTAAAAATATAGATTGACGTTATTACCAGCCTGAAAACATACTATCAAGCTTTGGATAATGGTTTGTTCTCTGGAAGGATTCGATAAGAATGACCTTATTCCTTAAGCCGCTCTCCACTCAGTGCATTTCCCTTTAGAAACGAGGTTATGCTGCACTCACAGCGACCGCTGTGCGCTGATTGTCCCCGGAACTCGCGTCGTGAGTCACTTGAGGTAAAAAGCGTCCGCTCGAGCGGCTAATGACTGACACGCCGCTGACCCTCCCCAGACGCGGCCCAGCTGATGTGGTTCGAGAAGCTGTACGCCTGGCTGCAGTGTGTGGAGAAGTACTTCATCTACCCCGCCGTGGTGCTCAACTCCCTGACCACCGAGGCCCGCAGCGTGGGCCAGAACCACAAGGAGCTGGACATCTAGTAAGCTGCTTCCCTTTCCCTTTTGTCCTCCCCCGTCCTCCCTCCCTCCCTCCTCACTCCTCCTCCGCCGTCCTCCTCTGCACTCAAAAAGCATGCTCGTTCAATGGACTTCCGTGCCCTTGAGCAAGATACAGGCAACACACACACACACACTCTGTCCACTACTCCATCACCATTTGCATGACTGCACTTTGTATTTTAGATTATATATTGTGTATATATATAATATCCTCTACATACATTATTGTTTATTTTCTACTGTTCTAACATTCCAGAACAAAACGTATTTGCAAACTGAAGATGGACTTTATTAATCTTAGACAGGGAATTACGGTGTCACAGTATTATGTACACGTTAGTAATAGGAATCAAAAAAGTGATTACATTTTTTTGTTAATTAAAACGACAAAGTAATTCAGAATGTCAATATATTCAATGAGTAGTAGCAATAGAAAATATAAATAAAAAAAACCTGATCTTGGTCAGGGGCTGTCATCGGCTCCTCAGGGTCACAATCATGAGGACACACTTTTCCCCAAGTCTGATCCATCAGTGCTTCAGTCTCATCATCTTGGTCTTCCTCGCACTCAGATCTCTGTTCCCACCGAGCTTGTCAGCAATCGGCACCACAGGTGTTAAACTGCCGCAAGTGAAAATTAGCTTTCATATTTTATAAGATCCTTGCACACAGAGGTATTTATAGACCCTCACTAATGTATAACGTGTAACCACAGGGGGTGTGATTTTCATCCACTATGATATTTGTTTACCTTTTTTACTTGTTTACTTTTTTAAGTCAAATTCCCAGTTTAGTACACATGTATTAAACTGTGTCCGTCTGCGTCTTCTTCTGTCTTTGTATGTTTCTTTCTTGTCCTGTGTGTGTGTGTCTCTGTCTCTCTCTCTTTCATGTCTCTCTCTCTCTCCTCCTTCCTCTGTGTTATGTCTCTCTCTGTCTCTTCCTCCCTGTGTGTTATCTGTCTCTCTGTCTCTCTCTCTCTGTCTCTGCGTGTGTCTCTCTGTCTCGCCCACCAGTAGCCGAGCTCTCTTTATCTCCATCGCCGGGATGAAGCTGATGCGCTCGTCGTTCTGCGCCCCGTCCCTGCAGTACGTCACTCTGTGCTTCACCACGCTGTTCTTCCACTTCGACTACCCCCACTTCTCCGAGACCTTCCTGCTCGACTACTACTTCATGTCCATCCTCTTCAGCAAGGTGAGAGGAGACGCCCCCCAAGCACACTGACCCTTACGAGGGGGAAAACAAGACTTGTGCGACGTATAGTGCCATTACACCCAGCAAGTGTGTGTGTGTTAAATGGGTGCCTCTGTCTTTGTGTTTAAATGTGTGCCCATATTTGTGCGTGCGTGTGTTTGTTTTGAATGTGTGTGTGCCTCCTCTTCCTAGATGTGGGACCTGCTCTACAAGCTGCGCTTCGTGCTGACCTACATCGCCCCCTGGCAGATCACCTGGGGCTCCGCCTTCCACGCCTTCGCCCAGCCCTTCGCCGTGCCTCGTATCCTTCGGCCATGCCCACAGGGCCCCGCTCTGTCCCCGTCTTGTGCTTTCTGCTCGACTCGTTCCGTCGGGGTCGTCGGCGGGGCATCCTGGTGCTCTGTAGATCTACAGCAGGTGCTTCCCAAAGTTATCGTCCTGTTAAAACTCCGTCTTATTACGGCGCTTACGATTTGGAAAGGTGATGATTCAAGCGAGTGTGTGTTGTTCTGTGACAGGCGAGTACGAACCAGAACGACATTTACAAGAAGTCGTTAGGCGGCAGACAGTTTTATCCGGAGCAACTTACTGCGCTGCTGGCAAAGACATCAAAGCATACAATTTTAAATCGGAGGAGCTACTAAAATAAGTGCTGCATCAAGAAAGTATTTCAACCCCCCCCCCCCCCCCCCCCTGTACAGAGTGCCAAGTAGATAGGAATCAGAGAAACAAGGTTACATTTATTTATTTATTTATTTGTTTGCTTTTAAGTGCATAACAACACGAGTGAATTCTAAGTGCAACACTAAGGTCCCAGAGAACAAGGAGTTCCGAATGTCCTCGAAAAAAGTGGGGTCTGGGGAGCCGGAGCACCTGTAAGCGTGGCCGGGTAACCCTCAGCGTCCTGCAGGGGGTTTAACCATGGCTCCATCTGGGTGGTGGTGGTGGTGGGAGGGGGGTGGGGGGGGTCCGGGTCTGTGCGGCTCCAGACGTCCTTAACTCACCCTTGATGCCCCAGACTCGGCCGTGCTGTTTGTGCAGGCTGTGTTCTCCGCCTTCTTCTCCACCCCGCTGAACCCCGTGCTGGGCAGCGCCGTGTTCGTCACGTCCTACACCCGGCCCGTCAAGTTCTGGGAGCGCGACTACAAGTAGGTTCTCTCCGCATCGGTTCTTTTTTTAGCAGTTAAGTGAATCATCGTGTTTTCTCGGGAGGGATGAAGGGAAGTTTAGAGTTCTTATTTTCTTTGCCTTCCACAGTACCAAGCGAGTGGACCATTCCAACACAAGGCTGGCCACCCAGTTGGACCGGAACCCAGGTATGAGACCCCTCAGCGCCCTTCTCCTTCCCTCCCTCTCTCTGGTGCTACGCCGTCTCTGCAACAGACAGCCATTTTGTTTCTCAAACACTCCCCACCGTGTGTTTTGGTCCCTTGCTCTCTTGCTCCATCCCTCTTTTTCATGCTTTCGTTCTCTCTTTCTTTTTCCTCTTGTTCTTTTTCACTTGGTCTCTTACTATTTTGATTCTCTCCCTCCTCTGATCTCTCGGTGTCTGTCTCTCTCTCTCAAGGCGCGGACGACAACAACCTGAACTCCATCTTCTACGAGCACCTGACCCGCTCGCTGCAGCACTCGCTGTGCGGGGACCTCCTGCTGGGCCGCTGGGGGAACTACAGCACGGGGGACTGCTTCATCCTGGCCTCCGACTACCTCAACGCCCTGGTGCACATCATCGAGATCGGCAACGGCCTGGTCACCTTCCAGCTCCGCGGCCTGGAGTTCAGAGGTCAGTGGAGGAGGAGGCCGGTCCAACGTATTCTCTGGGCTTCGCAACAGAGCAGAACTAGCTACCCCCCCCGCCCCCCCCCCCCCCCCCCCCCCCCCACAGGGCCTGAGAATTCTGCATCAGGGGGGAGGATTGAGGATTGATTCTTTGTACATTGAAATCACCCGATGTACAAGAAGGATGTCTTCATTCATGAGGGGAATTGGTGCGTTGACGTTATGATTCACAAACGCAAACCTGACTGTTTCCATTGATCAGCACGGCAGCGTCTCCAAGCTGAATGAAATGAAATGATTAGAGCCGATGCTAGAGATAGGAGAACAAGTGTCCAGGCAGGGCCATTAGAGGTGTTTCTGGGGAGAGATACCACGGCGTCAGTGTTTGCATGGGGCGGTTGACCTTTTTAAATGACACAGTGCTTAAAATGAATAAACACCTAGGAAAGAACTATAAAATGACATAATTATAGTGTAGAAGTTTGATTTTATTTTTTCACGCTGCCTAAACTCTTTTTGTATTTATTGGTTAAAATCTATTTATTGGTTAAAATTTATTGGTTAAAATCAGTCATCAAGTCATTGTTTATTTATTATTGTTTGTATTTTTGGTTATCTTACATACTGCATCTCTTTTTGCATTACGGACGTGGGCTGGGAGGCTTAAAGGGGGGAAATGATAAACTATAATAAAAATATGCGGTCTTCATCTGCAACCACCACACCGGTAAAACCAAATCGTAAAACAAGGCCAAACTGACCACCCAGCGCATCCTCCACCGTGGGGACGGAGCTCCCCTTGACCCCCTTACATACTCCAGCTGCTTCACCACCTCTCTCCCTCCTCCCCGTCTCCCCAGGGACGTACTGCCAGCAGCGGGAGGTGGAGGCCATCACGGAGGGGGTGGAGGAGGACGAGGGCTGCTGCTGCTGCGAGCCGGGCCACCTGCCCCACATGCTGTCCTTCAACGCGGCCTTCGGCCAGCGCTGGCTGGCCTGGGAGGTGGCCGCCACCAAGTACGTGCTAGAGGGCTACAGCATCAGCGACAACAACGCAGCCTCCATGCTGCAGGTGTTTGACCTGCGCAAGATCCTCATCACCTACTACGTCAAGGTATGCACACACACATATTTAGCAGATGTTTTTTATGCAATATGCTTTTTATGAAGCAGGTGCTGGATTCGGCAGGGCCCTCGTGATAAAATACTGTACGATATTATTTTTGACTGCCAATATGATGAATGTGCGTAGGCTAGAGATGATCAATATGATGTATTGTGATACTGAACATTCTGCTGCATGACATTATGATGGTTTATCATGTTTGTGAATGTGGCCCAAAATAACAGAACCTAGCTTATACAATTGACAATAGGCAAAACTATTATAGCCTCCTGTGTAGGACGGTAGCATTTGCTTCTACTCGTGCCTGGCACACACTAGACGATTCTTCTCATTTAGAAAACAACCACACACCTCACGATAGATGAGGCTACGTTTATCAGTCTTGCTCGTGAAGTGGGTGGAAGGCAACCGTTTTGCCAACACCGTATATAAACCGATTGCAATCTCGGGATCAAAAGCGTGTTCTTAGCGTTAAAGGTCCCACGACATGCCACCAGGTGTGAGTGTGATTAGCCGTTACAAGCTGGCTCTTCTGACACCACAAGTGGGCGTGTCCACCTTGATGTGTGCTGGATAGATGAGCAACGTTTGCTACAGTCCACTGGGTAGGCTGGTAGACTGATCTATCCAGCATACATCTAGGTGGACACGCCCACTTGATGTCAGAAGAGATTTTCAAAAAGGCTTGTAACGGCTAATCACACTCGCACCTGGTGGCAAGTAAAATCCAATCCCAACATACCCCACAGCACAGTGACATCTTGCAAAGAAATCATGAGAACCATCAAAGAATTAAGGGCTTTGCTGACCAGAGGCGGAAGAGGGAAATAATTTACAAATCTGGATAATCGTCCTGTAGTGTGAACAAGATAACCTCAACGTTTTTGGCTTGAGTCAACGCCATTCAGTAGTGCGGAAGCCGAGAACTGAGAAACTGCCATTAATCAAGCATACAATCACAATCAGTGCAGTGCATTGACAAAGTTTCTATAAAAAAGACCCAAGCTGACCATATAGCGCAGCTCCAGGAATCACAAAGTAGAGGGTTCAATTTTCTTTTTCTGTTTTTATAATGGTGACATCTCAAGATTTACAGTCTGGTCTCAACATAAGGGCTAAATCAACAAAGTGCATAACTGCGGTCATAAAATGGCTTTGCAGAGATTCTGCATTTATACGGGCACACGCACGCACACACACGCACACACACACACACACATGCACGCATGCACACACATGCACGTACGTATGTGTTAGTAAAAAGAAAAACCCAATCGCATGGTACCATGCCAGTGAGTGCTGCGGCTGCACTCAGTGTCTCAGATGGGAATTTAATGATGTTTCCTCTGACGTCGTGCGGCGGTGGATCCCCCCCTCCCCTCGCCCCCTTCCATTGGCCTTGTGGCTACGAGCAATGTCCTCCCCAGCGGGCAGGGTAGCCCGGCGTCAGCAGCAGCCCTGGCTCCCACCACCACCACACGCCTGCAGAGTGCTTACACAGGCCTTGCCGCTGGACTGTGTCATGATCACATCCACATGCTAGGCTCAGCATGAAGCGGGGCCCCCGCGTCAGCACATCAGACGTATCATTACCCGGAGATGGGAGCAGTGCAGTTGGAAGCGCTGCCCCACCACGGGGGCGGCAGATGTTGTAATAAAGTTCGCTTTTTTGGGGGTATTATTTACCATTGAGTTTCTTTACTTCCAACTGAGTGAGGCAAGGCGAGTTTATTTGTGCAGCGCATTTCAGCAACATTGCAGTTCTAAGTGCTCTCACATGTAACATTAAGAGTATTTAAGACACAATGCTAAATAAACACATTATGAGAACACTTGACGCAGTTAAAAATTGTTCAAATTAAAGTCTCAAATGTAATTAGATGTAAAAGCAGTGTCAAACACAAAATACTTCAGCCTTGATTTAAAAGAACAGAGTTGCAACGGACAGAGTATTATTTTATGTGTAAACCGCGTTTGGTTCTACTATTTATTTAACAGATGTTTTTATCCAAAGCTACTCAAAGCACTTGCAGTCATTTCAGTTACATGTCATTGTGCAGGTCGAAGGTTAGGCACCCTACAGGTACACTAGCTGTCTCATCCTTATTTGCTAATGGAACAAAGCCCAAAGCATACAGAGTGCAGATTTCCCCTCATATTTGTAGCGTAACACAAACACTGGGGACATCACAGGGTCATATTTTTAGCAAGAAGAAAATCCTGCTTCAAAAATTACACAAACATTTTAAAACCTTATTTTGAGTCTGTCCCGACGCCCAACGCACAGGCTGTGTACTTTAGTCTAAAGAGTATCCTCTACTCTGTGGATAACACTTTTATATTTAGTTTTGACTTCCACCAGAGCACCATCTACTCCTCTGATAACAGTACATAATACTGCGTGGTTCCCTCCACCAGAGCATCATCTACTACGTGAACCGCTCCAGTAAGCTGGAGGAGTGGCTGTTGAACGAGGCGGTGCAGGAGGCCCTGAGGCCCTGCCTGGGCCCGGGCTACGTGGACAGCGACCCCACCTTCAATCTCAACATCGACGAGGACTACGACCACCGTGCTGCAGGCATCACCCCTGCTGCCTTCTGCATGGTCTACCTGGACTGGATCCAGTACTGCAACAGCAGGAGGCAAACGGTAGGCACGCATAGATACACACACATAGACTCGCCCTTTCTGTGTGTGTGTGTGTGTGTGTGTGTGTGTGTGTGTGTGTGTGTGTGTGTGTGTGTGTGTGTGTGTGTGTGTGTGTGTGTGTGTGTGTGTGTGTGTGTGTGTGTGTGTGTGTGTGTGTGTGTGCCCATTGCAACACACACGCATAGATGCATTCACACTCACAGGCAGCAAACGACACAGATGCACATACACACACTCATTCATACAGGCACAGGCAAAGAGACACACACAGGTGCAGCAGTTCACGCATTAAGGAGCTACCGCATCGAGCCATTACTCTATAATGTTGTTGTGAACACTGCACTTGATTGCGACCCTTCATTACGGAGTTTGTTGAGATAATGACAGTTCTGTGTAAAGGTCCCGGTTGTTGTCTCCTCGTGTTAGACATGCTTCCGGGAGGAGGTGTGGCGCATCTGTACTCTGTGTGAACAATGCCCCCTGACTCTGTTGTTGACGTTTTAATGATGTTGTGTTGCAGCCTGTGAACAGTGAGAGGGACTCGGCTCTGGTGAATCTCTGCTTCGGCCTGTGCATTCTGGGTAGAAGAGCCCTGGGCACCGCCTCGCACAGCATGTCCGCCAGGTAGCCCCCCCGCTGCGCGCACACACACACACACACACACACACACACACACACACACACACACACACACACACACACACACACACACACACCACAGTCTAGCCCACTTCACTCCACAGTCTAGCACTCCTCTAGGAATCCCGTGCCTAGCTCAACATCATGCCAAAGGACTACAGTTGAAAATGAGCCTGCTGGCTAACACTGACATTTACAGAACTGTAGATTAATGTGCACTGTCCCTTAAAATAAATAAATGAAATGAACCTCAACTTATTTTTTCCAAAATGTCATTGTATTATAAATGGTATGTATCACCATAAGTAATTCAGTTGTGTGTGTGTGTGTGTGCGTTCTCGTTCTCGTTCTCATCCCAGCCTGGAGCCCTTCCTGTACGGGCTCCATGCCCTCTTCAAGGGGGACTTCCGCATCACCTCGCCCAGGGACGAGTGGGTGTTTGCGGACATGGACCTGCTGAACCGGGTGGTGGCTCCGGGAGTGCGGATGTCCCTCAAACTACACCAGGTATAACGCGGAGCAGATCGAGGCACACTCCTCAGAAGGCTCTGTTGTTGTCTTCTAATCAAGCAAAATCAAGAGGTTTTTTTATTTGTGCATTTTAGTTATTTTCAGTAGCATTTAATCATGTAGCAGAGTGCTTTATCTAAAGCGACTCAAGTATTCAGGTGTGATTAAGCAGACCTTAAGCAGTAGTCGGCTGCCACGGCCTCTCGCCGGACGATCGGAGGAATGTCTAGTCGTAGCGGTGACAACCGACACATTGGACGCACCGAAGAGTTTGAAGTTCTCGCTCGAGGAACACCTCAACACACCAGGAGGACTTGACACCTCCTTTTTCCTCCTGCTCCTCCTCCTCCTCCTCCTCCCCAGGACCACTTCACGTCCCCGGACGAGTACGAGGACCCGGCGGTGCTGTACGACGCCATCACGGCCAACGAGGAGAAGATGCTGATCTCCCACGAGGGCGACCCCGTGTGGCGCTCGGCCATCCTGGCCAACATGCCCTCGCTGCTGGCGCTGCGCCACATCATGGACGACGGCAGCGACGAGTACAAGATCATCATGCTCAACAAGAGGTTCCTCAGCTTCAGGGTCATCAAGGTCGGCACCGGCGTATTTATTGTACTCCTGTACTGTGCTTTCAAGTGTTAAGTGAGACCACGTATGACGTTCTTCTGTGGACTACCTTACAATAATGCTGCTTCAATGCTGCTTTACAATAATTGTACTGCGTGTTGTCAAATATGTTGTGTGTCAAGTATACACAATGATGATAGCCGAGTGTCGGGGTGTCCCCGAGCAAGGCACCTTACCCTGAATGCTCCAGACGAGCTGGCTGTCGCCCTGCACAGTTTACGGCGTCGGTGTGTGAATGTGTGTACGAATGGGTGGCTGTGAGGCAATATTGGCTGTGAGGCAATATTGTAAAGCGCTCTGAGTGACCACTGGTTAGAAAAGTGCTGAATAAATGCAGAACAATTACCATGATGAAGTTGACATAGCCTGTGGACAAGTGAGAGGCTCCTTAGCTTCAGGGTCAGCAGGGTTAGCATGGGCTGAATATACTTAATGATACTGGAGTTTAGCCCCGCCTGGGGACACATAAGAGGCTCGTAGCTTCAGGATCGTCAAAGGTTAGCATTGATTTTGTATAATTTGGCGTAGCATAGCCACGCTACTTAGCATAGCCAATAGACCAGCAAGAGGTTCCTCAGCTCTTGCTGGTAGTTACCGTCATTTAAATGTAAACTAACATGCAACTGGAATTTGAAATTTGGTAAGGAACTCCATGCCTTTGTATTTTTAGAGACATTTAATGAAATAATGTCGTTGTTTTTTGCTGGGACAAATTTTTATTTATTTAGAGAGAAGCCCATTAATAGAGAATTGGTGAATAGTTGTATTGGATGAACCTGAACACCCTCTCTCTCGTCACCCTGACCCCTGACCCATGCAGGTGAACCGGGAGTGCGTGCGCGGCCTGTGGGCGGGGCAGCAGCAGGAGCTGGTCTTCCTGCGGAACCGGAACCCGGAGCGCGGCAGCATCCAGAACGCCAAGCAGGCGCTGCGCAACATGATCAACTCGTCATGCGACCAGCCCATCGGCTACCCCATCTACGTGTCCCCGCTCACCACCTCCTACGCCGGGGGCCACGCCCAGCTCCGCTCGGTGTGGGGGGGCCCCGTCAGCCCCCAGAACATCTACACCTGGCTCATCAGCAGCTGGGACAGGTGAGCGCAACGCGCACGCACGCACACGCATGTGCACTCTCACATACACACAAGCGCACGCTCGCATACGCACACGCACGCTCGCATACACACACACGCACACACTGAAAATATTCAACCCCCTCAATTGAAAGTTATGATCCTCCCCTAGGACGCATTAATTATTCTACTTCTAGATGAAGTATTCATCAGCATGATGAATATCCTTTACTTCTAGAAGGATCGGTTCATTTGCATGATGACCCCGTGTCCTCAGCACATTAACATGTTTGAAAAGGCATTTTAGTAAAACCTATAACCTCATTACGCGAAAGCCTTTTAGTAAAGCCATAACCTTGATGCATTTACCTCGCCTTGGTAAAAACCTTTCTGTTAAAACTACATTAGAGTTGCAAGCCAGGTCAATACATGTAAAAAAATTAGCTCAGCTGAACAGTTGAGCAAATATTGAACAGTTAAGTACCATGAAGCACGTTTAGATTATTTGTCTGAAAATATTTGCTTGTCAAAAATAATCCCTGAAGTAGATTGAGGTACAGGTATCTCGATATTTCCTCAATAACTCAGCTTATCGTCTCCACTGAAATAATGACTCTTCTCTACAACAGCCTCATTGAATCAGTTTTAAATTCTGTATTATGGCGTGGTTTGAGAGCATGACTCTGGCCCACAAGGATAGACTTGGAAGGCTATGCAAGGTGGCAGGCCAAGTATCTGGAGGGAGTCAGGCCCAATTCATGGGCCTTTTTAATTTCTCTGAAAAGGTCCCGCTATTCTAAAAGTGGAAGTGAACCCCCTGTTTCAGCTCACATCGGCATCGTTGTGATGTTTTTTTTATTAGGCCATTACAGGCGTTTAGTTTGAACGTTATAATAAGTGACCCACCGGAGCGTTACACAACAAGTGTCGGGGAAGCTTAGCCCTCACTCGGAAACTGCCATCACCTGTAGCCCAGCAGCAGCTCCACACATCCAGACATCTGAGCTGCCAGCTGTGGTTGTTTTAGGGCGCCTGCTAGGAGTCCTCCTGGTCTCTACTGCCATTGGCCTCCTAAACTATAAATAGCATGGATCTGCTTCCAAATGGCACTTATGGTTGTTGCACCGTAATCGGATCTCCTGTCTGAACTACCTTTTATGTTTCACTGATCTATCTGTATTTATGTCTTGTGATCCTGGCTGAAAAAAACAACTGGCTTTTAGGGACAGTAAAGAACTTGAACCTGATATGGTACACTTGTTTGGTCCGTCGTCTAGGTTACAGAAGGGTTGTGGCGCCGGCTGCAACAGTGGCGGGAACATCGAGGATTCGGACTGTGGCGGAGGCTCCGCCTCCATCTCCACCAACCCCGCCACCGCCCACACCACCCAGAGCACCCCCGCCTCGGGCCTGCCCCTGCCCCACATCTCCACCCTGCAGCCCTCTATGGGTGAGACCCCCGTCCTCAGATCTCCAACCATCACAAACCTCCCAAGTGCCTTGTAGTCTGAAATCTGTTCCCTTGGCAAACCACTCGATGTAGTCAACCACAGCTTTTTGGACACCATAGAGCCAGTATAGGCATTGTTAATATATATATATATATACATTTAAATGGGTTCTTTTTATTAATTTCTACAAAACTCCTGGTGCACCACTACGGGCCCACTACTACTGTAGCTAAAACATAAAGAGTCGATCAAGTGTGTGAAACATCCTTCATATCCATGTCCGTTTCAGGTACAGACAACCCTGTGGGCCCAACCCCTAGTTGGCCGCACCATCCACAGCCCCTCCCCTTGGCCTTGCTCAGCCAATCCGAGGGTCGGATGGAGGCGGGGCTTCTGAGCTCCCTGCAGCGCACCTCGTCCATCCAGGGGCTGCTGGGCCAGCACCTGTCCAGCTCCCAGCTCTCCTTCAGCAGCTCCATGGGGCCCTCGCCCCTGGCCGGCGCCGAGCGCTTCTGCCCGGGGAGTTTCCTGGACAGCTCGGCCCAGCGCGGAGGCCCGCGGTCGGGCTTGGGTCTGGGCCTCGCCCTGGGCTCCGGCCTGCACTACGACAGCCACTTTGGGAAGTGGAGCCTTTCGGCCAAGAAGGGCTTCAACGGGCCGGCGTCCGAGGCCGAGCACGGGCAGCTGCTGACCGTCCGCACGCAGGTCAGTCCAGGAGACGTTACAATCACAAAGCTGCTATTGATATGAGCATTTCATTTTCATAGTCTGCTGAGCTAATGCAAAAATCAATACAGAAAAACCCACTGCACATTATTTGTATGGTCGATTTCAGTTTCAGTAAAGGTAATGTTCTAGCTTTGCATAGTGCAGTGATTGGATAAAATAAGTCATGGGTTAACGATCGCGCAACTTAGCATAGCCAATGTAGCTTAGCATAGCCAATAGAAGGATGAAGATTGCACTTTTGGCGAGATACAGAGATGCATGTTCTGATGTTATTGATTTCCACAGTCTGAATGTGTTTGTTTGTTTGTTGTTTTTGCAGATGATTGCTCCTGTACCTCCACCAGAGACCTATGTGACCCTTGACCCTCTGGGTGCCACCCAGGCGCTGGACAGCAGCCCCTTGCAGACCTCCAGGGACCCCCCCACCCCGCGGGAGGAGTCCACAGAGCTGCCTCTCCTGGAGCACCTCCGGTGACCCTCCCCGAGCCCCCGCTGCTCCCCCCGACGCCGTGCCACGGCCCCGGGGCTCAAGGCACACACGGCCCCTGGGTCAGATCCAATGCTGGACCAATGAAATAAAACAAAGAGCACCAGTTTGGCGCTGGAGTCTGGAGTCCGGGGTGAAACAAACCAAACTAAACTCGTTGGGCGTTGAGGTTCTGAACATCTGAACGCACTTTCAACAGCGGCATTCTCCTCGTCAGCCAAACGCGTGACGCAGATGCATGTGAGAAGGTCGACAGACTTCTGCAAACTACTTTAATCCAGCGACAAACCGTCTCTCTCGTAGGACTTTGGCGGGAGAGAGAGAGTAAACAAATTTTGCAATCTAAAGAGCTTTCTGGAGGCAAAAGGTTTCTAACCCACAGGGGCAGGTCAACGCGACCAGTGCAATCGTAAGGGATGTGTCGTTTCCAACAGAGATAGTTTTTTTTCTTTTTTTTATCGTAATTTTTTTATTTTGAGTTGGAGACCGAAGGCTTTCTCCGACGCAGTCGGGCGCGGCAGCAGCAGCACTATGAGCTGCCAACCCTAAGGGACCGTCTGACATCTGTAGCTGCTGTGTGTGCTGGTGAGACTTCGACGACCAAATGAAAAAGACACTAAACATGATGCAAATTGGCACGTGCCCTTACCTTTTCTCCTTTGTGTTCTGAATGAAAAGTAGTAAGACACACTCCCAAAAAGTCCAAATGATGAATTGATCTCTAATTTATTGAAGTGTTTTAAACGGTGCCTGTTCACAGGGACACGCTGATTGGTTCACTCTAACGGAACCCACAGCTGACCTGGTTCTTGTTCTCAGGCCAACATGTGGTGCTTCTACTGCCTAGTTTACACTCTAGTTAGTCTCGATTGACTAGTTATGGTTAGGCCTGTTAACCAGTCCTAGGAGTGACTCTAGTTAGGCCTGGTAACCAGTCCTGGATGTGGCTAGTTATAATAAGGCCTGGTAACCAGTCCTAGATGTGGCTCACTATAGCCATGGTTAGTGACAGGCCTAGATATCATGAGTTAAGCCAAGTAACCAGTCTCAGATATATGACTAGTCATGCATGGTAACTAGTCCCAGATGCGGCTAGCAGCTTTGAGATATTGGTACTGGGCTCTTTGTTGGAACATACTGACCAGTGGCATTGTGTTGATCACAAGAACACTAACTGGAGTACTGAACACACCTTGTGTTGTTTGATTTGCTACGTTTTTTGGTGAGTGGAATGTCCTTTTTTTGTTTTTGTTTTTGTTTTTTTACTTGAAGAATCACAGATCCTCTGGTGTCTAAGGCTCCCTGAGCTGTTCCTATAGGCTGATTGACCACGAGGTGTTTCCTATAGGCGTACTGATCAGCACGTGTTTCGGCTGACTGGCCAATGCCTCTGTCTCTCTCTGAGGAGCCGCAGTCAGCTCTACCTTTCTCTACTGCAGGGTCCAGCGCTGATTTAGCGAGCAGTGCTACCACACACACACGCACACGCACAGCCACACCAACACACTCGCGCACACACACAGCCACACACTCACAATCACACACTTATGTACTGTCCTGCAGTACGCCACCCCCTAGCGTTGTACTACTGCTACTGCATCTTCTGCTACTACTAACCTACCCTACAACTGCTGTGCAACCGTTACATCCAGCGTTTTAGTTGGAAATAAACAAGAATTGAATAAAGGTGGAATATTTATTTGAGCAATGTTTGTGTCAAGGGTATGTTGTGAATGGATACAAGGGTTTTTATTGATCTATTGAGGCTGGGATCCGATTCTGCGTGTTATGATTCCCCTCTCTCACACTTGCGCACACACACTCTTGTTTGGTGTCTTCACATTTTGGTAATCTCGGCAACGGTTTTCTTAAGGATGTTCTCTGACTGGAAGTATTCCCTGGGAGTGACCTGAGGTCGGTCTTGTTCCTACTCATACACCACTGTGATCAACACATTAGACGAGTTCTGATTCCAGGAACCCTTGGCGTTCTGATGGCAGGAATCCTAGGAGTTCTGATTTGAAGAATCCAAGGTGTTCCTATTTCCAAAGAGTTCTGTTTGAGAAATTCTAGGAGTTATGATTTTAGGAATCCAAGGAGATATGTTTTGAAAAACGTAGGTGTTCCGATTTGAATATTCCCAGGAGTTCTGATTTGGAGACTACCCAGTTTTTCCGACTCCTCAGATTTCTGTTTGAAGAATCGTACGAGTTCTTATTCCAGGCGTCCTAAGAGTTCTGATTCTATGGGTTCTTGTTCTGATATCCTAGGGGTTCTGGTATCCGGGGCCCAACGGTCTGTGGTAGATAATGTGTGGAACAGAAGCTGGCGCTCTTGACATCTGTTGCTCTCCTCCCACCCTGTTTGGCTAAGTGAAACCTGTGAATGACTCGGTGCAGTGTTGATGATCCATACAGGCCTATGTACCAGAGGACAGCCTTCTACACTGGTGTTCACACAATGTAATGGGTGAACCAGAGGAAAAGCCAGCATTCTCAGGGTTTCCACCGGGGTTAACCTCTTTTTACTCCTTTTCTTTTCGTGATATGCGGTAATGTTAAAAACGAACATGAAAAGGAGGAATAGAAGAAGCATAATTTGTAGCACAGGCACGCATTCATTGGGTTATGGTAAAATCCCAGGTATTAGTATTTATGAATTATGTGTTAACTTCAGCTTTTTGGTAGATATACTGAATCACTTTGAACTGCTTTAGTCCTTTCTCTCTTTAAGGACATTTCCGGGCTTTGCTTAGAACCTTGAATGTTTAAAACTGATCTCTTGTTCATCCGGTCAAGAGTTTGTAAAGTATAACTATTGCTAAGCACACCGAGGGCTACTCCATCTTGGACAGGTCGGCGTCATTCCACCAATCCCAATCAAACACACTAAAGCAAAGCACAGCTAATTGGACAGACCAAGGTGTCAATCAAAAGGGATGCGGTAGATTCATTTCGGCCTCTGTACATGCGGTTTCTGTACAGCATGTTTTGTATATAAATTGCATATATATTTAAGATATACAAATCTATTTTATAATGTTTGGATTTTTTTTTTTTTACATGAATGCTGTTTTTGTTGAAGCTTGGTGGAGATCTGTGTATCTGAGCAAAGAACTCAAGAGTTTCATATCGGTCATCTTGGAAGAATCAATTCATAACTTTTTTTTTTTCATAACTGTCCAACCACCCGACATTGTTTTATACTTTAGTTTTACTAGGAGGGAAAAAGGTATTTTTAATTAAGAACATTAAGTCAATAATCAATGTTCTTTACATATTTTTTTGTCTTTTGTTTCACACTTCTCTTTAAATTAAAGCTTTCGTGTCTTTTGTTTTCAAATGAGAAGCTCCCGAGTGCTTTCAATGTTTACAAGTTTTATTTTTCAAAATACTATTCTTCAGGGCATAAATGAATATCTGAACAATATCGGGTCCAATTGATTAAATACATCTACAGGTAGGTCTACTTTCATATTAGCTCAGTAGAAAGAACATGATAAGGCCTTTTGACCGAGGTGGAGTTTGTTTATTTGACCAAAAGGAACTTAAACAGTGGACTAACAGTAGTCATCTAAAGTCCCCCAATGCGGCAAAAGCAAAAGACCAAACAATGCAGGGGCTAAACGCATTCGGAGTCGGAAAAAAAATAATATGTACATCTCTTAACGGAGGTCTGGTTACTTGTCATCAGACAAACGAGCGCTTCGTCAGAGAGGGGGTGTATCGTATCTCGTTGTAACAGGACTCCTCCGAGGCCCCTCTCCTCCGGCCGTCCTGCCCGCTGCGGCGGAGCCAGACCAGCAGCAGCAGCAGCGCCGTCAGCAGCAGGCTCATGGACAGGCTCAGCAGCACCCCCTGCAGGACGCCCGTGGAAGCGGCGGGCGCTGCTGAAGTAGAAAAGTTAAATGCACATTCATTTACCTAGCAGTTAAGTATGATAAAATTCTAATAAAATAAGGTTCATAGTGGTATCGATATCATATTGAGTATAACGCTCTTTAAAAAAAAAAAAAAAAAAAAAAATCTCGGTCATTTTTGGATAAAACTCACAAAAATGTTACAAAGAGTTGAAATTAATTCGGCCTCTGGGGAAAAAAAGACATTCTATTCGGACACCTGTGTGTTTTTAGTGTTTTAAAGGCAACGAGCGGACAGAGCGGGCTCCTTACGGGTGTAGACGGACAAGTTGATGTAGCAGCTCTGCGTGTGCAGCTTGTTGGAGGCGGAGCAGCGGTACAGACCGGACGTCTGGGAGGAGACGTTGGCGATCTGCACCCAGCCGGACATCTCTCCTGTTAGGGCGGGTTTAGCATACGCGTAAGCATACCATTGTCAATTTGCATGGAACTCGAACTCAACTGTACAGGAATGTGAAACGTTAAATACGAAAATACCACAGTGAAAAGTTTTTAACATAATATAAATATATTTTATTTTATGTCAAAAAAGAAAGCTTAAATCCACCATATAAAATCACACCATTCAACATGCCAACATGCCATTTCAACATGCGGGTGAGTCTGGGGACTGACCAAGAAGTAGGTCACTGGAAGTCAATTAATATGCTATCATGCCTTATCTGTAATCATTAGCATTTCTCTATCTATATTTAACAAAACAATTGCAATGTATTGCTTATTTTATTGCCTGAGGGTCAAGAAGACATGGAGTTTTTGGGTTAAAAGGGACCTGTTACACTCCTATTTTAATACAGGAGTACTGTTCCAGACCACAAAAAATTGTGCTCTGGAACATCCACTCTGTTTAGCCGAAACGTTGGAGCATTGACTTCATTGGTCCGCGATTTGCATTCCCCTTTGGTCCAAAAATACAACGTTTGTTTTTTATTTGCATAATGAGAGTTGATGTCGCAGAGCACACGCGTTTGAAGAAGTTTTCTTGTTAGAAAATAGCCACGCCTGACATTTCTCCATGAGCCCCCAGTCCCTTTGAGGCGCTGGTCCTACCGTCCATGTTGATGGGCAGTGTGATGCGCTCAGGCTCCATCTTTTGCCACTGGAGCTCTGGAACAGGGTGCCCCCCCGTCACGCTGCAGGAGAGGGTCACCCGGCCCCCCAGCTCCACCACCCCCTCCCACTGGCACACGGGCAGGGACGGGGGCACTGGAGGTACGCACGCACGCACGCACGCACGCACACACACACACACACACACACACACACACACACACACACACACACACACACACACACACACACACACACACACACATACATAGACATCAGAGAACAAGAAGTCCACCAAATCACTACTCCAGAGGACCTAGGTGGGCATCTGATTGGCTGAAATTATCGCTGGCGAGTGATTATGTCACCTGGGATGGATTCAAGCCAATTTGAATACATTTTTGTATTCATTTTTTTGCACATAATTTTGCATTATAATTGTTTCCATATTTATTTGAGTGTTTAGTTACACCTCAATGGGTTCTATCTACCATATGTTGCAGGCACTTTTTCATTATAAGCTAGCCTCCATGCACCCTGTCATTTCTCTTGCCACAATTGTTGTACTATTTCAGAATTAAATCTAAAGCGAGCTACAGTGAATTTATTTTCAGATGCATGTCATTAAGGTCCTCCAACACAAATAAAGAGTCAAGTAAAGTATCTCAATCATGTAGCATTTAGTCATGTAGCAGACACTGTAATCCACAGCAACCTATCGTGAATTTATCTTTAGACTCAAGTGGCTGAAGGACGGCCACCGCGGGTCGGCTGTGGGGCCAACATGGCGGCTGATTAACGGCTGATAGGACCTCCATCTGGAGGGGCTCACCCAGCACATCCAGGACCAGCTCCTCTATCCCCTGGTCCCCGGTCTCTGGAGGGTTGTTGACCACACAGTGGTACACCCCGGCGTCAGACCCCCGTGTGTCGTTCAGGACGATGTCTGCCTTCCAGGGGAGGCCTGTCGAACAGTCAGTGACACGCACGCACGCATACACACGCACACATACATACACGCACAAATATGCAGCACGCACGCACACAAATACACTATGAATATGCAGTACTTAAATGAACTCACTCACCCAAAAATACATTTGTTCTGTTTGTTTTTGTGTTTATTGATTTATGCTGAAGTTTTTGATTTAAGTTATTTCATAAAAACCTTATCTAATGCTCATGTTTATTGTTATGAGTGTAATGTAATATGATGTCACGTGTTTACCTATAAAGCCCACTCGTCCAATGAGGGAGGGGTCCTCGATCACCTGACCGTGGTCGTAGACGATCACCTGGAGAACAACGGATATGAAACAAGGACATAAGCACGTCGGTCAACTTGAATACACCTTCAAAGGGAACATGAGTCATTCGTCATATTAAATATTATAATCTTAATGCATGAATCATGGGTTAAGATCAAAACATTCAAGATTTGGCTTTCCCCTTATTTTAGCCAGACTCCAAGTACAAAATGTACTTTTCACAAACAGTTGTATGAAATCCCGACTACATGCGTCCAATGTGTGATTAACAGTGAAGCATAAAGTAAAGTGTTATTTCCTTCATTGGCTCAATATTCTTCTATGTATCTGGTTATTTAATCCAGAGCAGGTTTGTACATACATCTTTAATACGCAGGTAGGGATAGGGCATCTTGCTCAGGGAGGACTCCAGGTAGACGGCAGAAATTGGGGTTTGAACTCAGAACCTTTCAGCTGGGAACACCCTGACCAGGACAACACTATCCCAGGCCAGCACCTAGTGTTGATGTCGGTTCATGTTACCTGTATGGGTGTCATTGGGCTGGAGAAGGGGGCCAGGGTCCAGATGACGTTGAGTCTGGTCAGGGGTCTGGTGGTGGTGAAAGAGCAGGGCAGCAGGACAAAGTCCCCCTGGACCACCTCTACACTGAGCTCAGTGATGCTCACCTTCACCGCTGCTGGAGACCAGACACCAGGTTAGACACCAGGTTAGACACCAGGTTAGAGACACCAGGTTAGAGACCAGGTTAGAGACCAGGTTAGAGACACCAGGTTAGAGACACCAGGTTAGACACCAGGTTAGACACCAGGTTAGACACCAGGTTAGAGACACCAGGTTAGAGACCAGGTTAGAGACCAGGTTAGAGACACCAGGTTAGACACCAGGTTAGAGACCAGGTTAGAGACCAGGTTAGAGACACCAGGTTAGACACCAGGTTAGAGACCAGGTTAGACACCAGGTTAGAGACACCAGGTTAGAGACACCAGGTTAGACACCAGGTTAGACACCAGGTTAGAGACCCGGTTAGACACCAGGTTAGAGACACCAGGTTAGACACCAGGTTAGAGACACCAGGTTAGACACCAGGTTAGAGACACCAGGTTAGAGACCAGGTTAGAGACACCAGGTTAGAGACCAGGTTAGAGACACCAGGTTAGACACCAGGTTAGAGACCAGGTTAGAGACACCAGGTTAGACACCAGGTTAGAGACACCAGGTTAGAGACCAGGTTAGAGACCAGGTTAGAGACCAGGTTAGAGACACCAGGTTAGAGACCAGGTTAGAGACCAGGTTAGAGACACCAGGTTAGAGACAAGGTTAGAGACCAGGTTAGAGACACCAGGTTAGAGACACCAGGTTAGAGACACCAGGTTAGACACCAGGTTAGACACCAGGTTAGAGACACCAGGTTAGAGACACCAGGTTAGACACCAGGTTAGACACCAGGTTAGAGACACCAGGTTAGACACCAGGTTAGAGACACCAGGTTAGACACCAGGTTAGACACCAGGTTAGAGACACCAGGTTAGACACCAGGTTAGAGACACCAGGTTAGACACCAGGTTAGACACCAGGTTAGAGACACCAGGTTAGAGACCAGGTTAGAGACCAGGTTAGAGACACCAGGTTAGAGACCAGGTTAGAGACCAGGTTAGAGACCAGGTTAGACACCAGGTTAGACACCAGGTTAGAGACACCAGGTTAGACACCAGGTTAGAGACACCAGGTTAGACACCAGGTTAGAGACACCAGGTTAGACACCAGGTTAGAGACCAGGTTAAGCACCAGGTTAGAAACCAGGAACAGTTCCTTGAGATTCAAATTGAAATATAAATTATTGAACTTAAGCTCAGTTAACTCCCATACAATATTTCCCATTCCTAAGGGCGTGGCCTGTCCACTCTACGCCCCAGGACAGAGACAGGGGGTGGGGGTGGGGGGGGGCTCTGTCTCCAGGTTCTGATGCCCTATGGCCACTAAAGGTCCCTACACACCCACAACACACAGACAAGGCAGGCAGAGAGCAATGTTAAGCGCTTAACATCCCTTGAAACGTGCTCTATAAATGCATTTGATCATTATCATCCTAACTGAAATAATTATCCGATGCTGTAATAATTACCTATATTACATATAATTATGATGGTGTCGTTGGTCATTAATGTGGATGGTTTTCTGAGAGGAGTCTTGTGGAATATGTTCATAGAGTTGATCTGCTCATTACTCTGTTCCCTCATTAATACAAAACACCCTCCCCCCATCCCCCTGTCCTCACAAGCCCTGTGAGGACAGCCCTGTCCTGTGTGTGTGTGCCTGTGTGATCATCATGTCTATCGGCTGGTAATTACACTGGACAGTTTGCAGAGTTGGCCCAACTTATCAGACAGCCTGTCCTCATTTAAGTTGAGTTATTTTCACATTTAAATCTCCATCATTTATCTTGCATTCTTTCTTTATTTCAGCAAATGTCTCTTAAATTCGCCATAGTTTCTAATATTTAATCATATTATACTCATACATATCATATAATATATATATAGGAATGAAGCATACATCTAGATTCTTAAAATTCTAACTACATTTTAACCATCAAAGGCATGTGGAATTAAACCAGCAAAACCCAACTAATCATATTATTTAAAGGTTTTTCAGACCAGGGCATGTTTGCTCTCATATTTATCAATACTAGTACAGGTTATTCAATGCACAACACATCACATTCCCATAGTTTTGTAGGTGACGTCATAAATAATCAGCATAGCTAAATAAGTTCAATAAGCAATGCATAAGCAAACCTATTCTTAAGATAAATGTGAAGAAAATACAAATTTTGAATTAGCATTCATTAAACATTGTAATAAAAGCTACAATCACATAGATAAGCATACTCACTGTTGCCAAGGGGGATAAAGCACAGGCACACGGTACGTAGTAACCATCCTCCATAGCAGCCCATGGCTGGGGAAACATTTGGTCCTCTGCATCCATGTGTGGACGGATGTACAAGTTGAACAGCAGAATCAAGCATGCAGAAGTAATGTATTGAGCGATGCCACCAACCACGCTCTCACTCTGCCATTCCTCCCCCAATCGCTTCTTTTTTCAATGAGTCCCAAATAGCCTATTAGGAATAATGGTCATTCAATATAAGTACAATGACTGGAATGTGGGTCATCTCAGCATTATTACCAGCAGAGGAAAGGAGACTGTGAGCCAATGTCAAAACTGCCTAACGATGCAAAACAAATCTTTCTTATATATTCTCTTATAGGACTACACCATGGGGAAAAGAGCATTTTAATTGATCGTTGTTTTTTTTTTAAATCAATCAAAAAATTCTACCAAAAAAAAAAAAAGAATAGATGAATGTGGCTAAATCACCCCAAATATACATATTTATAAAGTAATCAATTTAATTCAATTGTAACAAGTTGCTAATGAGGAAAACGTTGTTACCCTTTGGCCTGTCATTGTGTGAGCCGATACAATGTGAGGACCTGTGTGAGAGCATATGACCGGCCCAGAGAGGGGCTGGCCCTCTGTGCTAACCTAATATCACAGATTCTATTAGCGGGCTGCACATCCCTGCTGTGAATGCTCTCCCCACTGCCAGACCTACACCAGGAGTCGCCACAGCTACTGGACACATTCAACATGCTGTAGGACCTTCAGTCACTGGACTCAAAGGGATCGGCTTCACTGGACAACACGTATGTACGCCATTGGTTGTTCGGTAAACTTTAAACTGGAAGAGTTTGATTCTAATACTGCCCTAGTAGTGTACGTAAGAGTGTGTGTGTATTGTGGAAGAACACACACACACACACACACACACACACACACACACACCGAGTGCCTGTAGGCATGCTTGTTGTGAAGCCAGCTCCATTGAGATCATGTCAGCGAGTAAAAGCTTTGGTTTTGCTCTGAGGAGAGATTGTATCTAAATCTATAATTGTTGCCTCGTGGCCACTATATCACTACTCTGTCATCTACAATTTAAATATACAATGTATATTTTAGTTACATTAGTTTTGCACAAGGTAAGAACTGCCAAATACAAAGCAAAAATGTCCTAGTTACAATTCCTTGTGCTATGTAGCTTTGTAATGTCACCTTGCATTTGGGACTCACTCTGTGTGGCATTTTTATGTTTTATTTCACTAAAAAGAAGAATGTCTAAATAATTCAACCATAATCAGCCCATAGGTCAATCACTCGTGCGTTTATTGAATCACAGATGGGAGAGGAGAGGTGTGAAAGGTCACCAGTGTTAGTGACTGAAGCCCTTTGAAACACACAGCCTTTGGGCTTTGAAGCACTGGATGTTTTTCTTCTTTAAATTATAATTATATCTAATTATTTTAATCAAATGTTATAGCTGCAGTGTAAGTGGTTTTAGTTAAAAACTCATTCTTCATCAGTAGGTAGATATATGGTTACATTAACCTTTTGTTCTTTTTCCCTTTTCTCTTCTAAACCTAATTTAACACAATTACCCAAGTGCTTCTTGGAAAACAGAACAAATCCTGTGCTCATCCATAACTAGATTTAGATTTTGAGATTGTTGCAATGTCCCTGGCTGCCACACTCTACATGGGTACCTTTTCTGGGCTCCTCCCTAACAAAGTGGTTGGTGGTGTTGGAAACCAGTTTATTGTAGGGTTTGCAGAAAGTGCTCCATGTAACCATACAGATTTCCCCCTTAGTGTGCGTGGAGACAGCTGGCTTAACCTGTTGCACATTAAGCAATCAATGTGCAACTGGTGTGCAGCCTCACCCAGCAGAGTCCAATCAGACTCAGGGCCAGGTGAGGCTGCTTAAACCAGCCATCATCCACACACGCTCCACAGAGCTATCTTGCCAAATTTGATAGCACAGAACCGGGGCAAACTTCACTGGATCCACAGGGAAATGTGTTCTTCCAGAGGGCTGTGAAGTCTTCTTCTAACCGTACTTGTTAGGATGGTGGGTGATTGAACTGATATCCAATAGAAACATGAAACGGCCGTTACGCTGGGGAGAAAAATAGACCCTTTAATAGAACATGAAAGGAGGCCGCCATGCAGTCATCTTTAAACCACTTTCACACCACGTCGTCCAACCACTGGCCTTCATTCCTTTCAGTTATGTGTGAGTGTTATAGTGCATTATCTCCTTTACATTCTATTTGTTTTTCAAAGGTGATTATATTTAGATGTTTCAATATGTAGACAACATGAGCCCCACACAATCCCCAGTAGGTCGCTTCAAGTAGGCATCTTCTCATATTTACAGATGTGTTATAACTGCTCATGTGACAAATAAAATACTTTAAAAGACAGAATTTGCTGGATTTGGCAAAGGAACGATGACTCACGCCCAGCTGTGCTCCGCATCTGTCGCCCAGAACGAGTTCAGCATGGAGGCCAGAGGCTTGGGGACACCGGAGGAGGAGACGACGGGCCAGAGAGATCACATCAGTATGACTGACTCTTCTTCCGGCCGCTACGGCTCCATCGCCGGCGGCCCGGCCAAGTCCACGACCCCCCTGGTGGGGGAAGCGACACTGTCGACCCGGCGGTCCTACCCGGCCGTGGCCGTCCTCTGCTACCTCAATCTGCTCAATTTCATGGACCGCTACACCATCGCAGGTCAGCCCCCCCCCCCCCCCCCAGGCCACACACACATGGCGGGTGGGCTTGGAACCGGGTTTAGCATACTAGATCAGGGGGCGCCCAGACGCTTTCATGCTGCCGTGACCCTCCAACACCACCTACTGGGGGTACTTTAGCCCAGGGCCCAGGACTCTATGTTCTTGCATTAAAATAAGCAATATATTCTTATTGCCATATGAAAAAGAAAAGTGAGATGATTCACATTGCTCTATGAATATCGTTTTTCATTCGACAATATTTGATTGTAAATATGTATGAAGACTGACAAAACTGAAGACTGGATCTCCTTTTCTGACGTTAAACATACTGTGAATCTATTGAAACCAGGGATGCATATCTTTTTAAAAGATGGTCTACTGGTGCGAGGAGACCCACTGCTTGAACGGTAGTGACAGAGATTGACGTGTTGTTGTTGGCCCTGTTGTTCTTTGTTTTCTAAAGGAGTCCTCCTCAATATCCAGAAGTTCTTTGACATAAACGACAGCACCTCTGGTCTTCTTCAGACAGGTATCCACACACGCACACACACACACGCACAAATATGATGTGTGTGTTTGATAGGCATCACACATGACATTGTAATCTAAAGAATAAGAGATTTTAAAAAAATGATTCTTAATGTTAATGCGTTCACAGTTTTCATTTTCAGTTTCATACTATTGGCTCCCTTCTTTGGTTACCTTGGCGACCGTTACAACAGGAAGTGGATCATGATTGGAGGCCTGAGCGTGTGGCTTGTGATGACTTTATGTGGCTCCTTTGTCAGTAAGGAGGTAAGACAGTTTTGCTATTGTTATCATACAACCTGTCTGTGGGTTAATATGTACCTGTCTGTGGGTTAACATGTACCCATCTATGGGCTCACATGTACCTGTCTGTGGGTTAACATGTATCTGTCTGTTGGTTGATATGTACCTCTCTGTGGGTTCACATGCACCTGTCTGTGGGTTAACATGTACCCGTCTGTGGGTTCACATGTGCCTGTGTGTGGGTTCACATGTACCTGTGTGTGGGTTAAACTGTCTGTGGGTTCCCATGTACCCGTCTGTGGGTTCACATGTGCCTGTGTGTGGGTTCACATGTACCTGTGTGTGGGTTAAACTGTCTGTGGGTTCCCATGTACCCGTCTGTGGGTTCCCATGTACCCGTCTGTGGGTTCACATGTGCCTGTGTGTGGGTTCACATGTACCTGTGTGTGGGTTAAACTGTCTGTGGGTTCCCATGTACCCGTCTGTGGGTTCACATGTACCTGTGTGTGGGTTCACATATATCTGTGTGTGGGTTAAACTGTCTGTGGGTTCACATGTACCTGTCTGTGGGTTAACCTGTGTGTGGGCTGCGCTCCAGTACTTCTGGGTGCTGGTGCTGATGAGGGCCCTGGTCGGGACGGGGGAGGCCAGCTACTCCACCATCGCCCCCACCATCATAGGAGACATGTTCTCTGGGGGCCGCAGAACCATCGCCATCTCCCTCTTCTACGTGGTCCTCCCCGTTGGAAGGTAGCACTCGTTTTACATTCATATGCATGATGTATGTAGTAGATATGATACATGTTATATATAACATGCAATGTTGAGTTTCCAATGCACACAGTTAGATCGTCTTGTCTGATTACAGCAACCAAGCCTTTTTAGTCACATATTCAGCGTGCCTGTGTGACTGGATTTTGCTCCCAAATCTCTGAGCACAGCAGTATTGGTGGTCCTTTCCTCTAACGAAAGGACCACCAATACTGCTGTGCTCAGAGCAAAATCTGAGATTTGGGAGCAGAATCAGGCCGCCTCCATCCTCCAAATGGATCCTGGACCCGTTATATAGTTTAAAACCTGGCTTACAGGAATCATATTCTCTGTTCCAAAGAGATGCATCAAAGAATAACCAGCTTGTTCTCTGTCCTCTGTTCCCAGCGGTCTGGGCTACATCATGGGATCCGCCATAGCCACCGCCACCGGAGACTGGCGCTGGGCTCTGAGGGTAATGTAGAGAAATGTCGACGAACTTCTCACTCCGCACAGTAGGCCCACACACAACAGGATATAGTGTGTTTGTATAGTGAGATCTGGGAGTTGTGAAGAGAGAAGCAGAAAATAATTAGAAGTAGAAAAGAGCAGAAGAGAGCAAGGTTTAAAAAAAGAATCAACGCCCAAAAAGTATCCCCTCCCTCTCTCTGCTCCCTCCCTTCCTAGGTTTCCCTGCACTTCAGTAGTGTTGCGTATATGCGCAGTGTGATCAAGAGGCTAGATGGATGAAATTGATGAAATGGATGAAATAGGCTCATTCAGAGGCAGGTGTAGTCAGCTCATGTCTGCCATGTCGTTTCATACAAGTTACCCTTAATCAATAGCTCTTAGATGTCACCTACAGCCCCTTTAAGCCTTCACTCTTTGTATTGGTGCTGCTTGGCGTTCCTCAGGTCTGTCCCATCCTGGGCGCGGTGGGCGTGGTGCTGCTGGTCTTCCTGTGTCCCAACCCCCCCAGAGGAGCGTCTGAGACCCGGGGCCAGGGGGTCACAGGGCGGAGCTCCTACCTGGAGGACATCAAGTACCTCCTGAAGAAGTACGGCCAGCAGTACCCCCATCCCATCTCTGATATCGGGGTTTGGCTGAGGGTTAGCATAGTGCTGGGAACGGAGGATCAATGGACCATCCACTCACTTGTTTATCCTTTTTCTGTGTGTGCATGCATGTGAATGCCTGTGTGTGTGTGTGTGTGTGTGTCTGTCTGTCTGTGTGTGTGTGTGTGTGTGTGTGTGTGTGTGTCTGTGTCTGTATGTGTCTGTGTCTGTGTGTGTGTGTGTCTATGTGTGTCTGTCTGTGTGTGTTCCGCGTCCCCATAGCAAAAGCTTTGTGTGGTCGTCCCTGGGCATCACGTCCATGTCATTTGTGACGGGGGCGCTGGCCTTCTGGGCGCCCACCTTCCTCAGCAGAGCCCAGGTGGCCCGCGGGAGCCGGCAGCCCTGCCTGGCGGAGCCGTGTGACACCTCTGACAGGTGAGCAGCACTCCCTTCTGACGTGCCGCTCGCCGGCCTCAAACACCTTCTTATAAACGCTAAAGCCGGAACCGTTGCGCTCGGTTATTGAAAGGCAACCAGAGCGCTGCTTCATATGCGGGCGGCGAAAAAAAAATTGCGGCCTGAATCCCGAAATCCCTTTTGCCGAAAAAGATAGCAGGACGTGTGTGGGACCAATCGCACGGCCCCGATAGACTCTCTTTGACCGGCGGAGAATGCAAATCCCAGACGCATGACGTCAACGGTTCACCTTTCAAAGCGAGTCGAGGCTGCAGACCGTGACCACGCGACTGGGGCAGCACTCTGTTTTATTCGAAAAAATAGCCGAGCGTGACGTTGAGTTTAAACCGTCGCCCCCGGCAACAGCTTCATCTTCGGCGCCGTCACGGTGGCGAGCGGGATCTTCGGCGTGGGCCTGGGCACGTTCCTGACCCGGGGGCTCATCGGCCGGGTGCCCAACGTCGACCCCCTCATCTGCGCCGTGGGCATGCTGGGCTGCATCCCCTGCTTGCTGGCAGCCATCTTCCTGGCCGCCAGAAGCATCCCAGTCACATATGTAAGCACCCACACATACACACGCACACACGCACCCACGCACGCACACACACACACACACGCACGCACGCACACACACACACACCCACACACACACACACACACACACACACACACACACACACACACACACACACACACACACACACACAAACGGTTTGTTCCACTTCCTAGCTTCCTCCAAACTGAAGGTTACCGGTGCATTACATCAGACATCAAATTTGAAGCATCATGCAAGGTGTGTGTGTTTGTGTGTGTGTGTGTGTGTGTGTGTGTGTGTGTGTGTGGTTCCAGGTCTTTGTCTTCCTCGGGGAGACGCTGCTGTCACTCAACTGGCCCATCATGGGTGATATAGTGCTGGTGAGTCTGGGCTTTGAAGTCGCACGCTCAACTGATTGGAATACAAATGTAATGACACCCCTGAGATATTCCCTTCACCCCTGAGGCGTTTGTCCGTCTGTCTGTCTGTCTGTACAGTACGTGGTGGTGCCCACACGCCGCGCCACCGCCATAGCGCTGCAGATTATGGTCTGCCATCTCCTGGGCGATGCGGCCAGCCCCTACATCATCGGAGTGGTGAGGAGAACGAGTGACCATGGAAACGACATTGTCTAATGATTGTGGATTAAAGAACGGTGTCGCTAGTTACACCATGAGAACTTTGTCTCCCAGCTGCTTTTTGGCAGCTGATTGCAGTAGGTGTGTATGTGCATGCTTCTGTTCTGCCAATGTTGGCGTTTAATGGTGGCAGACTTAAAGGGTAAGTCTGACAACAGCCAAACAATAGAATCAGTATTGATCACAAACTAACCCTAGTTCCTAAAATCATTATCGGGACAAGTCAAAGAGTCGCTATAGGCTTCCTGAAATCGGAACCAGGTTAGTGGCCAACATAGTCTTTGGAAGGTGAGGGAGAGGGGGAGGGAGAGGGGGAGGTATTCAGTGGGTAGCAATCTGCCACCTCAAGGCTACATGCTACTAAAAGACTGGACCTTTTATGTGGGATTTGAAGTGCATTGATTTTAAACTGATTTTAAGGGGGCTTGAAAATAATGCACACCCTTGAACCGTCATTGACCAATCAGGATCAACTATTTAAGATTGTTGTTAAATAGCAGTTTGCATGCGACTTGTTTGAATACTCGATTCCAATAACGTCATTCAGTGGTCATTTTTGCATAGCAGACCTCTGCTATGATTACCATACAGTTGCTACGGTAGCTGTTTCCAAGGAAATAAAATCGGTAGAATTGAAGTGGAAGCAATTCAATCATTTTCAAATCAATAAAATATACATTTGTATATATTCAGTGTCACATTATTGATTTCTTTAGTAAGGAGCCGTGTAATAAGCACTATAATGTACATTATCACAACCCGTCTGAAGGGTGATTCCAGCCCCCCCCCCCCCCCCCTCCTCCTGAGTCACGTGACCTCCCCACCCCGTCCCCAGATCTCTGATTCGCTGAGCACCTACGACCCGGACTCCCCGCTGTGGCGCTTCCACAGCCTGCAGTACAGCTTCCTGCTGTGTCCCGCCGTGGCCGTGCTGGGCGGATTCTTCTACCTGGTCAACGCCCTGTACATCACACGGGACAAGACGGCCGCCCAGCGCTTCTCCGAAGGTAAATGTCACACAAATAAATACAAAATCCCCCCCCCCCCCAAAAAAGAAGGACTTTAGTTGACCCTCGTCTTCCATGTGGATATATTATAACATATCATTCTAGGCCTGCATGGAAATACTAATAAGCTGAAAACCTTCTACTCGTGTGTGTGTGTGTGTGTGTGTGTGTGTGTGTGTGTGTGTGTGTGTGTGTGTGTGTGTGTGTGTGTGTGTGTGTGTGTGTGTGTGTGTGTGTGTGTGTGTGTGTGTGTGTGTGTGTGTGTGTGTGTGTGTTCCTCCCAGGTGAACAGCCCACTATGCTTCCTAAGTTGGGTTCACCTTAAATTGTTGGCATGGAGCCAACACCGACTGATATTACCGATAATGTTTTTTATCACTTCAGGAATATCATAATAAACACATTGGAAGAATGACTGAGACTGTTTCTCTACAAACCGACCATTGTTGAGCTACATCTACCTTCCACTTGGGGACGCTGTTGCACTGTAGTTTATATTAATTGTATAAAATGTGGCAAAAACGATTATGTGAAGACTACATTACTGTAGTCCGTCAGCCTTTCTGCTTTCCCCTCGGTCTATATCTGAGAGGGTTTATTATAACACAGTCATTAACCTCTAAACATAAATCGAAGTAATGATTTGCAATTGCTAATAAAATGGAATGCAGCTCCTTAAATAAATCAGTTAGTAGCTGGCTAGTAGTACAGTCATCACTGTCAGATTCGAGTATGCTCTCCTTCTTAGCAACGACACCTTCAGCAACACTACAATTAAACTCGGATTCATCTGTAGGCCTTATTAGGCATGATCCCACCAGGGTGGTAAAACATGCTGACTTCTTGGTTTATGGATGTTCCTGGCCAACTAATGAGCAGCTGTCTGACTATATGAGACCTGCTGCTGAACCAGGCCTATCCAGAGCTGGCCTATCCAGATCCATTTAGAGAGGGCCTATCATACACAGCTGCAAAACGTGTTCTCTTGAATGATTGAATGGTTATTTCACAGCACATATATTTTATTTTACTGTTCTTTCGTCGATCTCTGTAAGCCCTTTTCTTTTGGCCAAAACAAAAGATAATAGAAAATGGTTTATTGTTTATTCTTAAGTAAAAGGAGTGCCACTTCTATCTCTGTCTGGCATCCGAGTAAAAAAAAGATGTTCAGGCACACACGTATCCTGAAACCTGTCCAAATTGCACCATAGTAGTAATCGTAGCAGTACATTAAAAGTCAACTGAGGTTGTTCCACTAGATGGCGCAATTTAGTTTAAAAAGCTGATTCTGATTCCGATTCTAAAGCAGCATGCCTATCTCGGAGGGCGTCAAGTGGAGTATCCAAAGATGTCTATCATCTGGGAGGACGAGTGGAAATATTGGTTGTTTACTGCTGGGGAAGAACTCTGGCGCAAACGAGAAAGCATCACCATTTCTCACCTGTCAAGGCAAGCTGCACACCACATGAGGTTAATGGTGTTCTCTGGCACATTATCCCAGAAGCCGGCTTGACCTGAGTTGTACACCAGAGCCAAACGAAGCATACCAATGTTATGCAGAAAAAAGCCCTGGGTTAATTTATTAATGTGCAATTTTACTTGGAAAAACAAAAAAAGGCTTGGTGTTTATGAGTAAGAAGTTATTTTATGTTTTCCATTTTCACATTTCCTCCTTTCTGATCAGCTTTCTGTGGTGAGGTTAAAATCCTTAAGTAGGCTAGGTCTGTATCAATATATTCACTAATTTAATGGCCCTTTAATGAGTCGAATTAACCTGTATCAAAACATTCACTATTAGACTAATTTAAGCGACTATGGTAATCCTTACACTAACATCTATTTAATCTGTTTAAAACCATATCTCATAACTCACATATTCATGCAGTGTCCTCACTGAATATTAGCGCTTTTAGAATCGGCCTGTATAGAATTAGCCCTGAAGCGATTCTGCAACTGGACTTCTTCGACCTCAAATGAGTTCATGGAAGACGATAGGTTTAGCCTTTGCTCATCTCAAGCTGTTGTCAAGTCTCTGGCTTACAGTCTGACACACATGTCATGCATTGAGGAACCCCAACGTGACAGTGGTGTGTCAATCACTGTCAAAACTGTCCGAAAAAAGCAGTTAGGGAGAGTCTCGGGCCCCTTGGTAAATCCTCCTATTGTCAGTTCGTCACATATTTCCCCTGGAGAATGTTTAACTACACGGCGCTGGTGGTTTAAGGCTGCAGTCAATGTCACGCACAAGGTCAAGCCAACCCTGGAGTCCATGCTCATCCAATCAGGTGAGGAGAAAACCTTTGTTGTTTTATTTGTGATTACATTTACATTTACATTTACATTGAGGGCATTTAGATAGTTTAGTTAGTTTAGTTTAGTTAGACTTACAATACATACATTTGTCAGAAGAAGGTGAAACAATACATTGCTGTCGGTACAGTGAGGATGTTCATAGAACCAAGTGCCGAGCACCACTAACAATCGCTAGGTTAACCCATTCCCCGTATACAACAAAGCTAGCCAGGATAAGACGCTACACAACTAAGTACTGTAACTCAATATTAACGGAATATAACTGAATATTCTCTGCGACATTCACCAAAAATAAAGTACGGCGCTTCCATTGCATTTGTTCCTCAACCTCCAGGCCCGACGCGGTTGAGGGGTGGCAACGTGCGGAGGAGAGCTGGATCCTAACTTCCCAGAAGCCGCCTCGACGCGTCTTGTAACGGCGGAACCGTGACTACGCCGGGGAAATCGTTTCATCGTCGTAGACTAAGCGAGCGAGCCGAGGACGGTGTGTGAAAGCGCGGCGTTGCGCAAAAGTACAAGCACGTATGCCAAAAGGTATGTGCGGAAAAACACTGTGCCCTGCCACAGTTTAAACCTGCCATTAAAACACAATAGGTATTGTGCTGGAATATGTTTCGGCCCACTTTATCAGCATACCTCGCCGGCTTCCCCCTGTTGACCCCGGCCGTACAGGAAGCCGCCACAATGCCTAATAAATTGTCTGGCCGATCAATGCTGGAGCTGGGGGGGGGGGCCGATAGAGCCAGGAGCCGGCGGGCCGGGGGGGGGGGGGCTGATGGTGGGAGGTGGTGGCAGAGCAGGGAGCAGTAGCGGATGTGCTGGGTGTTTACTCAGAAACACTGGAACATTCCACTGTGGAGCATAGGGCCACTCTTTGGACACATCCACACACACACACACACACACACACACACACACACACACACACACACACTGCAACCATGATAACAATGCCTGCTGCATAATATCAGCACTGGAGGACTTGTGTGTGTGTGTGTGTGTGGGGGGGGGGGGGGGGGGGTGTGGGGGGGATGTGTGTGTGTGTGTGTAGGGGGTGTGTGTGGCGATGACAGTAGAATGAAGAAGAAGTGGGCATGGTGTATCTGTCCCGTATTCGCTCACACCCCCTCCTACGAGGCCGGCTAAGGGGGCCATGATAGCATCATCAAACCACATTTGTGGCCGTGAAGTGGCACACTCCGTCCTTATCAGCCCCCAGCAGGGTGGATCGCGTGTGACATCATGTGTCCCTCACGCCAGCGCCCCCACCCTCGCTGTTCAAGGCCTCTGTCAGGCGGGTGACGTCATATATACCAATGCGCCGTGTGATTCTCTGGAATTCAGCAGGCTTCCACCAGAAGAGCCCTGCTGTTTGTGTTTCCCCAGATAGCAGGACAGCTCTGTCGACTCATGGGTTCGACAGTAATACATAGAAAACATGATATACAGTACATGAATTCTTTTTTTGTAATAGGTTGTGACTAGACACAAACATGTCATGAATGTAACAAACGATAAATATTATTGGTATTCTTTAGAATTGCTACTATTTTGTGCAGAACCATATGTCTTTATTCACACAATAGAAATGCGCAAATATGCATTCATCTGATGAATACATGTTTAGTTAAAGTCTATATAACCAATAGAAATGCAAATAAGATGGATCATCTAGAGTGGTTGGTGAATTTGAACAGTCAGGAAAGCCATTTATCGTTGGGACTATGACGACATGACAACACCATTTACACATACAGACCAAATGCGTCAAAATGCATGTTTAAGATGCACTTCAGTACCAGATTACAGACAAAAAAGTATGAATGTAAATGAAAAGCAGTGGAGGCCGGTGCAGAGCTGCAGGGCTCCCAGACCCTTTTCCCACTGCTCCGTGAGCCTTATTCACGGCTCCATGTGAAATACAGCGGAAGTGTGCAGCCAAGGCTGAGGTTAGGCCCATAATGGCATGTGTGCGCTTTGGTTCCATGTATTTAGCATTCCTGTTTAGGAGGACCGGTGGTCACGGGGACTGTGAGGAGGAGGAGGAGGGGCCGTCGGCTCACAGAGGAAAGCCAGAGTAATTACAAAGATCCATCCCATCTATAAATACGGATCCCTGCCACCACCGCGTGGACACTTCACTGGGAAAAACATCTCTGTGTCCTCCCGTAGCCGTTCACAGTCCATCCCCAACCCGACGTCCTTTCACCGAGAACACCATTGCTGTTACAGTGATACACCTTTCATCCAAAGCGACGCTGAACTCCAGCCACAGATCACTGAGGAGCAGGTAGGGGTTTGGGCGTCCAGCACAAGGCGGCCTCCAGGTGACACTAAGGACACTGGGGATCGATCCCGGTACCTTTCAGTTTGGGGGCTCGAAACGTCCTGGCACATCACACTTAAAAAGAGTAAAAGAGAAACAAATAGAAGTAGCGAGCCATTTCTCTTCATGTTCCTCTGACTGTTCCTTTCACCTGCGCTCTAGAGCCGATGTATTTATGGTTCTCTGTGAAGGTGAGGGTTAAAGCACTCGCTCTCTGCTCCCAGACAGATACTCTGAGACGAATGACCCCCCCAAACGAAGGGTCCGGCGTCCTGGGCGTGGTGGGATGAATAATGAAACAGGTAGATGAAAGAGGTTGTCTGTGTGGCCCCTGAAGCCTATATTTAGTCGCCGCTGGCTCCCACAGGCTCTTCCTCCTGCTACCTGCGAGGACGTGTGAAAGATGCTCAGAGCACACCCACCGCACTCTTCAGTCCTCTGGCCTCCATCTCGCCACAGCGCTGGGTCGCTCACGCCGACGCTCTTATTGTGTAGTTCTGTCTACGGGTCAGTGAGTTGGTTTAATACAACATTTTTGTTATTTCTATTTTCTTATCCGTATTATGTATATCTAGCCAAGTGTGCACATACTAGGATTTTTTTCTGATGTATCAGGGCACTCAAATAAAAGGATATCAAAATGAGAGATTAAATATGCAAATATCTTTACTTATTTAAAGAAGAGAAGCGCTGCTGAAATGGGGCTGGTTTGTGTGTGTGTGTGTGTGTGTGTGTGCGTGTGTGCGTGCAACTGTTTGTGTGTGTGTGTGTGTGTGTTTGTGCGTGCAACTGTTTGTGTGTGTGTGTGCGTGTGCCTGTTTGTGTGCCTGTTTGTGTGCCTGTTTGTGTGCCTGTTTGTGTGTCTGTTTGTGTGTGTGTGTGTGTGTGTGTGTGTCTGTGTGTAAGCGTGTAAGGAAGGACAGTTCAGTTCATGGCTGCAGTCGGGCAGACTGCTGAGGAGTCAGCTGAGGGGTCAGGGGTCGCCGGTGATCACAGGGAGGGGGTCAGGCTGGCAGAAGGCCCACACTGCAAGCTTGAGCGCAGGCCAGACGGCTGCAGCCCCCTGCGACAGCAGACGCATGCCGGCGGCGGACATAGGGGTGGTCTGTCGGCTGAGGACGCCACCATGATGATGATGATGATGACATGCAGAGATAAGCCTTCCTCACCTTGCCATCACGCTACCTTGGTGGAATAGTATTTTTTTTTTTTTTTTTTAAATAGTAGTACAATAGCACAATAGTATTTTCACTATGAAAAATGTCCTCTCTCGTGTCGGGGGATGTTTTTGCGTTGGATCTCGACGCTCTTGTCTGTGCTATCGGGTCAGTGTTTTGACGTCCTGCGCTGACGACCCAACTGTCTTCACTGCCACCTCCTGCTTCCTATTACGTGTCTCACTGCCACCCCCCTGTCTCTTGTGACCTGTCTCACTGCTTGTACCACTTCCTGTTTTTTATTTATTTATTATTTTTAGGGACCGAGCAGAACCTGCAAGGTCACTTATTGAAATTCTCAATGTTTTTATTATTATTATTATTTATATTCCTCCACATTTGCTTACACAGCCTACACCGATTGCTCGTTTTTTACGAAAATTACTAGACGCGTAGAGGTTGACCCAAGAGAGAGATAGACATGAAGGTATGGGAGACAGAGGGGAGGACATGCAGCAAAGGACCACGGGCAGGAATCAAACCCCGGGTGGCTGCGATCAGGACTAAGCCTTAACGCACTCTACCCGGTGAGCCACCGTGGCACCCACAACACTTCCTGGTTGACCATCGCTTTGTTATTGACACAACACAGCGCAACCAGGAATTGAAAATAAAAAAGGGTCTGACGGTACGTTTCCCCCTTCCAAGAATAGGGTTGTGGAGGAGTAACACGCATTTGCTCGGTGGTGGATGTGAAAATGGATCGGTTTGGTGTGAACCACAATTGAAAGTGCGGCCACAAGAAGGCCCTTGGAGCGCCCCCCTCGACACAGTCATATCAGTTCTTCATTTGGAGGTCTTCAGTGAAATCAGCCCCCTCGGCTCTGTGAGATCCAACGGGGCGCCGGTGGGTTGCGGTCGTGTCCTGTGGCTCGGTTGCTATCAGGACCCCAGGCCTCATGGCCAAACAGAGCTGAATTGACAGCTTCACTCGCTATCAGTGCGAAAACATGTTTCCACACAGATAGACTTTTGTCCATGTCAGACGCACAGCCCCAGCCGCGGCCAACAGGAACTTCCATAGCCGGTTTAGTGTGGACTCAGGGACAGATAGGCCCGACCGGAGGGGGGGGGTCAAGGCACATTCAGATAATCCTAAAGGACCATATAGGAAAACATATTTGCTCAAGGGGACGAAAACGTCTGTTCTCTGGCGTAGGAATTATAAATGTACACAGTAGCTTGAGTGGAGCCGCTGTTTTGTGGCTCTGTTCAATAGGGCAGGGGAAGTTCAAACATGTTGTGCGTGCTGGAGAGTACATCTGCATCATGTGTGTTACACATGTTCACAGGCGTCACGTGTCGATGTGAACCAGTCAGTCCTCTGATTGGCTCTCCAGGTTTCATTCACAACTTCATTATTAATCACACGTCATTTAATAATAAAGAGAACATAATAGCCAGGGACTTCAGAGCCACACCTGTGTGAGTGTGAGATTGTGGACAATGGAGGGATTGGATTGATCCGAAGCTGACCGCATTGACTGTTAATGTTTGTTCAGGGTACAGCCCGCAAAAACCTGGATCTTATGACACACACTCAGGCCCGGGCTCAGCATCGCCTGAGGCTCAGATACGAGTTTCTCCCAAGGAAAGAGAAGGGGTGGGGGTTGGTGTTGGTGGTGGTGGTGGTGGTGGGGGGAGGTGGTGTTGGGGGGGGGGGGGGGGTTGGGGATGTAAACTTTTGAAGACAGACCCACGTTAGCATGCAGAGGGAGTCCAGCTTATCAAGCATACAGACGCACTGGGCTTCTGCGATTAAGGGGAGGTTATCTCCCATCCTGCACGCCAGCCCCTTGGCCTCCGCGGAGCTCAGACAGGAAGGAAGGCAGGGGTGTGTGTGTGTGTGTGTGTGTGTGCGTGCATGTTACTGTTTGTCTACATGTGTATGTGTGTGTGTGTGTCATATGTGTGTGTTTGTGTGTGTGTGCATGTGTAAGTGTGTGTGTGTGTGTATGTGTTTAGACTCACACGCACATGTGCACGCATGTGTGTGTGTGTGTGTGTGTGTGTGTGTGTGTGTGTATATGACTCCACGGCTCGGAGCCACACTGCAGAGCCACGCCAGCGGGCAGACAGAAACCCCCCCCCCCCCCCCCCCCATCAGTCTGCCACTGTGGAAAACACACAGGATCCTCAAGACATGACCAGCATCTCAAAAACATCAGAGAGAAAAGAGAGAGGGGAGGAAGGTGAGGGGGTGATAGGGGGGCACCCTGGGTAATAAGGGAGAGAGCGAGGGAGCGGACTGCTACTGTCTTAGTGCCACTGATCCTCCACAGATTATCCCCAGAAAGGGTTCCCAGCCCTTTACGGCCTGGTTTCCCTTCGTCAGGACTGAGCTGGTTAAGAAAGCCATTCCTGATGCAGACCCACGGTCCTGGCATCAGCTAGGCAAGAAGACTTACAACCGAGTGATCTAGGCTCCCTTGATGTTTTCAGAGAGCTCCTTAAAGACTTAAAGAGTGTGATGGGCAGCTGTCTTTGCACTTGACTTTCCCCTTCTAAACTCTGCTAACCTAATATTGTATGTTCTGTTGTTGTTATTTTTGTCGTCTCGGTCAGGTGAGATTGTATCTCATGTGTCTGGATGAACAAGGGTTGAATATATAAACGTGTATGGTGAGTTGTTCCGTCTCAATGGTTACGACTCCATTTTACTGCTGCGTCGTCACGGTTTCCCATGAGCCTCTAGCCCTAGGTCTCTGTTTGCTTTGTTTCAGCCCTACTTTAAAAGATAAGGATTCCACACGTTGTTATGGGTTACCTATGTGATGTATAGACATGTACCAGAGTGTGCGCCATGAAGGAAATACAAGCTTTTTTATCAGGCTGAAAAACCAACCCCCACAACAACAAGAAGTCTCTCTGACCTCCTGGACCTGAGTTAACACGGTTTCGGTTCGGTAAGTGTCGAAGCCTTTCAGCCCTGCTCTCTGAGATCCACCACAGCGCTGCCAAGAGCTGGAGGAGCTGGAGCCAGAGGAACTCCCCCATCAGTGCTTGGACCGCAGAAGCCCCCCTCCTCCTCCTCCTCCTCCTCCTCCTCCCTCCTCCTCGTCCTCCTCCTCGTCCTCCTCCTTGTCCTCGTCCTCGTCCTCCTCCTCCTCCACCTCCCTCCTCTCCAACCTCCACCGCTCCCATCTCTCCTGCACGGCCTTCCAAAGCAGCGTGTTTACCTGACGCTTTGCGATAAAAACACCAATGATTTGTGACCAGGTCTTCTGGCGTGGGTGTCTGCTGTCCAGGCTTTGATGTTCCATGCCTGGCGGTGCTGATGGTTAGGGTGATGGGGTCCGAGTAGAAGACGGACCAGAGCACCGTGTAGGGTTTGATCAACCACGGTCATTAAAGAGAACAAAAGGCCTATTGACTGTTGGTTCGTCCTCGGCTCCCAACGGAGTTCAGCCCTAGTTAGCCCGCTAGCTAGCGCTGTGCTGGCCAGCGCCCCCCTCCTGCACTGCCTAATGGGTCCTTCCTTATGGCTCCTTAACCACCAGCAGAGAGTCCCCAAGGGGGTTCCCCCTTCTCATAGTCTCTCTCCACCATGTCTTAAGCACCAACCATGTCCACCTTATGCACCGTGGTTACAATACTCTCCACAGTGTGTTGGAGGCTGGTGCTCTGCATTTTTACCAAGTTTCTCTTTAAGATACCGCTGATTAAGTAGGCTGTTTGTAACACGGTACCAGAGTTTCAGAAGTAGGGTGGACACACACACACACACACACACACACACACACACACATATGCACACAGGCATGGAAACCTATACACACATGCAGGTGCAAGCAAGTACGTGAACGCATGCAGACACACAGTCGTTTGTGTGTTTGTGTGTGTGTGTGAGTAGTACACATCCCTGTGTGTGTGTGTGTGTGTACGTGTGTGTGTGTGTGTGTGTGTGTGTGTGTGTGAGAAGTACACATCCCTGACCTCCAGAAAAGGAATTCCCAGTGTGGAGCCAGCTCTACCTGTGTGCCAGATTGAAGACATGCAGGAGATTTATACCATTTGTTGCCGTGCATTTGACCTACTTGCATACACACATCCCCAGGAGTCTGTGACTATGGTCCACATAGAGGAGGGCTGGCTATGCTGTTGATTGGCCATTTAATCAGATAGATAGGCCTACATCAAATGGAAAATATATGTAACATTTTTGTACGCATACAATAAGGATGAAATCAAAAGAGAACGTAGAAAGAATGATTTTCTCAACAAGTCATGACAGTTGAAAGAACAGATAAATGATAATCAATTATTACGATACTTATAATTGATAATTATTATAAAAACAATAAAGTGGCTTGCTTTGCAACCACACAAATTATTATTCGAATTATTATAAGTAGTATTTGGCTAGTAGATTATTAGAATTACTATTATTAATAGCCTATTAGTAAGTAGGCCATTATAAGTATTATTCTGACCGCAAATCATTATTTCACTGATGGTGACACTACTTAGCTTATCTCTTAGAACATCACCATGTGAGAAAAACGCTATCGCGGACAAGACGGCAGAAGTCACCGGCATACCTGAGATGTAAACGCACTCAAGTTGCAATTCCCCGCATTCTGAGAGAATCAGGTGCCTCCTCCGACCATTGGCTGCAGGGCTGAGGGGCGGGGCCTCGACGGCACGCCCACCACACTAGCGCTTCAACCCTCATAGAAAAATCACTAAGGAGCGCATTGCCCGTTGCTGCGCTTCTAAAGACATGACCCAAGGAGTGCGTCTCGCGTTGAAACACTCCAGCCAATAATTTCAACGCCACACACCACACGCACTCCCAAGTCGGATCTTTTTTCGCTCTTTTTTTTCTCGCTGTTCCACGTTTTATTTTCCCTTCTGCCCCTGTTTGTCTCGTCCTCATTTGCGCTGGATCTTTCGTGCAAGAAGATGTGTGTGGAGAGCGATGGATGCGAGATCGAGGGCTGCAGCAGTTCGGATGAGGTGCAGACGCTCTCCGGCAGCATGAGTCCCGCGCTGAAATCCACCGCAGACCTCCACCCCTGCAAGCCTGGACACAAATTCCGCGCTGCGCTGATGAGATGCCGGACCCCGACCGCTGCCGCCGGGATCCTGAGCTTCGGGAACGTCCTGAATTACATGGATAGATGCACCGTAGCCGGTAAGAGTCCACGCGTCCTTTTGTGCGCTCCCCCGAACAGAGCGGTCATTCTTCTTAATATCGCGTTATTATTCTTGTTCTGAATATCTGAATATGGAAAACACTGCAGGCCCTGTCATAAAACAACTCAGCGTTAGTAGCCTATACTGTACATTCTACATTGTTTGTATGTTCTTGTAAACGGTGAACGATGCTCTCAACTGATAAAGTAGAGATAGTGTGTAGTGTCAGTATTATAGCACAGTCCTGCTATAATCAAACAATGCCCACGATCAGCAGATAACGCTATCGTCCCGGGGATGTGTGTGCGTGTGTGAAGGCAGATGATTGTACAGGCCTGTGTGATTCAATCAAATCGATCAGCATATCAAGGCGGTGGTGAATGGTGGGCGATAGAGGATTTCCTGGATCATTGATGATCAATTATCTTAAGGTGACCTCGTCACTCAACTCCATCACCTGGTGTCGCTGTCAGTTGACCGCTTGGTTTTTACACCTCCCGCTGCTCCATTTAAACATTCAGCAACTTGTAGTATCACTACGCCGGTTCTGTGCAGGGACCTGTTCCAAGCTGGACCCTATGATACAGCTGAGCAGGCGTTATGTGTTGGCTCTCTGAAGTGTCCGCACTTGAGTTATTCATAAGGAAGATAAGGAGTGTATAGCCTGGTTATTAATCTATTATTAACTCAATATGGACATTGAACTAGTTTGAAGTAGTCCAATTTGCCAACTGATTTGCAAGTGTTGTTGATAGCGTCTTTACATTTACATCTTCAACAGATGATAGTCCGAGTTGATAGCTGATAGCTGATAGCTTCTCGTTTTTAGTTGTTCAAGTCAACACTGATAATGGAACGTCTTGTTTTTCCATCTCCTAAACTGTCCACCTCCAGTAGGCCTTGTAGGAGGCGACACCACCTTAATAACCTGATATGACAACTATGTCGTCAGGCAGGAATTATGTAACGCTTTGCTGTGCAATTTATGAAGAGCAAGCTTACCCAGTTTAGCGATTGAAAATATGACAAACCGTTGCGTATTTCCCAGCGTATCAGTTGTCAGCTTAGACACCTGCAGTCTAGCCGAAGAAGCGCTTAAAATCATCTAAAGGGTTAAACATATTGCAGCAAGGCTAGAGTGGGGGGGGGGGGGGGGGCTAGCTGTTCCTTACAACACAACAGAAAACCTCTCTCTTTATACAATGCAATACACTGAAGTAACATTAACATGAGTGAGAGAAGATAGAATACCAAGAAAACAGGAGACAGGATATAGGGACCTAGACTCTAGTCTGTAGATTGCAAAATGTACAATCACTCTAGGCTGTGGATTTGGTCCTTTGTGGATTATTCTGTATTTCTCTCTCTCGGGATGTCTTCAACGTAGACATCCGAGGAGATCCGGTTCAGTCTGTCTGCAGTGACTGTACTCCAGGGGACTGTGTGTGTGTGTGTGTGTGCATGTGTGTGTGTATGTTTGATGGACAGCCGTCCATATCTTATCTCCACATCTCCAAGCACCACTCACGCCTCAGAAAACAGCTTCGCCAGAGAGCCATATCCCAACGGCTCCTGTCTCCCTCTGTAGTAGCTTTATACTACTACTACTACTACTACTACTACTTATACTATTCTACTGCTACCACTGCCACTAATACTGCCACTACCACTACTACAACTACTTCTACTTCTACTACTCCTACTACTGTGCTTCAATCAGGGAGCGATCTCTCCATGAATGGGGCTTTTGACAGCAGCCCCTGTCTGTCAGTGTAGCAGTAGATTCTCCTGCAGGTAGACCTGTGATCGTTCAGGTAAAGCTTTGCCTCTCCACGGTGTGATCTGGTCAGAGGGAAGGAGGAAGAGGTTTGCGTTGCGTCAATGTGTACATGGGAGAGGCGTTTGTGTGCGTGTGTCTTCGTTCTTTGTGTGGGTGGGTGAGTGTGTGTCTTGGTGTCTCTCTATCTCTCTTTCGCTCTCTCTCATGCTGCATGTATTCCATTGGGTCTCGCTGGAGCTCTCCGCCGTGGTAGCAATTAGGTGTTGGAGAAGCGGGTATAGCGTGGTGGGGACGGAGGAGGGGGGTGGTGATGTATGGCACCCCCCCCCCCCTCCCCTCCCCTCCTCCTCCTCCTCTTCTTTATCACTTTCACAACATACACAGCACCTTCCTTCACAGCAGATCCTACACGTGCATGTGTGCACAGTAGACACACACACACACACACACACACACACACACACACACACACACACACACACACACACACACACACACACACACACACACACACACGTACACGTACACGTACGTATCTTCCTCCCAGAGCTGTCATACACAGGCAGGTTTTCTTCCACCGCTTTTTTCTTTCTCTCGCTCTCTTTCTTTATCACTCTTTCTCTCTCTTTCGCTCACTCTCTTTCTCTCTCCTATCCTTTCCTCAGTGGAAGCTTCTCCACTGAGGGAGCGAGAGGGAGAGAGAGAGCGAGAGGGGGAGAAGGTGGGAATACATGATGAAATATAGTGTGAGGAAAGTGAGAGGAAAGGATAGGAGCTTCTCTTCATATAACGCATCTGGCTTATCTGTACTGTGTCTATAGTATACAATCATGGACACACACACACACACATACACACACAAATACAAACACACACACACACACACACACACACACACACACACACACACACACACACACACACACATACATACACACACAGCTGAAAGCAAGGCTGAACAGGAGAGAGAGAGAGAGTGACTTAGAGAATGAATAAGAGAGAGACGGGGGGAGCGAGTGAGAGAGGGAGGGAAGGAGGGGCAGGCCGGGTACTGCAGTGGCTTGTCGTCGCAGGGAGAGTGGACACGCTACAGACTGCAGCAGCCTGATGGTGCTGCTGGTGGTGGGTCTGGTGGTGGTGGTGGTGGTGGTGGTGCTGGTGGTGGTGCTGGCCTATGAAAAGATCCTTGTGCTCTGCTCTCCAGCATCACTTTGTGACCCCAACCAGCACCACTACAGCAGTTGCAACAATGACAGGAAAATAACACACACACACACACACACACACACACACACACACACACACACACACACACACAGACAGACACAGACACACACACGCGCACAAACAAACATCTGGGTAAGAATACGCCCACAAGCGTATAGGGGGACACTAATAGAACAACACAGGCATGGAAGGTCTAACCCACATGCACACACACGCATGCACACACACACAATGACAACGTGCATATGAACTACAATTCAAAGCAGACGGCTGGCGTTTTCCAAGATGGTGTCTTGAACCACAAGAGAGGGAAACAGTTATATTGGAGGGTTTTGTTGTGGATTTGATAGATTTAAAGCCAATATTATCCAACAAAATACCCAATGCTTGTGCGTTGTAAAAACGACTATAAAAAGAAAACTTGTTATACTTCAGATGTCGTCAGTTGAAATAGGCTTCGAGAACTGTCACTGAGTTTATGGCAATGAAAGGAAAATATTATTTATAAACGCTTAAAGATTCCTTTGAAATCGGTTCTGGATAATTGCATGATTGCATCGTTACTCTGCAATCCACGTCAAAGTCAGTAGTTGTACATTTGGTGCTCGGTTCATGCTTTCTAGTTTTAATGTACAGTCGGAGACATGCTTTGCCGTAAGCAAGACTGACAGTGAACCTCGTCAATAGATAAGTTATTCATACATCCAGTACTCCAGTCTCATCTTCCGCCCAGAGGTCTCGTCTTGTGAGCGCCCTACCTTGCTGCTGGGCCCTGCTCCAGCTGGGACTGCTCAAAGGCAGGCTAGAAGTGTGTTTTGAGGGGAGCTTTTTTGAGGAGACGGTGGGCTGCCAAGTGGCAGCAGCCGTCTCCAAACCTCCAGGGAGGTAGATGAAGTTCACGCCCAGCTGGTCTTCACCCCTCTGACCCAAAACACGACCCAGCAGATAGCTGCTGCCTCCAACATTGACATTTGAGCTTTTTGGTTTAGGTTGACTTCTTGCTTTGGTTTTACGACATGTCAATGAGAGTGTCTGGATGAGAGAGTGTGAGTGTGTGTGTGTGTGTGTGTGTGTGTGTGTGTGTGTGTGTGTGTGTGTGACGTGTGTGTGTGTGTGTGGCTTTTTGGTGGCTTGTGTTTCAAGGCGTGGTACGTACTGTCTCAGAGCACTAATGAAGTGGTTCACACCAAAGTCTGTTCTGCATCTGACAGGCGTCTGTGAATGGAAGGAAGAGCTGAGAGAGATGATGACACACACACACACACACGCACACATGCACACTCACACTCACACTCACACACACAAACACACACATACACTCACACTCACACAGACACACACAGGGCCGCCATTTAAAAATCAATCACTTACTTTCTGTCTTTTTACAAAGAGAGAGACTTTAAATCATTTTATTTGGTGGCTGGTCTCCACCCTGATCTCTACCGCAGACAGTCCGAGCCCCCCACGCCACGGCTTAGACAGGATTAGGGTGTCTTCAGGGGGATACAAGGGTTCAGACAGGCAGCAGCACTTATTTGCCTGGTGGAGTCAACCCTGATCTGTGACAACCCCCAACAGCCCCATCCATGGTGCTAGGGTCCCCACGGACCACCGCCCCAGCCTGTGATCCAACCCCCAATATCTCACCCATCATCAGAGTAATGGGGTATAGGCGTCATCTGGCTTAATCTACTCTGAACCTTAATGTCAGGGTGTCCCAGATTAGTGCTGCCCGGCAAGGCCCATGATAAGCCTCCCAGCCTCCTAGCCTCCTAGCCCCCATCCTCCTAGCCTCCTAGCCTCCTAGCCTCACAGCCTCCTAGCCTCCTAGCCTCACAGCCTCCTTGCCTCCTCAGTCAAGAGGCTCATTAGTAGAGACCTGCCCAGTGTGTTTGCATGGAACAGCCTATGGGCACGTGTGCTAATCAGGGTCATGAATAATCACAGACACAAACACACCCACCCACACAAACACACACAGGTGATTGAGTAGAAGTAATGTTCTTTGTCAGCGTGTTAGTCAGATAAGTATGTCATGTGTTGGGCTGATCTAACCAGTCTGATGGACTGCAGATTCCTGATTTCATTCTGCCTGCTTGCTGCTTCATCATTGTCTCTTTGCATTAAGCCTGGATGATTTTTACAGCGCTACATTCTAATTAGATACCCCGTAATCAGCGTTGACCTCATAAAGGAATTAATGGTGCTTTCATTGGGTCATTGTTCGATCATTTCCGATGATCATTTTCCTTACCCCTTAATTCTATTATACTGTAAAAGGATAATAGATTAACACAATGGGTAGAAGCAGAGGTCCTAGATTGAGGAGGATGTATGGTGTAGCTATGAAGTAAGTCTTCACTTGTCACAAACTGATGCAAATACAGATAACATATACTATTAATGAAGATAATATATAATATTCATAAACACAGTGGGTAATGTCAGAGCGACGCCGGCCTCCAACACTAATGCTTTCTTAAGAGGGTTGACATTCTCCAGCTGTAGCCGGAGCAGACGAAAGGGAAGACGTCTCGGAGAAATATTTCTTTAATTAGGTGCTGAATATGTCAAGAGAACAAAACGGAGCTCGTTTTTTTTTTTCCTCACTTAAGTGCCCTCTGTCTAACGCTTGGGGCTTCCCGCCCTTATCGCCCGCTCCGCTATCGTCTCCGCTATCGTCTCCTATTTGTCTCCCCCGTCCGCCTCGACACCCACTCGTTTAACGGCGTCCATGTTTTTAAAAGTCCCCCACACACGCCGGTAGGACTGGAGCCGGGTCTGGGCGTTCGTGTCCTGGCGCTGTTGCCGGGCGGTTTTCCGAAGTCTGACGTGAACGCGCGACCAATGAAAGCACACCGCTCTGAATGTAACCCACCGCACCTTGTGAAAGTTACCCCCTGCACGTGACATACACACTTACCAATGTGTTGGTGTCCCCTGTTTCACTTCACATTGAACGGCGGTTCAATATGAAGAATGGGGCCACTTTCACTGTCGTCTGCTGACTGTGAATCCAGAGGGATGTTATTTTAGGCGCAGGAAGAGGTGAGGCTGTCATACTCAAGGATGTCTGCACGTAGGCTGCGGACGTTGGGAATCTAACCCAGTACCTTTCGACCGGGAGTCCAACACCCCACTATGATATATAGGATCAAATTTGGATGCGTCTGAGTCGTTTCCGGATGGGTTTTCATCCAATATTTCATCCTCCTAGCTAAGACCCTGTTTTCCTCCATATGCTATTCCTATGGCTGTGGGAAAAGGTCTCTGTGTTGGTCTTTAGCTTCAGATTTAGCTAGCGTCTGATTTAGCTAGCGTCTGGAATAGCAACAAACGTAGAATTAGACCTCAGGCCTCATCCTCCACAAGCGTGGGCCCTTTCATGTGGGCGCGCACACACACACACACACACACACACACACACACACACACACACACACACACACACACACAAACCCCGCCCCCCCCCCCCCACACACACACACACACACACACTTCTCTAACCACTGGTTTGACCCTGTGACCTCTTGTTGCGAAAGCACGCCGCGGTGGCTTTAGTAGCGGTCACTGCAAGGAGATAGAGAGAGTGAGTGTGTGTGTGGGGGGTAGTGTGTGTTTGGGCAGGGTGGGGGGGTGCAAGGGTGAGTGGGTGACGGCACTGGAATCATTTGGCTGTTTGTTTATTTGTTGATTTTCTTTTGACCTGCCCCAACCTTGTACCCCCTCCTCACTCAGCAACGCCACACACACACGCACACGCACACACGCACACGCGCACACACACACCAACACACACACACACATGCGCACACACGCACACACACCAACACACTGTAAAACCCAACCAAGCCAATGTGGTGGTTGTGTGGGGGGGGATATTTTTATACTTCACCAACTCCTTCTTCGCTGCCAAGCGGTGGAGTTTAAAAACAGCCCTCGGCGAGACCCCTTCTCCTGAACACACAGCCGTATGTTTAGACTAGAGGAGGGGGGGCCGCTCAACAGCGCACACAGTGGCTGTTCTGTCGCCCCCCCCCCCCCCCCCCCCCCGACCCGCACTTTGCTTTACGTCACGGCCGCACCGACCACAGAGCACTCCTGTTGACCCCTGACCCCTGCTAATCACAGACCACCGCTTTGTCATTACACGGCCCGTTCAAACAGTCCAGACCAAAGGAGCTACGTGTTGACACAGGGAGTCACCTAGCCTAACCCGCGGACGGCTCGGCTCAGCCCCCTCGGTCAAACACACAGACACTCCCTGTGGGGGGGGGGGTGATGCTGTCCTCCGGGCTCATTATCCGGCGGTAGATTAGTGTGTTTACCTGCCCTGGAGAGGCCCCGGGGGCCCTTATCGTTTGGTAAACTTCACAGTGTTACTGGGGAGGAAGAACACCCCTTCCTGGTGCGTGATAACAGAACAGAGCGGTCAAATAACAGTTCAGGTCGGCCAGGGGGGAGGGAAACGGGACCTTCCCCTGCTTTCCGTCCCTGACAGTCAAAGAGCCGCGGTGGCGGGATGTCTCCCATAGCACGCAGACGCTGCGGTTGTGTGGCTGCCAACGATGAGGCATTTAATGAAGGAATTAGCATTCCCGAACCGCATTATCGGTTAATTACCACACATGCGCGCACACGTGCAACTATTCGACACACACAAGCTATTCTAGTATAGATCTATAGTAGGTAGGCTCTGTGCCAGCAGGAGACTGCTGCTACCTAGCTCCTATAGCCATTTCCCTGGCACCATCACTAGCGTTAGAGTGTATGTGTGTTTGTGTGTGTGTGTGTGTGTGTGTGTGTGTGTGTGTGTGGGGGGGGGGCGGGGGGGGAGTGCATGTGCGTGTGTGTGTGTGTGTGTGAGGGGAGGATCTCTTCTGTCTGAAGGTTATATTAAAATAATCCCCCTGAGCCCTGTGCTGTTCTAGGACCGGAGACCACTGCCACCAACATTGGGGACACACTCAGTAAGAGGCAATAAAATGAGTTTTATATCCATCTTGCACACACAGGCCACACATACACACACACACACACACACACACACACACACACACATACATTATCACGTGCACACAGCCATTGACACACACGTGCGCGCTAAACGCTGCATATTGATCGGCAGGGAACGAGGTCAATGTGTGGCACAATTGATGCGGCTACAATCTCGTCAGGAAGGGGAAGTCAGATTGGATTTTCTCCGACAGATGAGGACATTGTTCTGGTGAGGGCCGCCATTGTGCTGATGAGGACGACGGGGCTGTGGGGCCGCTCCGCGGGGCCTCTCCAGCAGTCACCCACACCCAGAGGCTAGCAAACCAGAGCAGGCTCCTGTACCCTGCAGCTCAAGGGCCAGGTTTAACGGAGTGTCCCTGGAAGGTCCCCACCTCTCACACAGCGTTCACTGTGTTTATTCACAGCAGCTGCTTCTTCCCTTTTAGAGGAAATTTCCTATTGGTTTTTCCACTTTTAAATGTGCAGGAGTTAATAGCAACTGGCGTGGGGGTTCTGTGATCTGTTTATCCACCAGACCTGGATGAGGTCTTTGTGTGGATGTGTGTGTGTGTGTGTGTGTGTGTGTGTGTGTGTGTGTGTGTGTGCGCCTGTGGGTGTGTGTCTGTGTGTGTAAATGTGTGTGTGTTTCTGTGGTTGGGTCTCTATTTGTGAATGTGTATGGATGAATCTGTTTGTGTATTTGTGTGTGTGTGTGTCTGTGTTTGCGTGTGTGTGTGTGTGTGTGTGTGTGGATGGTTGATTGTGTGTGTGTGTGTGTGTGTGTGTGTGTTCATGTCCATGCATGGACACACACATCTTTTTTCATCAATATATGATTTCATTAGAGAGACAGCGGTGCTAAATGCGCTGGTGGTGCGATCTCCTCACTGATAGTAATATCAGATATTCATTACTGTGTTGCACTAGAAGCAGGGGAGGGGGGAATGGGGGGCGGTGACCCCTGTCAAACGCTCCGATAGTCCCGTTAATGGCAGGGGTTGAAGGTTGATGACCGACATAAATACAAAGACACAACCTGACCGACAATTGATACACAAACCAAACACAAACACACACACACACACACACACACACACACACACACACACACACACACACACACACACACACACACACACAATGCCATAAACACGCAGTACCCAAACAAACCAGTCGCACGCACGCCTTCCTAGATACACCCAAAATGTTTCCACCACTTCATGTTGTGTGTGTGTGTGTGTGTGTGTGTGTGTGTGTGTGTGTGTGTGTGTGTGTGTGTGTGTGTGTGTGTGTGTGTGTGTGTGTGTGTGTGCGTGTGTGTGTGTGTGCCGTGTGTGTGTGTGTGTGTGTGTGTGTGTGTTGCTGCTGCTGCTGTAAAAACAAACTGACGCCTAGAATTGAAATTCCTCTGAGACGCTGTCACCGCGTGCGTGTGTGTGTGTGTGTGTCTAGCAGGCCAGTGACCGTGTGCCACCTCAGACTGTCACCGGCCTGTCTGCGGCCAGGGGAAGGCCTGGACTCATGCTCTCCAAACAGGCTGGAGAACGTCTCGTCTTTGCAGCTGCTACATTTCAAATCACCGACTGATAAATATTAACACTGGATGCTTTTGAAGTCTTTTATGTGCGTGCGATGTCTGGTTAGTATCTAGGGTGGAGGTGTGGTGGGTTTCTACTCCAGCACGGATGGGTACCCCTCTCCTCCCTCCCCAGGGTGGAATATCACAGCATTCTTTTGATTCCTTCAGCCCCGTCAATGTTTACCGATCCAGGGTTAAATCTCTACCCGACAGGCGACCTATCGGCACTCCACATCAAACGCATAATGCATGCAAACGGGTTAAACACACATATACCCACAGGCAGCTGCCGTCCCCGTCCCGTCCCGCACGCACACAAACACACACCTCCCACACACACACACACACACACGGCACACACACATGGCACACACACACACACACACACACACACACACACACACACACACACACACACACACACACACACACACACACATGCATGTTTACAGCGCTAAATAAGGACCACATGCACATTAAACTGTGTTGCCTGTAAACACACCAACACGCCTCACGCCTCCCTACAATTTATCTCAATAAATCATCCTTTTTGTTTACTGTTCCTCAATATCAATACTCCACCAGTAGGGCGGAATCCGGGAAGAGAGTCGTTTTTTTTTTTCCTCCTCACGTAACACAATAATTGTCTCATTTCACGGAGATAATAACTCATTGTTTATGAGCCGCGCTGGCTTTCCCCTCATCTGTCTTATCTGCCGCACTCTAAATTGGGGTCCTCGTCGTGTGAGGTAGATTGCGTTGGCGTGCGTTATTGCTTTCTTCAAACCACCGCAGCCTGACGGCCCAGCAGAGCAGGAGAGTGGCGGGTGCGGTGCCGGTTTGCGCAGCAGCAGCAGCACTTTGTTTAGCTCACGCGTGATCGCGTGTGCCACATGCCGCAGGTATGCGGGGCCCCGTCCTTCATGACACCGGCCAGGAATGCAGAGGATGCAGAAAGAGGGCAGGAATGAGGAAGATGCTGTTTTGGTTTTTGCGTTCCCACGCTCTGAGCAGCGCAAGCTATACCATCTGGTATGACCGGCGCTGCACCGCGTGTCACTTCCTGGTGCAGGAGTGGACACGCACACGCATCCACCTGAACAGGTGCGGCGCAGCTGGGTGGTAGGAACAGGAAGTAGTCGGGGGGGAGAGGAGGTCTGTTAAACATGAGTGAGAGAGCCCCCCCCCCCCCTTGCCGACCACCATATTAATTTCCGTCCACAAATTCCCTGAGTATAGATCAGGGAACAGCGTTTTGATGAGTTCACATTGAGTTCAATTCATTACAGAAAAAGAAAAATACATTGGGGTCGTCCCTCCTGAGGTGTCGTCTGAGGAAACACCAGCGAGAGTAGTAATGAGATGTATATGATATTCATGAGAAGAGGAGGATTCATGAGGAGAATGAGCCCCGGAGCATCTGATGACACCGTGACACACTGTGCATGGTACGGATACACACACACACACACACACACGCAAGCACGTTCACACACACACACACACACACACACACACACACCCACACACCCACACGCAGTCTCTCAGTTAGCAGTCTCTCAGCGGCAGGCAGCCTGAAGGCGCTGCGTGACGTGAACGTGACTGTCGGTACTCGCCGTGCGACCGGCCTCTCGTTAAAGAGCTTCTTCCTGGGGCGCCCAGCTGGCTTACCGAGGTAGAGCGTGGTACTATTGAGGCTCAGTCCTTACCGCAGCGACCCGGGTTTGAATCCTGCCCGTTTACTGCATGTCCTCCCCTCTGTCTCCCATACCTTCCTGTCTATCTCACTCATTTCATAAAGCATAACAGATGCAAAAAAACATCTTAAAAAAGATATAAAGAGCTTCTTCCCGGCCATGAAGACGGAAGCAGGCTGGATGAGGTTCATACATCATAACTACTCTTTAAACGTCAATCTCCATTAGCTTTCTAACTCTCCTGAAGCCATAGCCCACCATACATGGTAGCCAGTCCTTCTAGAGGGGGGCTGACAGACTCACTCAGTTGGAGCATTTGGGAACAAACGTAGCGTTTGTGACTGAAGGGAAATTGGGATTGATCCTGCGGTTGACTATAAATCTATATGAATATGCTGTCAGAAGGGGAAGTAGACCAGGCCAAATGGCTTCTGTGTCTTCCTCTGTCGTCGTTTTTACTCTGCTGGGTAACAGACACGGCACGATATGAGCAGTGTCTTCTTGCCATTGAGACCAGCAGCATAAAATTGTCTGCTTCTTGTCCTACGTGCGGTTGGCTCTGTCTTTTAAGTCACGGTCCTGTCTGCCTTCTCTGCCCTGTTCACAAAGGCACAATGAAGCTCCTTTAGGAAAGCTTAGACAAACAAGCTTATACCAAAAAAAAAAGAAAAGAAGATATATAGAAATGAACAAAACGGACAATCAGGAGCAGGGACATGAAACAGAGAATTGGTGGGACCGCTCTTTTGAGGAGCGCATAGTTTAGCTAAACCCTCTTTGTTCCCCCGTGGAGCCCCAGGGTGCGTATGTAAATAAGAGTCATTTAGCGGAGAGATAATCTCGCGAAGCATGCCTCGACTGTGTGTTAATTATGTGGTTAGGATATGTTCAGTGGTCCCTGAAGGGGATTCCTGGGTATTCTCCATTACATATAATCATTTTGAAAGGAAGGAAGAGGACACAGAGAGGGAGGAAGCAATGCCCCCCCCCCCCACCCCCCCCCCCCTCATTCAGATGCAGTGTATGATGACGTTAATCCTTCATGCTGTTATGTGAAGAGCCATGGGATTACCCATGGGATTTGATTTGATTTCACATGTGCTCCGACTGGCCCATGTTGGCACACGCGCCCAATTGCACGCTCCCATACCCACAAACAAATGCACACACATGTGCGAAGGCACGTACAGTGTTGTCCCATTCCAGATATTATTGCAAACCAGACATCCAGTTTGTAGCCGTATTTTTCCACAGGGTTCTGGTTTCAATATTACTATTTGTATCACTGCAAAAACATTACACTATACAGCCTTTATGTCGGTCTTAAAGGCAAAATACTAAACCACATGTTTTCTGGAAGGTCAGCGAACCGCGGAAAATGTTAGCAGCATTTCCCGGTAGCGTTAACTAGCGCAAGCTATTATGTCTCTCAAACAGTTCACCCTCAAGAAATATCCTGCCATTAAACGTCCCAGTAGCACTCAGACCTCCAGCCACACTCCTCCTCCAATTGTTATTCAGTGTTCCCCAAAGACTCTGGTTTTGATCGCTCTCCCCAACCCCCAGCTTATCCCATTCCATTTCATCAGGAATAACTCGGCTGTGCTCCGCTGCTCCTCTTCCCTATAGCTCTCTCTCTCTCTCTCTCTCTCTCTCTCTCTCTCTCTCTCTCTCTCTCTCTCTCTCTCTCTCTCTCTCTCTCTCAATTTCGCTCTTATTCTCGCTCTCTGTCTCTCTCTCACCTGCTGTCATCTGACACACAGGCTTGGTGTTTTATTCATGACTTATAGGTTTATCCGGCTCTACTGTACGGGGGGCTCTCCTCACTACCATTTACTACCGTAATACACGGCGTGACGGCTGATATACGGGATTCACTGAGGGCTAAACGCCAGCTTTGGAGAAATTGCACCCCATTAACCAAAAAGAATGATGACAATTTGAAAACAAACTTTCTCATGAGTAAAAGTTGGATACTTTATGGATACTGTATCCAACTTTTACTCATTACTCATTACTCATTACTCAGCAGACCAGTCCGAACTTTCATTCGAACTCGTTCATCTATCGCAGTGCAATGAACAACAAGACACACGCACATCCATCCCCACACAAACACACACACACACACACACACACACACACACACACACACACACACACACACACACACACACACACACACACACACACACACACACACACACACACACACACACACACACACAAGCAGGTGATTGCACACAGGCGTCATCATGACATGTCATGATGAAAGACACATCCACCTGAGCTATGAGTCCTGCTTGTGTCAGCAGAATGTATCATGATGATATATATGGGCCATAGCTGAAGGCTAGTCCTCTAAAGGTCCAGCTAGCGGTTCACAGCCTCTGGTTCCAGGCTGGAGCCAGGATGCTGCGCTAGAGGTTAGTGCCTATAGGAGAATCTTCCATGGAAGGATCTCTGTGGGTGTGTGTGTGTGTGTGTGTGTGTGTGTGTGTGTGGGGGGTGAGGAAATGAGCCAGCACTCACACCTCTCCAACTGCATTACACACATGCCCACACACATGCACACGCACACACACACATACACACACACGCGATCCCCCACTGTTTTACTATGGCGGTACGCTGATTGCGCAAATCGCTTTGTGCCAAGCCCCCTCGAGTCGCACACAGACAGACACACACACGCACACACACACACACGCACACACATCTGCAGCGTGTTTCCTCTCTGTGTGTTCAACGGGAGAGGAAGTGAAATGGAAAAAGTGTCTCCGGGTCGCTGGGGGGGGGAGGGGGGAGGGGGGGGGGGGGGCGGGGGCGGGGCTGGAGAGGGGGAGGTGGGGGGGGGGGGGAGGCTGGAGAGGTGGTGGTGGTGGTGGCGGTGGCGAGGAAGGAGAACAGTCGGTCAGGAGGCCGTCAGCCACAGTCGGGCATATTTGTGGTCAGCTTTCTCCTCGCTGCAGTCTCGACCGCCATCGTCCCGCCCAGGCTGCCCCTGTGCTCTCTCTCTCTCTCTCTCTCTCTCTCTCGCTCTCTCGCTCTCTCGCTCTCTCGCTCTCTCTCTCTCTCTCTCTCCCTCCCTCTCTTCCCGTCCCTCTCTGTCTCACGCTCCGTGGTTCTATTTCTCTCCCTCACTCATATAAATCTCCCCTCCCCTATCCCTCCCCTCTCTCTCTCCCCCTTTCTCTCTCTCTCTCGCTCTCCATTGTTTGTCTCACACTCTTAAATCTCAACCTAGCCCCGGAGACAACAGCCTGCCACTCCTCAGTCTCTCGCTCTCTCGCTCTCTCTCTCTCTCTCTCTCTCTCTCTCTCTCTCTCTCTCTCTCTCTCTCTCTCTCTCCCTCTCCCGTGTTGCTCCTGTGTTTCCCAGAGTTTTGCCTGCCCCTGATGCTGACCACATGTTAAAGGATGGTGTGGAAGAATCTCGCCACATCAGCATAGTGGTACCCCCAACCCCCCCCCCCCCCTTCCCCACCCCTAACTCCCCCCCTGTGTCAGTTGTACTACCGACCAGAATGAATGGCTTCCATACACGGCACACACGCAATACACACCCACACGCACGAGCCCATGCGCAATACACACCCACACGCACGAGCCCACGCACGCACGCCCCCCAACGTCCACGGACACAGACACACATGTGGAAACTTGTGTTTTACTGAAGGAGCTCACCCCTGACTGACCTGATGTGGCGACCCGTTCCCTTACTCACCAGCCCCTTCTCTGTGTATATGTCTCTCTGTCCGCCCGCCTGCCTGCCGGCCTGCCTGTCTGTGTGTCTTGTGTTTTTGCCCGCCTGTCTCTCTCTCTGCCTCTCTCTCAGTCTGTCAGTCTGCGTGTCTGCCTACTCTGCCTGTTTGTCTGTCTGTCTTCCCTTCCCTTCCGTCTGTCTATCTGTAAACCTGTGTGTGCGTCTGTCTCCCTGCCTACCTGTCTCTCTGCCTACCTGTCTCTCTGCCTTTCTGTCTCTCTGCCTTTCTGTCTTTCTGTCTCCCTGCCTACCTGTCTCTCTGCCTTTCTGTCTTTCTGTCTCCCTGCCTACCTGTCTCTCTGCCTGTCTGTCTGTCTGTCTCCCTGCCTACCTGTCTCTCTGCCTTTCTGTCTTTCTGTCTCCCTGCCTACCTGTCTCTCTGCCTTTCTGTCTTTCTGTCTCCCTGCCTACCTGTCTCCCTGCCTGTCCGTCTTTCTGTCTCCCTGCCTACCTGTCTCCCTGCCTGTCTGTCTTTGTGTCTCCCTCGCTGCCTGCCTCTGTCTGTCTGTCTGTCTCTCCCTGGTTCTCTCTTCCTGTTCTGCTAAATGAGTCCAGCGCTCTCCTCTCCCTCTCAGCCTAGTTCCACCGAGCAGAAATAGAACCGGGGCCGCGCAGGTCCGCGGGTCTCTGGGGGGGTCTGCCCCGCTTTAATACCACAAGGTGTGTGTGTGTGTGTGTGTGTGTGTGTGTGTGTGTGTGTCTGTGTGTGTGTGTGTGTGTGTGAGTTTGAGTGTGTGCATGTGTGTGTGCGTGCGTGTGTGTGTGTGTGTGTGTGTGCGTATGCGTGCGTGTGTGATGTGTGTGCGTGTGTGTGTGTGCGTATGCGTGCGTGCGTGCGTGCATGCGTGTGTGTGTGTGTGTGTGTGTGTTTGTGCGTGCGTGCGTGTGTGTGTGTGTGTGCGTGTGTGAAAAAGAGAATGTGTGTGTGTGTGTGTGTGTGCCGTCTATTGTGTATAGTGCGTCAGCAGGAGTTAACACTTCCCTTTAGCAGTGATAGGATTTATGGGGTCCCCGGCGGAGAGGAACTGAGAATGAGAAGGAGGGAGCGGGGGTCCGTGTAAAGGGGTCACCCTCTCTGTAAAGGGGTCACCCTCTTCTCTGGGCGAGATGGCTCCTTCTTTACTATAAAAAACATGTAGGTCAGATCCTGTAGCTCTTGTACGGTTGAAAATATTGCACTGGAGCACATGGTCGATGCAGTCTATGTGTCTGCGGCATTATATCTATATCTATACATATGTATATATAGATATATAATAACTAGAGAGGACATTGGTCGGTTTACAAAACCTTTCGGTTGAACTCACAAATCATCACTTCATTGAGGAAACGTCACGCATCCGCCCGGAGCCCGTGAGACTGCTGCGTTCACGCGGTAGAGAGATCTCTTCCCATTCATAATACTTCTCAAGGCAGCGTTTGTGGCCCATTGAGGG
>NC_140280.1:6415959-6417204 GCF_964030765.1 Micromesistius poutassou | reverse complement strand
TCTTCTCAGGAGCTAGGATCTAGAATCTGGAAGGTTTCATGGTTTGAAACCACAACAGACCTGACTCATGTTGAGGCCGTTCCTGCAGGCAACACTGGTTATAGTGTGAGGGCTTAAGATGGATGAATGTTACTGCTTCTCTAAGGTCATCCAGGCACTTCACTGCATGACTTAATGCAACAAAGGGTTGGTGCTGCATGATAATTGTGTCACAAATGCCCTCATGTCAATAATGAACAGGGCCAGTGGTGTACCAAGCGGTGGTCAGATTTTTAAAAAGCGGTTTGAATTAGTAGGAGAGAGGATGACTCTGCCTTTTCCCATACTCAAACAAACCCTGATATCGATATTCGTCTGAAACACATTTTGAGGTAGTGTGTGTGTGGACTCGACCGAGCCAAGCCCTCGTGAGAGACCGCATCGAGACATTGTTATTTATGCTTGTATTGTTAAAGACTTTACCCTCAGAGAGGCATGTTTACAGTGTGTAAATGATCACTGGCGTCCATTACAAGTAAACACAGATCAGGTCATACTTTCTTTCCACAAGGGGAGGATTAACTACAGGGAATTCTGTCAATCATCTTTCGTCAAATGCAAATATTTGTAAAAAGCTGCCAGATGGGTACAAAGAAAGTAAATCTTAGACAAAAGTAGTTTGTCTTCGGGCCCTGCCTAGACACAGCGAGTGCTGGCAGAGCCCGACGTCAATGAGTGTGTTCTGTTCCCTGTTGAAAATGTCCGCCATTCAGTGACAGAGCGAAAGCTAGCTATTGTCTTCTTAACATTGCAAAGTGAACACATTTCCCCTCCTTTTGACCGACAATGTAAACATCCCCAGTGAGTCTGCCATATAGAGGAACACAAGTCTAGACGTCACTGTTGACTTTGGGACTTCCCTGCTTCTTGTGGATATGAATTCCCTGAATGAATAAGACTGTACATGTTGCAACACTGTGACCGCATTGTACATTGAACTTCACAACGAGAGAGAGAGAGAGTGTGTGTATTTGTGTGTGTGTGTCTACAACACGCCATGGCCGCATTGTACAATCGAACTTCACAGCGCACACAATATAAACACTTGACATGTGTCCATGTAATCACCATCCCTCAATCGCCATGATGGACGCCTGAAAACCCTCCATTTAATACAATAAGAAAATACAAAAAATACAAATACAAACACTGTTGTATAGTCCAGTATTCGATTTATATTTGTATTTTTTGTATTTTCTTATTGTA
>NC_140280.1:6285959-6410959 GCF_964030765.1 Micromesistius poutassou | reverse complement strand
AGGCCATTGTCCCTGTGACCATGGGACATAGAGCATGATGGGTAATGAAATATTAAACACGCTTAGAACTGAGACTTTGGACATTAGGATAGTGATTAATCAAATATGCTATTCAATGGGAAATTGTTGAATTAATGACCTAAAACTATTTTTCCAGAAAACTAATCAATATTTCATCAAAGAATTTTAATTAAATTGTGTGTGCATGCAAGTACAAAAATGTTTGTTGTTACATAAGACAAAACTGCATTGCAACACTTAATAAATTGAGTTGAAAATATATATATATCAGGCTTGCGGCAATTTTTAAAGCATCATTTGAGTGCATAAACAGATTGTGCATAATCTAATAGTGTTTGGGAAGAACCAAACACACACACACACACACTGCCATTTTGACAATTCAAATGAAATTAGCTTGAAAAGTTGAGAGATGTCTCCAGGACATACAGTCACGCTGGGTTTCATACAAGGGTTGGACTAAGGAATGGTTAATAGAATTAGAAATATAAAATATATTTGCTACCAATGTGGTTCAGTAGGGTACATACAGAGGGCACTGAGTGTGGGCCTAGAGCTGAGCCCTGTGGAACCCCACAGGTTATTTCTAGTGTTGAAAGTGATGAACAGCCTGCTTTGATATTATCAATTAATAAAGAATCTGCAGGCAGCGTGCTTAACCTGAAAGACTCTCAGCTCTCGGCTCGTGTTTCAGGCGGTCTGTGGAAATTCCAGGACTTGCTGTTTTGAATGTCAGCTCAAAGAAATGTGGTTCTGCATTTACTCACACAGCTTAGTCGTGGAATGGGGGCAGTACTGTTTACCGTATTTATTTTATCTGGTACACAAATTAAAGTTGTATTAAATAGATGCAGTTTAATTAAAGACTCTGAACCCACACATTTATATGTATAAAAATATAAATTCATATAGCTATATTTTTTTCTATCTACCTCAGTTGGCATAGTTTGGTTTCTCAACCCTCCAAATTGCTTTTTCCAGTTTCTAAACCACAAATTGCCCGGGCTCGGTCGTAAAACCCCCTATTAGTGGATGTTAACTGTAATTCTCACCTGAGGCTGTGTATCATAGCATTGTTGCCACGGTTACGATCACGCTACAAATACAGGGTAGATTGACTGCAAAGCATAAACAAACCGGTCCAGATTCTGTTTAATGAGGGTGTTACAATAACAGATAAGCATAGGGATTTCAGTTTCAGCCTAAATACTACTCTGTGACTCCACATTTGTGTGTGTGTGTGTGTGTGTGTGTGTGTGTGTGTGGGGGGGGTTTTGTTGGCCTGCGTGGGTGAAGTGTGGTAGCAGCGCTGCGTGACAGCTGCCGATGGTGGATGGTAGCTCAGGGCTAGTTGACCTAGTGCTGCCCCGCTCCCAACAATGTTAATTAATCTCTTCTTATCACTGCGACGCCTAGCAGGGTACAACCTTGCCTCTCTCTCTCTCTCTCTCTCTCTCTCTCTCTCTCTCTCTCTCTCTCTCTCTCTCTCTCTCTCTCTCTCTACACACACGAGCACACAGATACACATCTTTGCATGCACACAGACTCAGATAGAAACAAATGCACACACGCAACTGCGCACGTACACACACACACACACACACACACACACACACACACACACACACACACACACACACACATAAACACACATTTTCATTCACTCACAGACTCACACTCACTTACAGGGCCCCCCCCCCACACACACACACACACACACAAATACACACACACACACACACACACACACACACACACACACACACAAAAACACACAGACTCACACTCACTTACTCATTCACTTACCGAGTCCCCCCCCCACCACACACACACACACACACACACACACACACACACACACAGCGGATAACAAGCTGGCCTCCTGTGGCTGCCCTCTATTAAACAATTAACAGAGGTCAAGGCATTTACACACTTTCTTTACAAAGCCTGCTGAGTGTTTATGGGACATGCCAGTCGGCATGGGTTGGTTAATCAACAAGATCTTCAACACAAAGAGGTATTTTTATAGTTTGTATTGTTAATATTACTAGTGCAGTCAGAGCAAAACATTCCCGTTTGGAACAGGAAGAATTCTTGACCTCCAGTGTTTCTTTCTCAAGCTTTCTCAAGAAGCGCTTATCCACACAACCTACCCCCTTGACACTGCACTTCCGTGGGTCCTCAGACACACACCGGCCTAGTGCGGAGCCCATCGGAGGAACGGCTGGCCGAGCAAAACGAAGGACAGACATTACATACATTATATACATTATATTATTATTACACAGACAGACAGACATACAGTACATACAGACAGTACAGACAGACATTATTGTTATTACCATGTAAATCAAGACACACATACAGCCGCCTCTTAATAATCAACCTTAAATTCATGTTGATTCTAATCATTTAAAGCTGTTCCCCTTAGAGGCTGTGTCTCCATTGCCCCTCCATTGCAAAATGTATGTATTTCTGGCCCAGTCATTCCCGGTTACAGAGCTCTTTAATCTGGGTTGCATAAGCCCTGTGACTGTGTGGTTTAAGGTATTATGATGCCCTTGATGTCCTCGATGCTGTATAGCTGTGGTGGAAGTGAATATGATTCAGTAGATGAGACTTCTGCTGAGCAAGGGGGGGGTTCCCGAAAAGACAAAAGCCTCTTAAGCGTAGCTGAGAAGCCCAGGAAAACTAACATTTACATTGCCTAAGCACAAACAGCTTAATGCGATTATTAGCAAAGGTTTGAGTTAATCGTATTGAAACGTACTATTTTCCGGGCTTAGGCCATATAAGGACTTGTCTTTACCTCTCTCCGTAAACATGAAGTACAATATAGGACCGTATACATTGTTGACCCTGCTCTCTCTCTCTCTCTCTCTGCAGTACTACTGGCTCTTTGTGCTCTCCCGAGGCCTGGTGGGGATCGGGGAGTCCAGCTATTCGTCCATCTCGCCCACCATCATCGGAGACCTGTTCACCAATAACAGCCGAACCATGATGCTGTCTATCTTCTACCTGGCCATCCCCCTGGGGAGGTGAGTGGGAGACCCTGTACACGCTAGACCAGCCCGCTGAGGCTGAATATGTCCACCACAGTCATAGCCGTTTCCAGGGCCGTTTTTGACTATCTGGGGGCCCTAAAACACATACCTCATGGAGCCCCCCCCTGCCTCACGACATTCGACTTATCAAACCAATAACATAAATATTCAAATAAATGCAATACTACTGACTGGTGACCATATTAAGTGTGCCTTTGCAGTTGAAGCTAGAAATGGCTTATAGCTAGAATTAGCCCTGGTAGCCTCTAATTAGCCTCTGGTCAAAGCTAACGGCTTGGTGTCCGGGAGTCCCCTCGGAGAAGGAAGCCATAGCTTTCCACTTGAAATCAAAAGTCAAATCAATCAGGATCGGTTAAGGTTGAATCTGTGAGCTCCTCGACCCCCAGGTACACCAACTTTTAACCACAAAAAAAAGCCATGATCTTCATTTCAATCAACTTCACACATCAGAAATCCTGAATTTGTCCCAGCTCGCCCAGCGTGGCCATTGTGTGTTCAGAGCAGCCGGACAAAGACGGTGAGCGGTGACTGTGCAGCGAGCCAGTGGGGGCTTGCTGCTCAGAGAGCAGAGACAGTGCGAACCGGAGTGGCAATAGAAAAAAAGATCCAAAAAGCGCCAGAACCCTTTCAGCTCAGTCAAACCGGCAGAGAGCCGGGGGAAAGGAAACAAAAGCACCGCTGACATCCCATTGTTGGTGTCATGTGTGCCGAAGCGCCGCTCTGTGCAATACACCACACCCTCCGCCACCCTGAGGGACGGACAGACAGACAGACGGACGGACTGATGAAGAGACAGACTGATAGACAATTTATGAATTGAGGAGAAGGTGAGGTTTCGTCCTCTGAAACACTGTAGGCCTACTGGGTTTAGGGGAAACGTTCGGGGCACAGTAGTCACCTTGGCAACACAGGGACAATAGGGAGTAGGCGTAGGAAAGGAGTAGGGTCTCCGACATCCTACCGTCCACCCGCCCCCCCCCACTCCCCCCCTCCCAGCCTTCCCCTTCAGTTTGTATTCCCCCGATGTTGTTGTGGCTGTTTCCAGGAAATGACGACACGGGAAACGGATTCCCCTGTTCTCTAGCAACTCGACCGTGATCTTTAACCTTGACCCCTGACCCGAGTCCTGATGTCATGTTGAGCGTTTGAAGTGTTTTCCGCTCTTGAGTTCTATTGTTCGTTTTGAACCGTGGACACTCCCTGTAAGAGCTTGAAAAGACGAGATGTTAAGTCACTCACTGGAAATACTGTGTGGGGTCTGGACCAGATATACTGCTTTGGTGTTTGGTGTTGTTTTAGGAGCTGTAATTGGCCTTGTGGAAGAACAACTTTTAGTTAGGGTATGTGTATGTATGTGTGTCTGTGTGTCTGAGCTTGTGTGTGTGTGTGTGTGTGTATATGTGCGTTCTTGTGTGTGTGTGTGTGTGTGTGTGTGTGTGTGTGTGTGTGTGTGTGTGTGTGTGTGTGTGTGTGTGTGTGTGTGTGTGTTTGTGTATGCGAGTAATCATGAATGTGTGTGGGAATGTTTGTATGTGTGTGTAGAACCGGTAGAGCGTGTCCTCAAGCTGTAGCTGATAAAGAGAGTTTTGAAAGGCCTTGTTACCAGGGATAAACACCTTTGTATACGCTGCTATTCTGATGGAGAGCAGCATAGCCTCGGGCCCTCTATGCCTCCCAACCGTTTGCATACGTCTTTAAGAACCTAGCTACTGTATCATGGAAGATGGCCAAATCAATTCTAATCTTCGACATCATTGGTTCTGGCAGTTGACCGCAAATTTAAGTCTATGGCTGCCATTTGAGATATTTCCTACTCAAATGATTAGCTTTGCTCTGCTTCTGTAACATAAACAACATCTTCAATTTGTTGTTTAATGTACAGAAATAGTGTCCAGTAAAAGCTTAGAAGACGTGTTATCCAACTGATGTACTCTTTCTGTGTAGCAGTGGCCTGGGCTACATCCTGGGGTGTAATCTAACTGATGTTCTCCTTCTGTGTAATAGCGGCCTGGGCTACATCCTGGGGTGTAATCTAACTGATGTTCTCCTTCTGTGTAATAGTGGCCTGGGCTACATCCTGGGGTGTAATCTAACTGATGTTCTCCTTCTGTGTAATAGTGGCCTGGGCTACATCCTGGGGTGTAAGCTAACTGATGTTCTCCTTCTGTATAATAGCGGCCTGGGCTACATCCTGGGCTCTGGAGCCAAGGAGGCAGCTGGAGACTGGCACTGGGCGCTCAGGGTAAGATCAGCACCATCATCTTCATTTTAACCTTCATCCTCATCTTCATCATCTGTGTCTACATATTCATCTCCATTTGTGTCTTAATTTTCCTCCATCATCACCTTCATCACGATCCTCATCTGCCTCGTTACTTTCCTCTTCATCATATGACTACATCTTCTTATCCACTTCATCATCCAACAAATCGACATCTGCATTTCCATCATCATCTTCGTTATCAGAATCACCCACACACACACACAGACACACACACACACACACACACACACTGTGAGGGCTGTAGCATGTCACAGGGAGGTCTAGGGTTCGAGGAGTCCAGTGGGGTAGAAGGGTCACCAAGTGGAGTACGAGAAGTTGAGAAACAAGTTTCCACAGCCTTAGTTGAAGAACGTACTCCGGCTTCTCTCACATGATGAAACGGGCCCCCAAAACAGCACATTGAGCTCTATATGTTGTTAAACTTTAATTCTCGCGGCAGGCTCCTGCCATTGATTGAGCTTCAGTTTTCTTTCAAACATCAAAAAGGCCGCCGTCTGCGGCCCAGCCCATAACACATGAATCATTCATCCCCTACCCCTCTCTGCATCTCCCGTGAGGGGGGATCGATGTGGGTCTTATTGAGATAACAAGGAGCGCGTGCTTCCTGAACCCGGGTAGTGTGTCTCTGAGGGACTCAGGTGTCTCTGTAATAAGGGGGTAAGGGGCCGGCCCTTAGAACCTGGCTCTCCCCGGTACAAAGAGTCACTTGTCACGATTCCCAGCGCTGCATACAGTGTTCCACAGGCTGGGGCTTCAGGTGCACTCAGCAGAAGACTGATGGCTGCCCTCTTGGGTCATTATTTAGGGGGAAAAGAATGTCTGAAATTCCCCCAGCCCAATTAGCTAGAACTAAAGAAAATCCGCCCTTTACCGGTTTCCACCGGTCCACGCTGACCCACATATTTCTCCTCAATAGCATACTGTATTCTTAAATTAGAAGCGTAAATCAGTACATACAGTGGCGAGGTTTATTTATATTGCTGTGCCGCTGTTTCAACCTGAAACCCTTTGGTGTAGAGCGGTAGAGCTCAGAGAGCCCTCTAGAAACCAGAGATCTGGGGTAACTTCCACCGTCTTTATGAGAAGCAGCTCGGCTTAACCTGTTGAGAAGCTCAATGTGCAGAAAGCTTTTATAAAGGCAGAACCGACCCTCCTGACTAGTGGCAGGATGGTGTCATGGCTAGTGTGGGACTCCTGGCCCAAAGGTACAAGTTTTGATCCCCCGTGTCCACAGTGAACCCGGCAGGAGCCTTGATTAAGATGCCCTAACCCTTAAACAACCCCCCCCATGTGTGTGCTTAATGATTCAATGGTATCACACACTGGGCCATGCACATTTTTCCGTAAAAACAACCCCTTCCAGTCAGATATTGCTCCGGGATGTGACACCCTGTTCGGTCCAGGAGAACAGGAAGTCCATTTCTCCTTGTTTTGGTGGAGCGTTCAAGGAAAAACAAGCAGGCTTACGGTCACTTTGTTCCGAAAGCGGTCACAATGGCATTCCAATAAAACAATCAGCAAGAAGCACAGGGCCAGATTAATCACCGGTGTGGCATGCAGAGGAAGACCTAAACACACACACACTCACACACAAACACACATGTAAATGACGCACAAACATGCACATGCTGAGGCATGAAAGGTTGTATTAGCAGCCATATCCTGCGCCGGGGAAAAGACAAACATAACGTAAACGTTGGCGCTCTTGCTGGTTCTGCCTGTTGGTGCGGATGTGGGGGCCGGGGTCTGAGGGGTAAGGGAGAGGGAGTCCACACATGAAATAGACATAGGCACCTGGGAGGCTCGCCTCATGTCTTTGCTCTGTAGAAGGGAACTGGCTCCAATGACAACCGCTAAACATAGTCCCTATAATGTTATAGCTGGAGGTGAAAAAATGATGTGCTGCAACTGCAAAAAAGAAAAGAAAAACGTAATCAAAACGGTATATTACTGTTTTCATAGAGATGAGCTCACGTTATCTTTTCTATTAACCCTCTATTTCATGAATAAAAGCAAATGAACTCAGGCGGCTGTAAGGAAGCATGGAGTAGGAACAATGGAGGGAGGGGAGATTGCTGTGGACTTTATTGTATTTACTGCATGCCGGGAGCATCTTATTATGATCCACACAGCCCTGCGAATTACCAGATACTACCGAGAACAGCGAGGATATTATATATCATCTAATAGTGATCCTTCTGTGGTAAACACACACACACACACACACGTGTGCATACATGCTGCAGCATGCACAAAAGGTAGTAGAGGACAATAACAGTTTTTTTTTAATTTCCCTTTTTGAATTCTCACAACGAAAGACTTCACAAACAGCTTCGCAAAACCCAAACACACACACGGAAAACAAATTAAATCCTTTGTTTCTGCTTCTGTGTTTAAGTGTTTCATGTTGATGCCAGCTTAAGCTCTCTAGAGGGACAGAGATCTCTCTCTCTCTCTGTTTATATCTCTCATTATCACACACACACACACACACACACCCACACACACAATCACAATCACACACACACACACACACACACACATGCATGCTTATCTCCTTGCTCCTTATACATTGTACACAGCAGGCCTTTACATAAGCTATCGCGCTTCACATTCAAAATTGTTCTGAGCTCAGAATATGAAATGCCCTGCATCGGCGAGAAAAAAAAACACAAACACAGCTACCACCTAAGCAAACAATCAAAAATTGCAGTAGGTACAAAAAAAACATCAAAGTGCCCTATGATGACCTCATTTAAAAAACTAAAACCCCAAAGAACTAATCAAACCGTTGGACAGAGTAGAGAGAAGCTGAGGGCATTTGAACAACAAACTACTGTGCCAGCGGGCAGAGTAGCTATAGGCTATATGAACCCGATGTAAGGAGGGTTAGCGTCATCTCTATTCCTGTGTTTGTGTGTAGGTGTCCCCACTGCTGGGCATCACGGCGGGGGCTCTGATCCTGCTCTTCGTCCCGGAGCCCAAGAGAGGCAGCGCAGACCAGGCGGGCCGCATGAAGGCCCGCTCCTCCTGGTGCTGCGACATGAAGGCCCTGGCCAAGAAGTAAGAGATGCTCACTGTGGGATACTGCTACACACGCTGTAGGATACTGCTACACACACTGTAGGATACTGCTACACACGCTGTAGGATACTGCTACACACACTGTAGGATACTGCTACACACGCTGTGGGATACTGCTACACACGCTGTAGGATACTGCTACACACGCTGTGGGATACTGCTACACACGCTGTGGGATACTGCTACACACGCTGTAGGATACTGCTACACACGCTGTGGGATACTGCTACACACGCTGTGGGATACTGCTACACACGCTGTGGGATACTGCTACACACGCTGTGGGATACTGCTACACACGCTGTAGGCTACTGCTGATCACAAAGTAGAATACTGGTGAACACACCTTAGGATACTCATAAACACACAGGGAAAGAGAGCGAGAGAGCAAGACAAAGACAGAGAGTGCAAGAGAGAGGGAGATAGAGAGAGAGAGTGAACAAAAGGAGAGATTTGACAGGAGCTTAGCAAATGTTTATGATTGCATCGCAGATAACAAACACCTTTTTTTGTATGGCAAGATAAGCATCCATTGTGTCTAATTTGTTTTGTATTTTGTGTGTGTGTATGTATGAACGTGTGTGTTTGTGTGTTTGTGTGTGTGTGTGTGTGTGTGTGTGTGTGTGTGTGTGTGTGTGTGTGTGTGTGTCCTCTCTCGTCCCACCGGCCAGCCGGAGCTATGTGTGCTCGTCTCTGGCCTCTGCGGCCGTCTCCTTCGCCACCGGTGCGTTCGGCATGTGGATCCCTTTGTACCTGTACCGCGCCCAGGTGGTCCAGAAGACCGCCGAGGTCTGCACTAAAGACATATGCAGCAGCAAAGACAGGTGGGACAACCGCCGCTAATCCCCTCGCCGGCCCTGAAAGCCACTGCTGGTTTGGAAAGGCTTTGAGAAGGCGAGGCTGCATCATCGCCCTGTGTAGTTTACTGAAAGTTGGAGTCATTTGAACCATTGAAACCGGTTCAGCCGTGCGGCTTACTGGTATTAGCTTGAAGGGTAACATTCAATCTCAAAGGGCTTTTGTCTGTTATTGTGTAGCGCGTTTCGTGTGCGTCTGAGATACCCTGCGCCCTGGCTGCGTATCGTATATATATAAACAAGACTGCTCACGGCTTTGTATCTTAGCAGATGCTTTTATCCGAAGCCACTTTACTGTGAAGTCAGATAGGTGTGGTGGAGGAGCAGGCCATCCTGCTCAGGGAGGCCTACAGTTGCTCTGTGGACACTTGGCATCGAACGCAGTGCCTTTGGGCTGGTGATTAAACCCCCTAGCCTGAGGAAGAGATTGTCTCATATCTGCCTCATATCCTGCCCTATCCTACAAGAGATGTTACTTATTATGTTTGGCCAAAGTTGGATATTAATGTTGCAGAAGGTAATATTCAAGAGCTATAATTTGAGTGTCATTTGTTAGAGATGCCACAGCCATCCATCAGCTATAAGTGAATTAAATGCTCTGTGACAATATCTATTCTGGTTGACTGCACCCCTGCATGAGACTATTGAGACTATTTACATTTTAGACTGCTGATTCATTTGGAGAATCCATCTTGCCTTGTCAATCACATGCATGCACACACACACACACACACACACACACACACACACACACACACACACACACACACACACACACACACACACACAAACTCTCAAATCCTACCGACTGCAGCTTTAAGTTAATGTGTAGTTACTTCTTGTCCAGCCTGATCTTCGGCGCCATCACCGTGGTGACGGGGTTGCTGGGCGTGGTCATCGGCCTGGCGGCCACACGCCTCTGCCGCCAGCGCACGGAGCGAGCGGACCCCCTGGTGTGTGCCGTCAGCATGCTGGGCTCGGCCATTTTCATCTGCCTCATCTTCGTGGTGGCCAAGAAGAGCATCGTGGGGGCTTACGTAAGTACTCTGACGGCCATTTCCCCTTGTTCCATGAGGATCTCCTGAATGACCATGAGGTTTTCATTCATTTGATTTAACCTGCCATTGAGAGTAGGCTCTCATTTTTAATGACGCCCTGATTACAACATACGAATAATAACAAAAAGACAAATGTGCAATCGATATAAACAGTCGGTCAAACAACCGGAACAATACACAGATAAATAATAACATACAATGGGACAATTTAGAAAGCTATTTAAAACACGAGCAATCCTTATTATTAAATACCACTTCAATCATCCCCTTGAACGTCTCAGTTGAGACCAATCTCCATTTAAAAAGTTATTAAGGATAGAACATGATTCATATTCAACCCTTAATAACTTTTATTTAATAGCCAATCGCCAAACCTCATTCATGTTATATGAATGAGGTTTGGCGATTCGGCGGCCATTCCTTTCCCTCGACGTGCGAGTGGAGAGAGAGGAGAGTGCAGAGTTCACGACCTGAACATGTTAGCTGCTCTTGCTTAGCCCCCTGCCGGGAATATATACGAGTCCCATGCACACACACACACGCACAGGTGGGAAAAAACGCACACATACACACACAAATGGATTCTCCACATGGGTATGGGATTGAAACGTTTAGTTGTGTACTTCATAGAAGGGGGGTCCATTAAAGTCTCAGCAGGCCGGTGTTGTTTGACTTGAACCGATGAGTTGAGGCGAGTTGCCCTCACTTCTACCCCCACCCCCTCACACACACACACACACACACACCCCTTGTTGATGCCATGTCAACTCGGGGCCGGTGTCACGGAGGACGTGTCAAAAGGACATTTGGCGGGAGACGAAAGCGTTTGCGTGTCAAACCTCCATGGAAAGAAGGAAAGGGAGCCACAGGAACTAGGGCTGCACTGAAACAATGCACTGTGACATTTGGAACGCGCCCGGGCCTATATCTCACACTATTATCACAGACAACAGCGAAGGGAACTGATTTGGACTGACCTGCGCACCCCCTCCACTCCCCCCTTAATATCACGACCGAGGTTGGAATGCTGGAAAATATTTCCGGTGTTTCTTGTGTATGACTGAGTTTAACAAACACTTACAACCTTCCTGTACATGAGGTGAGGCCATGGCTGCCTACCAGTCTAGCCCAATACATCACTTAGAGGATACTGCTCCTCGGTTACTACAACAGAGCTGTGTGTACGACCTGCTGTGTGAGGAATTAATACCTTACTTCATTTAACTCCAACCGGCCACATCCCCTTCCCTCTACATGGAAATGAGCATGCAGCTAATAATATACAGTTTTTAGCGTCATGGCGATGTGACATATTTTGATTCAATCCCGTCCATAGCAACAACCTATTTCTAAATCGGCGATAGAAACACCGCCGCAATACGGTTGTGGATTGTGGGAACGCTTCAGAGGAGGAGCTGGTTCCACGGCCAATGAACACGCCCCCAGGCCACAATGACAACGTGTGATTGGCTAATTAGAGCCGTCGTGAACTGAGACAATGGAAGTGTGACAAAGTAGGTCCTTTGACGCTTCAAGTCTTTTCTTAACACTCGGTTAACAATCCTTTTCCGCACAGAAGCGGCAGAGCTATTGTTGTGACATGAAGGACTTCATAAAAATAAGGCGGTGCCATGTTGTTTTAATTAGTGCCTGAGCTTAGTGCCAGGATGCAGTCATGATGACATTCATGCTGAGCACTGCAACTATTTATAAACAGGATGATATCTGCTAATATTGTTTTTATAGCCGAGTCGCTGCCCTGTTTTTACACCTGAGAGGCTGCTCAGAGGCCATCTTTTATGGAATGTTAACCACATTCGGTCGTTTGGTTGATGTTCAATTCAGATGTAATTCCCCACATCTAACTCCTAACGAGTTCGGGGAACAGCTTCGCCCCAAGTGAAAACATATCACATTGCGCACAAGAATCACTTTTTTAAACCCGCCGTGGCTCACACACACGCGCGCTAACACACAACCTCCATAACCAGTTCACGCGGCGCCCGTCCGTTCCTACACCGTGGCTGACAGATGCTCCATTACACCATCGCGGGGTGGTTTGTAACGGGGGAACGAGATCGAGATCAAGATGTGTTAGATTAGACACGTGTGACACATGACATGGAAGTGCAACACCACACCGCTCCACGGTGGTACGAGGCGGGTCCGGTCGCGCCGAATCCTCTGCAGCTGTTGCCCTCCCCCTCCCCCTTCCCCCCCCCCCCCCCCCCCACCCCCCCTTCCCCCCTCCCCCTCCCCCTCCGCGCTAATGCTAAGCTAATCTGCGGCGATCCAGGCCTTTCTTCTTCTGGTTAATAACAGCGCGGAGCAGTCGGATGCGTCATGGCGCTCGGCTCAGGGATTTTAGATCCTTGATTCCTGGTGACTTATCGACACTGCTTCCTCTCGGGTACAATGTGATCTTCTTCTCCCACTCTCACTGTCTCTCTCTCTCTCTCTCTCACTCTCCCTCTCTCTCTCTCTCTCCCCCTCTTTCTCTCCCACTATCTCCATCTTATTCTGTTACTCTCTATCTCCCACACTTCACTTTGCGTCTTTCTCTCCCTCTCTCCCTATCCCACTCTTGCACTCTCGTGCCCTTACCCACTCTCTCTCTCTCTCCCACTCTCTCTCTCACTCTCTTACCCACTCTCTCTCTCTCTCCCGCTCTCCCTCTCTTTCTCTCCCTCTCGACTTTTCTCTGTATTCCACCCTCCGTCAAACTCTGACACTCTCTCTCTATCTCTCACTATCTCTCGCTCCCTCTCTCACTCCCTCTCTGTCTCTCTCTGTCTCTCTCTCACCTTGTCTGCCCTATAGGTTTGGCAGGCAGGTTTTAAAGGTTATTTCCCAGCATTAAACAAAAATACACGTTGGCCAGCAGGGATAAAGCGTGCCCGTCCCGATCGGGCTCTGCAGAAACATGAGACCATCTCTGAGCCCCTTAAACTCTCCTTGGCCTGTTGCTGAAGGCAGTCAAATCGCCAAACCGGCTGTTAAGTAATTTTCTACCAGCCACAAAGTACTTTTAAGGCGCTCAGATGTTACATGCTTGAGTGTTTAAGGACCCTTCTTTGTTAAGTGATATTTGTATTAAACGTAGAGAGGCTTCCATTTAAAAAAAAAAAAAACGTCCCAACGTCCATTCATGGGAAAAGCGAAAGCTCGTGATTCAACGTGATTCAAACAGAGCGACCGGTTGAACGCTTCCTAACGTTTTACTACGTGCGATTCGGAGGACTTGTAAAGGACTTCCCTTTTCTGATCTGTTGAGCCGGCTCCTCGGCTCTCTGTTCTAGACAAACATTTCCCTGGGACTAAAATAAAGGCACATAGATTGAGGAATAATTGGGCTCCGGGCATAATAACATGTTTTCAAACCACGGCAACCAAAGGCTGTTTCCCCTTTTTTGTTTTTTTTCAAACAAATTTCCACAGACGTTTGGACCATCTGCGGTGCGACGGCCCTCACTGTGTTCCCGCGCCACCAAACGTGGTGACCGACATCCCCGCGTCTAATGAGTCCGAAAATACATCACATAACGATCGCTCTCTTCCTCCCTTTCTAGGTGTGCATCTTCATAGGGGAAACGCTGCTGTTCCTTAACTGGGCCATCACGGCGGACATTTTGATGGTAAGCACGGCAACGCAAAAGCCTTGGCTCGTCCGACGTATCCACTGGAGCGTGTCACTGTAACGCGCGGTTAACACACTGTCGCGTATGACGCAAACCTCTGGTTTTAGGTCTGCAAACGTGTGAGCGAGAGAGTGTGTTGTTGCTTTGTGCGTGGGGTTTTTGTTTTTCGGGCATTTTTTTCAGGGTGGAGTGTACAATTTGCTCCTTTGAGTGAACTTAATGGCATGGAACAGAATTTGACCTTTTGACACAATGTGTCGAGGAAAGCAAAACATTTAAATGAGCGGTAGAGGTAGGGAGGAGACAGAGAGAGAGAGAGAGAGAGAGAGAGAGAGAGAGAGAGAGAGAGAGAGAGAGAGAGAGAGAGAGAGAGAGAGAGAGAGAGGAGGTGTGAGGGAGGGAGGGAGGGAGGGTGGAGGAGAGAGAGAGAGAGAGAGAGAGAGAAAGGTGGAGATATAGTGAAGGGCTATAGGAAGGAAAGTGGGATGGACAGAGAGAGAGATATATATATACAGCTCGGTTCTTGCGTGACGTGAGTGGATCGGGCCTTCCTGTAGCGTAGGACTGCGGCCGACCAGCAGCTATCTGCCAGTGCGCAGTAGTAGTTAAGAGTCTGTGGTGAGAGTGTGTGTGTGTGTGTGTTAGAGACAAGCACAGACCGCAGTACCCAGAATGCCGCTGCAATGAAGTGGATAAAATATTCCAAGCTTCCCGGAGGAGACTCCCAAAGTGTTGTTTAAAAGAAAAATTGTACATTCCTTCTTCCACTTTCCAGCCTTTGCACGACATCCTCTTATCTGAATCTCTCTCGCCCCTGGGTCTCTCTCTCTCTTGCTCCCCAGTTTGTGGTGATCCCGACGCGGAGGGCAACGGCCGTGGCCTTCCAGAGCTTCACCTCCCACCTGCTGGGCGACGCCGGCAGCCCCTACCTCATCGGCCTGGTGAGACCCCCGCCCCTAACCCCCCTTTACCACACCTCATAAGCAATACTGAATCCGGACACTTTCACTTACTTCGTCTGACATCATCCGTTTTTTTTACTACAAACAACCGTTTAGCAAAGCGCTTAAGTTACAGAGAAAAATAGTATACATATTATATACTATATTATAAATATAGCCAATGTTGGTTATTAATGCAGAGGGGGATCTGTTTACAAGCCTGTTCATGAGAATAGTACAGAGATGGATGAATGGAGTCAAAGAGATGATGCCCTCTATGTGTTGGCGTTTTATGAATGAAAATAGACATAGGAGAGTGTCCTAGTTTTTTAAAGTGTATGCTTGGGTGTATATATTCTGTGTGCGTGGCTTGTGTGTGCATGCATGCGTATGTGCGTGTCTCTGTGTCTGTGTGTGTGCTTGTGTGTGTGTGCATGTGTGTGTGTTTGTGTTTGTGTGTGTGTGTGTGTGTGTGCGTTCCTGCATGCGTGTGTGTGTGTGTGTGTATATATGGTAGCGTGGGTGGAAGCCTTAAGTGTTCTCAGCCCTAGAAGTCTGTGGGTTTGGAATCTGTCTATAGGGACCAACACAGCCTGAAACACAGATTCAAAAAGTGTTTCCTAGTGAGCGCTCTGTCAAGGTCATCTGCATCTTCAGAGGCTTATCCCCTGGTCTCTCATACAGTGGATACCCTAACAACCATAGACATACCCGCCCACCTCAATCTCCAGCCCATCCTTAAACAATAGCTGTTGTTTCGGCAACCATGTCTGATTAATGGACCTCAGTAAGCCCTGGAGAGACAGTAGAGTATGGTTCAGACTTCATCATCATCATCATCATCATCATCTACCAGGACTCCCATTCCTGTTAACCGACCTGGGAGAACATTCTACAAAAGTTAAAGTGTAACTGTTCCATTTAACCCTTGGACCAGACCTCCAATATTAGTTTTCCTATCTGGTGGTAAAGAGGTTCAAATCTAAAAACAAACCCTGTCAAACATCCACCGGCAGGCCGGAGAACGCGTCCTTGTTTCGAATCGTAGGCCCCGGGAGGTCTCAGGCGGTCGCATGGTGTTTTGCGGTGGGTTTGATCACCTTCCTGCTGGCCTGTAGCCAAGGTCCAGTGTGACAGAGTAGGAAATGGAAGAGACCCCCCCCCGTGGAACGAGGAACTGTAGTTGATCTGTGACGAGGGTCTTGACGACCCAGTGCGACCAGGGCCCAAGGCTGTGGTGTTCCCGCAGAACCGGCTGCTGCTGTTTTGGTTTACAGTGGCGTTCTCTTCCGGTCTGCCCGGCCCCGCTCGTACCTCAGCGCTCCACTGCAAAGCCCAACGCAAGCCAGAAAGACGTGTGAAGCGTTAAATAAAGCACTATATTGTCCCCCACTGATCAGAACATTCATTTATAAACGAAAGAGGGTATGAATTTCCTCACACGATTCCTCCACACGATTTTTTTCAAGAAACCTCCCCAGTGTTTTTTCACGGTTTTGGTATCCTGGAAACGTCTCACACCACTCTTCGCAGTCACGAGCGCTGCGATTCCCCCGCTGACATTCCGACGGCATACCTTTCCGAACGTCGGAACGACTGTCGACCGCCCGCCTGTCCGCGAGCGTGTCAGAATTACGCACATCGCACATCGCATGCACCCTCTAAGGCGGGATTGTACCCTTTCCCTCCCCGTTCTCGGCCTGGTCTCTTACGGGGGTCCCTCGGGTCTTGGCGGGGTCTGAGTGACACATTGAAGGAATGCGCTTGCTCTCGGTACACGGGCCTCAGATGCCCCGGGAGTCCACAATGCGGCATTTTTCGGCGTCCTCCTCTGAACCGCAGCTCCCCCTGATGCGGTTTAGCGGGGCGGTGCGACACAGCGCGCCCTGACGCACACGGCCCGGGCGCGCGCTAGGAAAACAAACTCACTGCGCCAAAGGAGTTGTTTCTTAGAATGAGAAGATGCGACCGGAGAAGGCTTTGAGCCATTTTCACACAACCGCACATACAGGAGATGCCCCCAAGTGACCATTATGCGAGACACTAAGTATAGTATTTAAGACACTGAGGATATAATAAGGAAACCAAGGATCACAAGCGTATCAATTCTGGTCAGCAATCTCAGCCTTCAGTCTTCCATTCCTATAGTATGTGTGTGTGTGTGCATGTGCGTGTGCGTGCGAGTGCGCGTGTGGAGACATGGCCTGAGGCTGAGTGGGTGGCAGGGGATTGCCGGTAACAATCTGCCGTGCAATCTCCCATTAAAAGTCTGCTAGCGTAGTCTGCTTGAGTAGCCTGCTAGCGTAGCCTGCTTGAGTAGCCTGCTAGCGTAGCCTGCTAGCGTAGCCTGCTAGCATAGCATGCTAGCGTAGCTTACTAGCGTAGCCTGCTAAAGTAGCCTGCTAGCGTAGCCTGCTAGAGTAGGGATCAGACATGCAGCAGCGCAGGCTAAGTTTAGCTAGCAGGCTCGCTCAGCGCAATCCGAAGCTCTGTTTAAACCGCAGCCGGTGCCCTGTGACACACATACACCTGACCAGGAGAGCACGGCCAAGCATGCTCTGCCTACACCCACAATGACACATGCTTGTATACAAACATGGACACACACACACACACACACACACACACACACACACACACACACACAAATACACACATATACCAGCTGACCTTCTACTTTAAAATCACCATCCATCCTCTCTCTGTTTCTCTCACACACACACACTCTCATTCTTTCCCAGGTTCTTTCTCTCTCTCTCTCTCTCTCTCTCTCTCTCTCTCTCTCTCTCTCTCTTTCTCACCCCCTCTTTCACACACTCACTCACACACACGCACGTAGCGCACACACACACACACACACACACACACACACACACACACACAGATGGAAAGACACACCCCCACATCCTTACTGTATCCTGTCAGCATTTCTAAAGTACTTGCTGTCCGTGGAGAGACTCATTCTGCTGATGTTTCATCAGTCAATCAATCCTTGAGCCTGCCTGAGCACAATCACACAAAAACACACACGCACGCACACGCGCACACACACACACACACACTCGCAGAGGAAAGCCCCTTCATGCCTACTGAACAGAACCACAACAACCGCGCTCCACATGATGCAATGATCAGCTGTCTCTAGTGAGAGGGGGTACGCTGATGTACAGAAACAGTAATGCATGGATGTGTGGAGAGCTAGTGATTTGTCGATGTGTAAAGACAGTGATATATACTGTACACGTATGGGGAAAGACAGTGGCGCATAGAGAGAGAGTGCCGCGGCCGCTCACCGCACTCCCCCTGGCCTTCTGCTGCTTTGTTCTCCAGTGCCATGGCTGAAAATAGGCATTTGTACACACTTCATTTAATGCATCCATCCGCATTACCCTCTATCCCTCCTTCAATCTATATACTAACCACCCTCCCAATCACCCACCCACCCAATCACCTACCCACCCAATCACCTACCCACCAACCCTCCCAACCATCCACATATGGTGGCTTTGCATGCAAAGCACATTTTTTTGGTGGTGATACTGATCCACAAAAACTCCTTCAAAGCCAAATGCTATGTTCATCACTATTTTTAAAGATGAGACAGAAGGTAACGATTTTTATCTTTTTATCTCCTTCTGTGTGTGTGTGTGTGTGTGTGTGTGTGTCTGTGTGTGTGTGTGTGTGTGTGTGTGTGTGCATGTGCATGTGCATGTGTGTGCGCGTGTGTGTGTGTGTGTGTTTGTCCGCATGTGTGCGCATGTTTTTGTGTGTGTGTGTGTGTGTGTGTGTGTGTGTGTGTGCGCGTGTGCAGATCTCGGACGCCCTGCAGCAGAGCTATGCCACCTCGGTGCTGTGGCAGTTCCTCAGCCTGGGCTACGCCCTCATGCTGTGCCCCTTCGTCATCGTGCTGGGGGGGATGTTCTTCCTGGCCACCGCTCTCTTCTTCCTGGATGATCGGGAGAAGGCGGAGAAACAGTGAGTGCATGGCACACACACACACACACACACACACACACACACGTTGCCGTCGTAATGCATTCCTTCCATGTGTTCACAGTCATTATCGCCATGACGACCGACTGCTCTCGATACTCTAACTGCCACTTCCCCCACTTCTTTCACTATCTTATCTATCTGACGTAGACAATTTATTTTATGATGGATAATAATATATAATCAACCTTTGGTTTAGAGTCCCAGGACTGTCATGAATGCAGACAATGTGGCACGGCAAAAAAACACAAAATGTATTCAATCAGAGTAGCAGTTATTCAACAAGCAGGATTAGGAATAAAAGATTACACAGCAGGGAAATAACAACAATAAAATAAAAAATACATTAAATAAATTATAATACAAAACATATTATATTTATGTTCTGGGCATCACACAGAGGCAGGATGCTGGGGTACCGGGTCTCAGTAGCAACAAGCCCTCCTGCTCCCCTCATCATTGAATCTCAGAGTCACTGCCTGGCATAAGACTCAGTAGCACTCAAGTCTCCCCTGACGCCCGCCCTGGCCAGACCCAGGAAGACCCCTGAAGCTGAAGTAAAGTCCAGAGTCAGCGTTCAGTGCTCCGGCACCAGCTGTCTCGAGCTCTTCCACCAGCCCACATCAATGTACTAAAGAGCGAGCGTGTTACGGAGAATCTTTCCCTCTCCATATCCCTGCGTGCATGTTCCCCGCCTGAACACGGACCTGCGGAACGCGAGAGGCTGGCAAGGACCTTAAAAGGTCAAGACAAACACCACTCATCCTCTCTGGAACGTGGTGGCTGTTTTTTTTTTTTTTTTCATTTTTATCATGTTGACTGACTTGTGGGGTCTGTGGGAAATGACTTCCTTCCTGTTGAAAAGGAAGTCATTTTGAAAGTGGGGACATTTTTAGGCAGGGTGGTGGTTTGTTGGGTGATGCGTGTGCGTCTGTATTATCAGTCTAGTTTCCCTCCCTGTGATGGAACCACAGTCCATGCCAGAGCAGTCTTAGGCAGAACCCAAGCATTCCAGTGTGCTTACACATCTTTTTTGTGGCGCGGGTCGTGTTCAAAACATATGAACTCCATACGGCAGAACATAGAGATGGTTCAAATCCCAAAATGAAGGGGTTCTTTGAAATGAATCAACTCCCCTACATGCTGTGTACTATTGTGGTCGGCGACTACCGCCTTCCAATCAGGTAACTCCAAACAGGGCTGTGATATGGAGGATAAAACACAGAACCGAGGAGTGGTCGTGGGTAAGGGGGAAGCCATCCAGTCACCACCAGTTGTTGGTGTCGAGCCAAGAAAATAGGAAAAGAAAAGCAGAACAATGAGAAGAAAAGTGAAACAGTTTGGAGGGCTGCCTGCGTGCCAGTGGAAGATAGCGCGCTGTGGTTATGATATGTGGTATGAATTAGCCCACCACAGTATTGGCCCCAGTGTACATGCTATATCTGACCGCCATCTTAACTCACATCCTACACAGCGGAATGCGAACATACCAGCAGATTTAGTGAAGGGAAAGGGATATACAGGGAGCGTAGCGCTCATTTTTTAGATTAGGAGCAGAAGTCGTGCATCAAAGCGTGAGTGAAAGTGATCACGCTGTCACAGTTTTGGCGGTTTTGGGTCGAACGTGGACTATTTCGTTTTATGGGAGAAAGGAAATGCCTCTCTCCTCCCACTGCACAATTCTTAAGCGACAAACTGCTGCCACAGTTTTATATTTTATTATGTACGGGATCTATCAATAACAGAACTTTCCCTAAAACATTTTCCGTTTAATGATGCATAATTAAGTACAATTCCAAAAAAAAGATAAATAATTTGTTTACGCAAGCCATGCTTCCTAAACAACCTGCCATCGGTTGAATCACACGCTAACCTCTCAGCGTTAACCTCTTCCATTATTAATTCATCACACGCTACGTCGTACGACGCAACAGTCTGAGTTAGGACGCAAGTGTACGACTTTGAAACCGCCTTCTCAAAGGCGCGGCGGCGGCAGAGGAACTAACGGTAGAGAAACTTCTGCATAAAAACAAGCTTCAAACAGTGCCTCGGCGACCAGGAGAGACGACAACAGCAAACACGAAACGCGGCGGCCACGAACGCCGGGATTCTTCCGCGGACGGGATATTTATAGCGTTCCCCTTCACACTTCAATGCCTCCCGATTTATACAATTTCCTCTGACTTGACGAATACAGAGCCGGTCTTGAGCGGTTTGACTCTAGTTGTGCACGCGGAGCAGAGTGGAATGGGTTACTCACTGAAGCGTGCCCCGCTCTCTTTACCACGCCGCAAGGGCTCCGCGCTGCGTGTTTCTGTTTGAGCGTTGCTTCTTTATTTTGAGGAGGAGGGGGTGGAGGGCTGCAGGGAAAAGTGGCTTGGGTGAATGGTTTGGGGCAAAATTTTATCCTAATGTATGCATGCACATTTGACACGTGTTTTGCTTGGACACACACCAGTCACACACAAACACACACAAACACACACACATGCACGCATGCACAGACACACACATACCCACACACACACACACACACACACACACACACAAAGACTAACAAACACACACACACACACACACACACAAAGACTAACAAGCACACGCACACAAGACAGCAAACACCCCCTCATCTGTCTGATCCAGTGTATGTATACTCTGGCATGGCTTGGCACAGGGGGCCCGGGGCCACTACACTGTGACAGAGCGACACACAGTCTGGTTAGTGCATGTGCACAGGGGCAGACAGGGCCCGGAGCACAGCAAAACAGCAGATTGTGGTCCACCGAGTGTGTATAACACAATAACAGGCCCAGGGAACAGATAGACATCATCATTATCATCACTATCTGTTTGAAGAGCTCCTCCAGAGGGAGAGGGAAGGCAATAGGAGCGTTTCATTCATGGGAAAGTCAAGCATTTCGACACTTCATCACCAAAAACATTCTAGCAGAACCAAGCGACCAGCTGTTACTATTCCGCCATTATAATGGTGAAACGGCACCAAGACGGTGCCTTGGAATGTACTTGACTTTGCGTTTTGGCTCATTAGCCCCCCTTGCTAACGGCGTTCTTCTTCTTCTTCTCTGTGTCCTCCAGGTTGAGCCTGATGACCCGACCACCCTCCACTGTCACGGTATGACCAGGTAATTTATTCTCCCCTTTCTACTAACCCCCCCCCCCATCACCGTCTTCCCCACTCTAACACCCTTTCAGCCCCTCAGCATCAGCAAACGACAACCAGAGCCCTCCTCGTCAGCAGTTTAGCGAGAAGTGTAGCGTTACAGAGCGAGAGGAGAACCTTCTCAGAACATTAACCTTAAAAGTCTAAACTGGCCCCAAAGCTACGATGACGCCGCCATCCTTAAATTAGAGGAGGAGGAAGGAGAAGAGGAGGGGGAGGAGGAGGAGGAGGAGGAGGAGGAATTCAATCAGATAGAGAACCGAGGAAACTTTTGAAGATGAGGAGGGTTCGAGTCCCGACCTTTCAGTCCTGGCGGTGTGACGCCCGGGCCGTTATCAGGCAGTGTCCGAGGGGTCGTCTCTGATCCGTTTCCTGATTCTTCCGTATTTATATGGAGGCTGAGTAGGCTTTGTTTGTCTATTTATCTTATCGAGACTTATAAATTGCCCCTTGGGGACAAATAAAGTGCTTTGAAGTTGAAGTTGAAGACCTGGATTCCATTCCTGCCTTTATCACACGCACAAATATACACATCCCCACACACACACACACACACACACACACACACACACACACACACACACACACACACACACACACAGTGAGTCACTCAGGCCAATGCTACGAGTGCACAGTGTCTCCCTGACTCCAGCTACGTAATGCAGACTAATAATTAACCAAAACATATTGGTGGTTAAATGGTTGGAAGGGCATATCAGTGACAGGGCTCTACCCCGGAGGAACGTTAACAATAACAAGATTAAACCGGTGATTACAGGCTGATTACAAGGCTAAGGACTTTGTTGTGTCTGGTGCTGTGTAAAAGGTTATTGTGTTTTGCCAAGGGGGCACAGTTTGATTCTTTCCTTTGTTCCCATTGTTTGGTCTGTCTCATTTCCAACATCTAAAGAAATATTCAATCAAGAGAGGATATGGGATAGAACACTCTTTGTTTGTAACTCTGCATTTTAAAATCCACTTACCATATTAAATAAATCCATATTGTATATGTTAATGTGATGTTTATGCAATTTAACAGAGTGCCAGAAGTTTTATGTAACAGAGTGGACTTTAAGTTTTATGTAAATGCAGTTTGTATAAACCGTAAACCGTATTCTGTAACAAATCATAATAACCTTTTCAAGAATTTTATGAAACATTTTACCAAGAGATATTTTGGTGATATTTTTGTGTAGGAACTAAAGAAACACATTTTGGTTAGAACAACTTATTATAACTTTTATATTGTAATCAAATGTTCCCCTTAAACTCTTGCTTAATCTCGATTATCCATCACACAAAAGGTTTCAGGGGAAATTTGAAAAATATTACATATAATATAAATATAAATAAACATTACACAAACAAAATGGCGGAACATTCCACCAGAAAAAAACGCAATGGTCAGGTTTATACTCCAACACGCAGACGTCTGACGCAAACCACGCCGGACATGAAAGGGTTTTCAGAGGGGGTTTCGGGTCCTGGTTCTCATTCCGGGAGCGGTGTGCCTCTCTCACTACCCCTGGTGAGAACCTGTCGTTGTTGTTAGACTCGCTAATTATAGTGAGCCGCGGTCACCGCCACTTGGGCTCCGGGTTGCTCCTCTGTGTGCTGTTGCAAAGACACACACACACACACACTCTCACACACACACACACACACACACACACACTGAAGTGAACCATGAAGACCCTCTCTGTTCTATCGGATGTTTTTTATGAATTGAAAGAAATCATTTGTTGGTTTTGAGCTCAGCCAGCCAATGAGACGCAGACTCTGTTCCTTCTCTCAGCCAAAAACGGATCAAGGATGGATTGATCCGTGATGGCCCAAACAAACCACCACCAATAACAGTCCCCACTGCTCCCGCCCAACGCAGAAATGAGAGGCACTTATTCAGTCTGCACAGCAGTGACTGTACAGCTCCTAGCCTCATATCAACTGCTTCACAACACGACTCAGCAGGGGGGAGGAGGGGGGAGGAGGGGGGGGGGAGGTCTGCTCTGCTGCAGTTTCTTTATTTAACCCTGACCCAGTCCGCAGATGAGACACAACAGGACAAGAGGACGATGCAGGGGGGGGGGGGGGGGTGAAGATGAAAATGAAGATGAAGGATTCACAGCGGGAGGGGGTTGAGCTAGATAGAGAGCAGGAGGCAGCCCCACAGGAGGGGGGGGGGGTCTTTAATCTGCTAGGGGATGGAATACATTGGAAGATATTAATCTCTGCTGATACCCTTCCAGACAGTCATCAGAGAGGCTCACGTCTGATAGACTACTGCAAGATGTGGGTGAGTGTGGCATGGGAGGGGGGGATTGGGGTGGAATTGGGGGTGAATACCAAGTAGAAATATAGAGCTCTGCAGAGAGTGGTTCGCCTTACCCCCCGATCCCTAGTGTGGCCAAGCGATCACTGGAAGAGATCTGACGGAAGGCAGTGAAACTCTTTATCAGCCACTCAAAACCTGATTATGTGCTGAATGAAAAAACGAAACGTGGGCCCGGGGTGTGCCGTTCGCTCCAATCACGGCGGGCCGCACTCGAACGCGTCGAGGCTGTTTGCACAGCTGCAGCAGGTACACAGCTGGCCTCCTCAGGTTCCTATCGTCAAACACAACGCCCCTCCGTCCACAGAGCAGGGGGAGGTCAGGGAACGGTAGCCAGCACACACGCACGCACGCACGCACATGCATGCTTGCACCCACACACTTGCACACTCGCACATGCACACACAAACACACACACAAAAATACAGACATATTCACTGTAGAACACACACACACACACACACACACACACAAACATACACATATATGTACGGCCATGCACACACACACACACACACACACACACACACCCACACACACACACACACACGAACATGCACATGCACATGTGCACTGTACATCTGCATGAATGTGACCTGTTTCAGTACAAGAGGCCCTTTCTGCTTTCAAAACGCTCCTCCATTATAGGTGCATGAATAGGTGAACAGGAAGTGGTCGTTCCCTGCCGGCGGCCTGTTTATCCAGACCATTAAATAAATCAAGGTGTCCATCCTCCATCCTCTGCAGACGTCATTACGGGACAAGCGGACTCCCTTCCCCTTGTTGTGATTTGCGTAGCACATCAAACCATACCGCCACCGCAAGTCACTTTGATTAGGGTGCGTCACAGCTGGCCAGCTCGTTGAGACCAATCCCTTCCACCTCGAGACCGTTAAAAACAACCAGGAAAAAAAGAATCACCACAGCTTAAGGCAGAGTCAAGACCTGGAATGATCCACATATCCAGAAATCCTAATTATAGTTGTGTGGTCGTTTGAAATGAATATCATGTTTAGCCCTCCAACAATGAGCTTGGGGTCTGCGGTCTGGGAGAGAGAGCGCAGAGAAAACGTCGATGCCACTGAGGCGCATTTGAACTCTGGGAGAAATGAAACCCGAGCAACATTGTTCTCTCAGATGGTCTGAGGCTAATTGCGATCGTCACTGTAACAGAGGACGGCTTTGGGGGTTCTGTATGTCTGTTCGTATATAGTGACTATTTTGTAGCATAGGCTGCCGTACCCCAGTAAGTAAGCCAATCAGTACACTTGGAGTGTAATGCTGTTACGTTCTGTTTAGTTCTATTTAGTTTTGCCCCTTTGGCTTCCCACAGAGGATTACACGTGAGGTGTCTGTCGAGTGTTGGGCAAAAAGGTACTAACACCTGATAACAGATGGCCCGTGGAACCCTCACAGCCCGACATTAATTACACTGAAACATCCCCCATGGTGGTAGAGACACTCTAACCTCTCTCTCTCTCTCTCTCTCTCTCTGTGTCTCACTCTCTCTCCCCTATCCCTCTCTCTCTCTCTCTCTCAGGTGTCGACGGAGACGACCTTCCAGTGGGGCGACCCAGCTCACGGGGGGCAGGAGACAAACAACCAGCTATGAACGGAAAATGAAGGAACACCACCCCCCCCCCCCCCCCCATCCCCTAAACCCCTCGTAGCCCCAAGAGCCAAGCCGGGGAAATCTTCATCTTCATCTTCATCATCGTTCTCCTCCTCCTCTCCCTCACCTTAACGCTACTCTGCTGTGGACTTGGGCGCCACCAAGGAAGGGAAGGCTTCTGTTTGTTTCGTTTGTGGACAGGAGGGAGCGTCTTGCCCCACCTCCTCCCCCCCCCGCCCGTCTCTCTGACCCCCCTTCGGTGTTGGGAGGAGAACCTCTGCCACGCCGACCCGTGCCAATACTACTGAATGCCAACCTGCCCTGTCTGTCTGTCTGTCTGTCCGCCTGCCTGCTCACACCTCTTGTCTGTCTGTCCGTCCTTCTAACTACCTGCGTGTGTCCATCCGTCCATTTGTGTGTGTGTGTGTGTGTGTGTGCGCGCGAGTGTGTGTGCGTCTGTGTCTGTGCGTCCGTCCGCCTGTTCGATCTGCACCAAGTGCCATGAGATCATTACATTCCTTCAGACTTTGCACTGACCATCCGAAGACCTCGGCCCCCATCGCATCGCTGTCCGTTGTCTTACGTGCAGCGGCACGCCGCGACGCTATGCCGCCGCCCCGCACGCCCACTGTCGGCTCGGGCGGTCGTTTCCCGCCTGCGGGCGGCAGTCTGTGACTGGATAACCATTGTCACTCCTAGAGACCACACGGTGTACTATTCCCTTCCTTGTCGTTTGCTTGTATTCAGCCGTCGTTCCGTATATATATGTGTGTGTGTGTGTGTGTTTGCGTGTGTGGCACTTTTTGGGTTGGATATGCCCACAACACAAGATGGCAAACCCCTTAATGGGTTACGTTGTGCAACAGAAACGTGGGAGCGATGATGGAAACAGCTTGAGCTGAAAGTCTCCGCTGGGGCCGCAGCAGGAGGAGGGATCCAGAGTGACATTGTGAGCGCCCTGATTAGAGTAAAGGGGTTTTTGCGGAGTGTCTTCATCACAGCGTTGTCCTAATCCAATCAAGATCAACGCGTCGCTGTGCATGTCAACATTGCCAGTGTGGGAAAAAAAGGCCAGAGAAAGTGTTTAGTGACGGCGGCAAACACTCTGTGAGCCTCCACATCAACAGTGCAAAGCGAGCCATTTCCATACATCCTTTTTTCTTTCTCTCCTTCTCTCTTGTATTTAGCACTTATATCACTGTAGACAGTGCCGGAAGATATGATATGATCTCTGCAAATTATTTTTTTTACAGGCTGTATCGTTTTTTTTTTTTTTGTTTCTCTGATATTTTATATTGTTTGTGATGTTTACTCTGAATCTGAAGGCTGCGTTGCCTTCGATTGTTTCAGGAGCATGAAGCAATCGGGATGAATTGAAAGCGGACACTGGATTTTTTTCTCATGATGACTTTTATAACACTATATGTATCCTATATGTCCCTCCCCTCCTTCCACTCTGGGAATACGCTCCTCCCACAGACGTTTTTCACGTCGTGTTGTCTTACGATGAGCCATTTTTCACGTGGCATTGTGCCATTCAAAAAGGGGAACGCGAGACTTTTGTTATTGTGGAGGAAAACCAAGCGAGCTGGTTGGACCTTTTCCTCTAAACAGGACAGCTCTCCCTGGTAGCCTGGCTTAAATGTCCCGACACCGCGGCCACATAGAGAGAAAGAACAATCCTGCAACTTTTAATGATGGATTCCAGTCAAGGGTGGTTACAATAACAGTCATTGTGAACACAGACATTCACCGCCCTCCACCCCCCCTCACTGCAGATATCTCATTGCACGATTGATAGGAAGTCCCCTAAAGGAGGCTAGCAGTCATCAGTTTAATTAGTCCAGAAGATCTGAATCTGTAGATACGTTGGCTGCGGGATTGGAATAGACGTTTTTAATGGAAAAAGGGGGAGTCCGCGTGATACATGATCACCATGACAACATGCGTGTGCGGAGAATGCTTGACAAACTGTCCCCTCGAAGGCTTAAAGTGTCTGATGTTAAAAAACGAAAAACCTTTTGGTGTTGGTATTTGTAAGGAATCTTATACTTATTCAGCTTTTTTTGTTTTATCTGCACAATCGCAAAGAACATACACCATTTTGTATATTTCTTCACCCTATGCATGGACTCCCGTCGTTTCATATGTATGGTTTATGCAAACGCATCGATGTCTGCCGCCAAGAACTACTGTGCACGTGTGTGTGTGTGTGTGTGTGTGTGGCTGTGTATGTGTCAGCATAGGAGGCTGGTTTGTGTTTACATCAAGAGGAGAAAGCTCAATGAGATGTCATTCGTATTAGGAGGACAAGAAAACCTGTTTAAAGGGAAACAAAGAGCAGCTCTATGAGAGAGAGGATAACTTTAGCTGGAGTCAGGGAGACTGTGCACTCGTAGCATCGGCCTGAGTGACTCACTCTGTGTGTGTGTGTGTGTGTGTGTGTGTGTGTGTGTGGAGTCAATACGTCTCTGAATGTGATGCACACACATCAACTTAATGCATTAAGCTTCACATCTTCCATTAGCTCACTGTTTCTTTCTTTCATTTGTTTAACCAAATTATTATAATTTTTTTTTAAATGACTACAGTCTATAGAGGTGTATAAGTATATATATAAATATATAAATATAATGCAGCAACTTTAATATATTGTAAATGATGGCTTGGATGCAACGTATTTATTTTGTGAAGAGAAATCTGTAAAGGGAATTTTTTAAGTTTGAAGTATACCACACATTGTTGTTAGTTTTTCTTGGATTTACAAACGCCTGTATGCTCATCGTATCACACAAGGGAACAACACAATACCTTTTTACATCACTCGAGTTCACAGTGCGTTTACTGTGATTGTGATTTGGACTTCTTGCACATATAGGAAGCACACACACGCACACACACGCACACACAGGCACACATGCATGAAAACAAACAAACAAACACCCAGACACACACACACACACACATTCATACATTTTCAAACAAGTTCCCAGATGTCGTCTGTCGTCTGGGGCAAGTGATCAAAATAACTTTTGTTTTCTTTTGCACATTTATCATTCAGGGATATATTTTTCATTCAACCATTAGACATAGTGACCCGCTTCACGAGCCTCTGAAGACGAGGGTCCGACACTTCACGCTCACCATAGAGTGCAGACACACAGTGCTTGGCCCTGATTGGCCACTGTCATAAGCTGAGTTCCGCCTTGCCAAAATTGATCTCCCGTAGGAACACGGTAGCGGTGTTGTTGTAGTGGATATGTGTGAGACACCACCCAAAGGGATGGTGTCGAGAAGATTTCTTGTCATACAAGAACCATGTATAAAGAGACCTATTTCTGATGTTGAGCAGAAAACAGAGGTTATTTTTTATTTTTAGAACAAGTTATACACACGTTGGAGAAAAAAAAACGATGAAAAAAATTTGGAAAAAGATGAACTCAAAGCATATTATTATCCTAGATCTTAACTGTGATGCCCCATCGGGGGTGGATATGAAATGTACATGTGTATGTAAATGATCAAATAAACTTATTTAATCAATTGACTGCTGTGTCACAAAGTATTATTTGTGTTGTCCTTGTCATGAGCCAATCAGGAATCAGGATCTCAACAAAACTTAACAAATATAAAGGGAAGGCCATTTGGTAAAATGCAACATTTACTATTAGCATAATGTTAAATGCATTCCAGCTAGGGTGGAAGTGTTGAACCAAGATGTGTGTGAATGTATGCATATTTATATATGGTAATAGAAGTGTTTATGGCAGATGTTTTGTATAACTATATGCCTAATCATTTATTTGCATTACAAAAAAACATTAATCATTTCAACTAAAAAACTTTTGGTCACTTGAGAAATCGAATGATTTCGGAAATAGGCTCAAATGGTATGCCTAGACTACAAATATATTCATTCATTCAATGCTAATGCCGTCATGTTAGAGCTTAGTTGATGTTCTGCTCAGAGGAAATGATTTCACTCAGTGTTTAGTAGATACTTATATTCAAAGTGACTTGCAATGAATATTTTTAAGAGAAATGTGATTCCAGAACAGGTATGGGGATGAGGCAACTTGCTTAATGACACCTACAGGTCGACTTTGGAATGTGTGCAATTTAATGATATATACCTACGTTTAATTTTATTCTTAAAAAATACGAATAATGGTACTGATCATCGTCAAAAATGTCCTTGGATATTACTAGTCACTAGCAACCTGGTCAGAGACCGGGAACAGACCATCATAGTGTAACCACGACTACACAAGGCTCTTAAACCAGGTGGGCTGAAAGGTAGACAGTAATGTATATACTCTTTCAAAACAGTGGCCCCACTATCTATCAGTTCCCCATGTGCCATAGACTCCCTCTGTACTTTCTCCTCTTCCTGTGGATACTCTGACAAAGGACGGCTTCTCATCCCCGCGCCAGGGAGCAGTCTTGAGTTCGGCCCGGTGAATACACCATATTGTTCACAGGCAGTCAAGCGAGCGTTGGGTAGAGGGGTTTCAGTTTGTAAAGTAATCCACCGTCCACCCGCTCACCCCACCCTGCCCAGTGAGGCCTGCACATGCATTGACACGGCACAGACGCCGTGTCACGCAGGTGGATGCAAGGAGGAGAAAACACAGGATTTACCTTTAAAGGAAGTGAGGGGAATCCCAAATACCTAAGAGAGGTTCTTTTAGAGAGGGGAGGGAGAAGGGATGGTGTGCGTGTGTGTGTGTGAGTGAATTTGCTGACAGAAAAAGCCTTTGGACCTCAGACTAATGGACATGCCTGTGAAAGGTTGGACGTGAACACACAAAGCCCATAGGTGTATACTTTACGGTAGTAATGGAGGAGGAAGACCAGAGCACGAGGCCTTGTGTGGTCTGTCATTAGAGACACGGTTCACACAGAACCTGCCAGCAACTGTTTTTTTTTCTCCTCTGACTGAAGCTGGGATTGAAAGAAAGAAAAGGGGGAACGATTATTGGGCCCCCGAGATAGAGAGAGAGAGCGTTAACGGCGAAATAATGGCAGTCCTTTTTCTCTGGAAGGCTTTCAAAGCGGAGAGCCCTACACCTTTCCCACAGTGGGAGCAGTATTTAGTCTGGTATAGTAGGGTTACATACCCCGATCGCTCCGAGTCAACACACCTAACACGTAACGTGAACAGGAAGCGGCACGGGGTGTAGACAGGAAAAAAGGGAGCCATTCGAGCCAGCCGTGGAATTTCCATTTGCACTTTACCACTTATTTTCTCCAAGGAGCCAACCTTGTAAAACACATTGCAGCAGATTTAGATCACTGGCAGTGGAAGCGCTTCCGAAAGGTGATGAGTTGGAAATGAGAGCAAAACAAGCTGCTTGTGCTCACGTCTTATTTTGAGAGGTAACAACCGCCGCTTTGCTCCGTGGTCTGGCCCTGTCGTCACTTATTTCATGAGCTATTTCTCTGCAAATAAAGACACAAACAATAATAATATAAGGAAGGGTTAGGGTCATTTAACAGCTTCCTTGGCTATATTCCTTGGATTAATTCCCATCTCTTTTAAAGTATTGTATTCCTAGATGCTCCCACTCATAATATTCAAATGAGTAACACAAATCATGCTTTGATATCTTTGGAAAGAGTGTGATGGGATACGCTTTTATTTTGTAGTAGGCCTAGGACCTACCGAGTTACCTGACCCCAAAAAAACAATTAAGATGTTATTTAATTCATGTTTGACAAGAATGTAGAAACAACCGCTATAATCTATTAAAGGTGACATATTATACGACCAGGTGTGAGTGTGATTAGCCGTTACAAGCCGTTTTAAAAATCTACAAGTGGGCGTGTCCACCTAGATGTATGACAGATAGATGAGCAACGTTTGCTACAGTCCACCGTATAGGCTGGTAGACTGATCCATCCGGCACACCTCTAGGTGGACACGCCCACTTGTGATGTCGAGGAAGAGGCAGTTTTTCCAAAATAACGGCTAATCACACTCACACGCCTCCTTAGGATCCGAGCCGTCCCACGGTGACCCGGTGGAGTACTGAGGAACAGACGACAACGAGGATCTCCCCGCTCCACAATCCATATCACACCTCGCACCGGGAATCTCTCACCTCCCTCTCGCTCTCTCCTCATCCCACCGACGTCGGAGACCGCTTTCACACTCCAGAAATAAACCACCGCCGCCGCAGCAGTAGAACCTATAGAGAGAGACCCTATAGAACACCCCACCCCTGCAAAACAGAGGTAGGTTTATGTTATGGAAAAAGTTCAAGTTCATGAAGTTCAAGTTCATGTGTGTGTCCCTTCTGTGTGGAATCAGGGGGCTCCCCCCCCCCCCCACACCTGATTCCACACATTCTTGTCTGACAGGCCCAGTCCCGGTCTGACAGAATAACGCCATCACATCTGTAATCCTATTATGGATGTGTCAACTGAACTTCATGAATTCATCCGTAGGGTGAACCGAAGGACGTATGAATAAATGAAGTCACTGGTAAACTGAAAAAAAAAAGACATTCTAAACATGATTTATGTATAAACTTTAACCGCTAGATTTCTCCTCACATTTTGCTCCTCTTCTTTCCTGTCTCTGCACTGAGGTAAGGAGCTCTTCATGCTGCTACTGATGAGGAAGATGGGTGCAGTATCTCAGGCCCAGGGTAGCCAATCAACCTTTAGCTTAGCTACGCCGCCGGAGCTTTAGCATGAATGACTGACTCGACCCCTATAATCACTCTCCGCCATCGCTGCTCAGTGCTGTTAATAAGGCAGACGCTCATTCAAGAGGAAGGGTGACACACCACTTTCACCCCCTCCTCCTTCCCCTCCTCATCCTCCTCTTCCCACTCCTCCTGCGCCTCCTCTTCCTCTTCTTCTCCTCCTCCTCCTCCGACCCCACCTCCTCCTCTCCCCCCATCCTCCTTCCCCTCCTCTTCATCTACTTCCCCTCCTCCTCCTCCTGCTCATCCATGCGTGCAGGGGGAGAGGAGCGAGCAACAGAAAGGATCACCGAACGGGATGAAAGGTTACGTACGCGCCGGGGCCTTCGGGTCGTCTATTATTACACTAATAGACGCCAGGCCGAGCGCTTCTGCGACGGCGGGTGTAAACGAGCGAGAAATCGTCCGGCGTGTCCTGTAGGGCTAGTCGCTCTTTAGAATGCCGCAGAGGCATCCATCGGAAGGCGCGCTCCCGCTGCAGAGCGGTGTGTGTCGGAGGGCAGGGGGGGCGTGCACTGCTGATGGGTTAATTAAATGTGCATGCTCTGGAGGAAGTAATGCGGAGAACAACCGAAGTGGGACGCGACGCGCGGCGGAGTTCTGTCGTCCCAGGGGGCTTTGTGGGGTATATGAAGAAAGTGCACATTCCCGCATATGCGCATAATATCATTTTTTCCACCATAAATGAAACATGAGGGGAGCTAAACTTGGCCGGGTGTGAGTGATGTCGGCTGGCATCGCTTGCCATTCTTAGCTTACGTGAGTCTATATTTAGACCCTCGTGTGTTTCCATTGTAGAAAAAAACGCTGAATAAAACTGAAAAACAGGCAGTAGAGTATTTATGTATTTAGTGTATGTGTGTGTCTGTGTGTGTGTGTTTCTGCAGAGTTGCACATGGGTCTCATAGACTCAGAGCATGCAAAGTGTGCGTGCGTGTGTGTATGTATATGGGTCTGTCTGTGTGACGCATGTCTGTCTGTCTCTGTGATATGTGTGTCTGTCTGTCTGTCTGTCTGTCTGTGACATGTGTGTCTCTGACTCTGTGACGTATGATGTGTGTGTGTGTGTGTGTGTGTGTGTGTCTATCTGTATGACGCATGTGTGTGTCTATCTGTGTGACGCATGTGTGTGTCTGTCTGTGTGATGTGTGTGTGTGTGTCTGTCTGAATGTGACATGTGTGTCTCTGACTCTGACTATGTGACGTGTGTGCGTGTGTGTGTGTGTGTGTGTGTCTATCTGTATGATGCATGTGTGTGTCTGTCTGTGTGACGTGTGTGTGTGTGTGTGTGTCAGGGGCCGGGGGTCCCGCACGGCATTGTGAATGACGTCGAGCAGAACAGAATGTCCAACGGAGTCTCACTGGAACCAAAACTTTCAGTGAATGGGAGAGAGACAAATACAGAATGATAAAAATATACAGTGTCTGCACTCATGCACTCAGGGCAGCATAAAGAACATCTGCTCATTCAGATGTAAACAGCCAAGGGGCACTCACACACACACACACACACACACACACATTAATATATGGCCAGTACCAAGTGGCTGACCAACTGCCAAGCCCGAACACACACACACACACACACACACACACACACACACACACACACGGCAAGGCTAATAGAGTTAACACCTACACCATGAAAGCCCATAGATACCCACAGGAAAACACAGATTCATAACAGATGACAGGTCTATGAAGTCAGGGTTGGACTCCTGCATGAGACTCACTCTCTATATCCAGCCCTATAACTGTCATTTTGTGTGCATGGAAATAAGGATATTAACATTGAATGTAATCTTCTAGCTTAACCATGATAGTGACACTCGGTGGAACTTTAGTTGAAAATTGGTGAGTAAATGTGGAAAAATCCATCCACCCACATTTTATCTGATTGGGGGTGGACACCCCCAAAGCATAGAGCTAGAAGGCTATGGTAGGTCAACATCAGACAGTGCAGTGTTTTGGTGGGCAGTTCTGTCTTGAGTCCCTCTGCTCTGCCAGATGTTGGGCAGACAGTCTGGCCTGAACCAGTCTCCTCCATACAGTATAAAGGAGCTTTTCTACTGGCTCACATTGTCTGGTCAGCTTCCTCTATGTGAACAAAACACAAGGTATGCGTTTGTGTCACTAGGAAGCCTGCAGATATCCACTGTAAACAGCAATTCCTGACTTCCACCACACAATATATAACAAATATAAATCAATTCTGCCGAAAACAGCAGCTGTGTGTTGATCCAGGTTTCAAATGTGGTTTCAATAACCTTGTTCTTTTTACGTCACAGTTCTTAATCCAATATTTTTTATTTGAATACTCAACCACTTCTTGACAGTCAACAGCTGCTTGAGTTCCTTCCAAATAATTATTTTGATGAAAAACCTTTTACATACCTTATATTATTTCATGCTCACAACAGGGTAACAATGGCTTCACACACAGGCTGCTCTCTGTTCTCTGTCTTCACCCTTTCTGTCATTCCTTCCTTCATGTCCCTATCTAGCAGAGGTTGTAGGCGGGCAAAAAAAAGGTCTGCTATAGATCATTGAGTGTCTGTGTCTGCTTAAAGGGGGGGGGTCTGTTTCAGTTTACACTCTTGTCCACCCCTGAGATTAACTATCAGTTTGACAGATGCACGCCTATAACCAGTTCACTCCCCCGACTGTCCACATCGCAACATAACTGTCAGAGCAGTAACACCCCTCATACAGAACCTGATTAATGAATACAGATGATCCAAGTGTCCTCCTGACACTTTACAGGTCTTGTGAGGTGAGTGTGAACTAATCATTTGATTGCTGATACAATGATGGTGGCTGATCTTACAATAAAGACATCGATTCAACCCCTCATGCCCACATACCACTGACATATAATGATACCCACGGTGGCTTAGCCCTAACCATTTGATAACTGCAGTACAATACCCAGGCATGCAAACTGGTTTGGGGTGGAAAAGGTGAGAATGATGCGTGAGACAAGGAAAACACAGACCCACTAGGGGGTTCCAGGGGAAACCCTGGAACCCCCTAAATACATATATATAAAAAAATATATATATGAAAAAAAAAAGAAAATATATATATATATATATATATATATATATATATATATAAATAATAATAATAATATTTAAAAAAAAAAAAATTAAATATATATTTAAAAAATCGATATATATTTTTAATTTTGGACCTGCGTGCATGTTTTTTTTTATATGAGCGCAGGTAAAAAAAAAACATGCGCGCAGGTCCAAAAAAAAACATGCGTGCGCAGGTCCAAAAAAAAACATGCGCGGGCAGGTCCAAAAAAAAAAACATGCGTGCGCAGGTCAAATTTTTTTTCTGAATTTTTTTAAAATATAAAAAAAAAATTCACATTTTTTAAATACTTCTATATACAATCTATATATTATTTTTCTAAAAAAAAAATTATATATATTTTTTATATAATTTTTTTTTATCATTATTATTATTTTTGTTCTTTATAAACGTGAAATATACATAGACTAAACTGTTGTGATATGAAACAACTTTATTTATCTTATTACCAAGTCTCATATAAAAAAGAAATATGGCCTTGCTTTTTCTTTGCAGAAAAATAAAAAATTGCAAAAACATACCCGCGCACACAGGTCCAAGTTGTCTCTATACTATATTTCTGCTCCTTTCTCCCGTCATAAGAACATTACTGTATGTAACCGTGGCTATCTGTTGCGTGGCTTTCCCACTAAGATAGCTTTCTTTATAAAACATTAGTATTCATTTTTAGTGTTTCTCATATCACAGAAACCACAGTGAATCCTGTATTTCTGTGCCCCGCTGTGGTGTCGACAGCACAGAGCTCCAGTACCGTTACAGGACAGCGGTGGTTTCTTTCAGCTTGTATTGTATTCCAATTTTAGCGAAAACACACATAACATTAGCTTGAAAGAAAAAAACTGTTTAAGTATGCTTATCTTTGCGTGAATTTCTGGATGACTCGTCTGCCAATGACTTCAAGTTAGTTGTGTTTTAACCGGTGATTGTTGCGCCAAACTGTTTACAAAGGGACACTTGCTTGCGACGCAGCAAGCGCCTGCTAGTTGACCTGCCGGGCGGGACGATCAGTACTTCCCCACATAAAGAGCTTATTTCTGATTGGATCTCTTCCCAAATCGTCCCGCTTACATTTTCGTCTCATTTTTATTCGTTAACGAAAGTGTGCAGTGTGCGAATTAAGGGGGAGCAGGGGGAGCTATAGCTCCCCTAGTGGTGATTTGAGCTCCCCTGGAAACATGGTTTGTGAATTTTTGGGGGAGCTCTAAAATATTGATATCATAGCCAAATAAATGCTATTTTGGGCATGGTTTTTCTCAAATGTGTAAAATAAGTTAAATAAAATTATATTTTGAGTTTATGATTCCTGAAACGAGCCTACGAGCCGCTAGAAGCGTGAGTTAGGCTGCCGCTATAGGTTGGCTGCTCTCTTAACAATCCTGTCCGCGACCCCCCCCCCACCCCCACACTTTTATTCTATTTATTTTAAGAGACTTTTGTCTCATAGCTAACTCTTTTGTGAGACTTTTGTCTCATAAAAGAAAACAATTTCCTCTGGGATCAATAAGGCGGGATCAGAATCCCGAACTGTATCGCTATCGGTATATCATCTGGCAGGATGACTTCATGTTACGGAGCTCATTGGATAAACAAAAGACCCGTGTGAAGTTGGTGAGCTCTGCATGTCTTCAAAGCACAACGGCTTTATTGAAGACGGATTTACCAGGTGGGGGGGGGGGAGGTCACCTTGGCAACGGGGACCCGCCCTGTTTTAAAGGATGATGCCATCCTGCCAGCTGCAAAAATTGCTGTCCCAGGGTCGACTCTGATATCACAGCTTCCTCAGGCTGCAGCGTGTCACTCCTTAAATATTGGCTGGTTCACATATTCATGGCCTTGATTCCCTGTACATATTCAAATATTCATATATTCATTGCCTCTATGGGCTGCCGACCTCTGCCTATGTCTTTTAAGTTGCGCTAAAGTGACAATGCGAAAACTATAGGGTTCAACTAAAAGTTGAAACCATGCAAAAATGATCATTCGACCTAATGTAAAATTTTTTAAAGATCATAGTAAAATGCAAGTTATATAACTGAAATAGGAAGTATCAGGTTAATAATAAAGTTTATTAATAATATCTTAATGAAAAACAATTGGGGCCCAGAATATCCCAGAAGGAAGATATAAACGTTTAAACATGACTGGGTATCTTGAGTTTCCCAATCATGTTTAAACGTTTCCTTTATATTCATCAGTTGGCAACATCTACAATAAGTATAATGAGTTCATGGCATGAGTTCATTCATCAACAACAGCTAGTTCATTCTAGTTAGATTGGCTTTTCACTCCCAGCTCTCAGAGGGGATGGGGATAAGGGAACATCGTAGGCCATCTTTGGAGAAATGGACTCTAGGATGCAGATGACCATGGCAGGGAAAACCACAAGGCCACGAGACACAAGGCAACACCATGGTACCTGTGGCTCAGCACAGGTACCATCTTTTGCATTATATTGTATAGTTTTTAATATCTTCCTGCCCAGAGACTGCAGATGTAAATTAGCTACATAGCTAACTGTGGACCAATGGACCAAGTGTTGTGTGCTGCACCGCCCCTGTTAAATAAACTAACAAACTAAACTGAGTCATGGCATGCACCTTCATTTGTATATGCAGAAGATACACACAGATAACCCAATTCAGACATTGGTATTTTGTTGGAAAAGCAATCCCACATCTTTGGATGCCCCCTCTCTCTCCTACTCCATCTCTGCCTTCCACTCACACGGATGAGGCATCAGATGTCTCATCGTGGGCCTCAGAGTGCTGGTGGGCAGCGACCTTATGGTGGCTGGCGAGTGGGTTTGATTGGCTGAGACGCAGCAGAAGGGCGAACCCAACCACGCAAAAAGACACGTTCGATCAGAACCAAACATGACATGTTTATTTATTTCTATCAAGAGCCCATCTGCCAGTTTGAAGGGCTTGTGGGCTGATGAAAGAACGTATGTAGGTAGAGAGAGGTTGGTCATTCCTACGAAAAGAGTTAAAATGTTTCTCGTTAACGTAGCAGATAGTACTGTTCACACGCTAAAGAAGTGACGTTCAGGTCATTTTAAAACCTGATATAATTTATACTTGATCATTTTATGTTTAAAAGATTTTGAAATCGACATCACACATCTGAATGGCATTCCTACCAGCGGTTAAACCGTAGGATGTACACCGGACTACAGATATGTTAGTTTAAAGCTTATCTGGTAGGGTGCTTTAAATAGTGACATGTTTTAAACTGTACATCTTCCCTTTTAACTATAATATATATATTTTTATTCAAGTGATCAAATGAGCAACGCTTAGCGTCTTTGTGGAATATTGGATAATATAATGTTGGAGCCCCATCTAGTGGTAGAAATAAAAAAGTATTTAACAAAAGACGACCCAGAGTTGATTCAATGATTTTTTTGCAGCAACATTACAGACAGCTTTGCCCTGGAACCTTGCATAAATAATGTAAATGAAATAGAAATAATAGTGATGCATTATCTAGCCATGGTCCTCCTTTTGAAAAGCAGGTACACAGCACAGATAAAAGATGGTCCAAACATACTTCAGAAAAAGATTGGTTTAATAAACTCCATACAAAATAAACTACAGCTAAATGAAGGCAGACAGAAGACGAAAGGAATGGATATCTCTGACCCGATGAATAACAATGACAAGACATGGGAAGAACACAGAACCGGGGGATTAACTTCAACTGAATTCATCATAGGTACAGTGAGACAAAACTAGAGATGATGTTAAGTGCCGATGGAGGAATTCCAATCATGTTTAACAACGGGAATTATGAGTTCACACTCTGCCTCTTCTCTTGCTGCTTCGACTTCACAATCATTCAGTTTTCTCTGCGGTTTCGGACAAACAAATGACCAAAACGAAAAATCCTAAGCGGTATAAAAGGCTCATTACGAGGTGTCCATTGTAGGTGCTTCTGAAATATGAAAAAAGAGACACATTATTGCACAGCGGTCATAAATGTTTTATGAAGTGAAGTGAAGGACTCCAGGCATACTGTTTGTCTAAAGGCCAATGCCGCTCTGTGATCAAACCAGCTCTCCTGGCTCCACTCAAAGAGTCGCTGTGTCCCAGCGTAATAATGAAATAATGAACATATTTCAGCCAGGTGTACGTGAACTTTCCCTAGATTGAACCGAGTCACAGTCGTACGTGGTGGAAGCCCTCGTTGAAATATGGTCAGCCGACTATAAAATGTATGTATAAAAGTCTCTGTATAAAGCCGCTTTTCCACCGCCAGTACCTACTCGACTCGACTCGACTCGCCACGCCTTATTTGCGTTTCCATTGGCAAAAAAAGTACCTGGTACCTAGTACCGGGTACTTTTTTTTAGTACTACCTCCGTCGAGGTTCCATGCCAGCGGAGTAGGTACTTTTGTGTGACGTAAACAGGCTGCTGGTAACTGATTGGCCAGCGGCTGTAAATGGGAATATTCACTCAAGTTAAGTTGTGTCCGGCGTGGTTGGAGTCCACGAACCCGCTCCCGAGGGGGACACTGATCAGCGTTTCGCCGTGTGTGTCGCTCCTTTCCCGGGGCTAGAGTTAGGCTGCGCGTCGTTATGTGTGTCGGGCGTGGTTGTGTGTGTCCGGCGTGGCTGGAGTCCACGGACCGGCGTTTCGCTGTTTCGTTTCAGTGTCGTTCCTTTCCTAGGGCTCGAGTTTCGCCTCTATCAACGTTACCGTATGACAACAATAGACGTGCAGTCATTGCGCTTTTTATTTTATTTTATTTCCCATCATAACCTTTCCCGGGAATCAGGAAATAGTCTTGATCAGATTCAGATTTCCCGGGAATCGCGTCTCCCGTGATTAAAACCTAATGACGACCCGCCCATGGTGGAGAGGTTCTTTTCTACGACCCGCCCACATTGAAGAGGTACTTTTTTAGATGGAAACGCAACCAAACCGAGTTGAGTCGAGGCGAGTCGAGTCGAGTCGAGTTGGTACTGGCGGTGGAAAAGCGGCATATAAGACTCCTATAAAGTCTAATAGCATTGCAGCCTGGCTATTGCCAGACCAAGCTCAATCGTAGATTGCACGTTGGTCTGGGGAGGCTGCTGTCATTTTCTTAAGCACTAGAAGTGTGATCAACGAGCATAGTTCAAACGACTCTGTACGCAATTGGCTGCTTGCCGTTGCTTCCCGTCGTCATTGTGTTAAAAACAGCCAATAGTGCGCCAGGGGGAAAAGCCAGTTCTGTGATTTGCTCCCGCAAAAGTGTATCGGAAGAAGAAAGAAATGTATTGCTCCTCTCCAGACCCTGCTGCAGGGTGAATACAAATCACCGGCAGAACAGTCTAGGTCAATGCACAATTTTTGATTTATTCAGCGACCAAATGTAGAAATGGGGTGATTTTTGACCACGCATTTGGATTTCAACGGCTCAATGTTTTCACATTGTCTGGTTCGCTTGACAATGTCCTGTGTGAACACTAACTGAACCAAATTCAGAATGCAAGTATTCCCTTCACCACTGAAACCGGAAAAAAACGTAAGAATTCAGGTGTCAAAACGACCTTAGTGACGCCAGGAGAGACGGCTACGATGGTTGATTACAGAGAGCGGTATTGTCCTTTAAAAAGAACCTGGCTGTCAAAAACCATGGGGTTCTAAACACAGACACGGGGCTGAGTGCCCTCTGACCGTCGCCATCTGGATCTCATACTGCTCCCACCAATGCTTAAAGCACATTGAGAACATTGAGAACCCTAGCGGCCGTCCTGGTTCTCTCCGCATTCAGCTGCCATTTAGAACCAAGAACCAAGACGGCCGCTAGGTGAATAGGGCCCACATAAGACAGCATTTTCCAAATGCTACTTTGACTTATCGGGAGGTCATTCTAGAGGGGTGAACCGTCAGCGGCAGACTTACGCGTTTCGTTGAAGAGGAAGGAGTCCTGGTACTCCTTCATGTACTGGGAGGACCTGGCCTCGTCCAGGAACAGAGAGTACACCCTCTTGATGTCCTCCACCTGCACCTCCGTCCCCTGGGCAACCCAACACAACACCACCACACACACACACACACATTTGTATGTTAGGTTTCAGCCCCACCTAGTGGGCACCCTTAGTTGTGTAGCATCTTATCCTAGCTATCTTTGTTGTATACTGGGAATGGGTTAACCTAGCGATTGTTAGTGCTTGGCACTTGGTTCTATGAACATCCTTACTGTACCGACAGCGCTATACATTGTTTCACCTTCTCGTGACAAATGTACATATTGTAAGTCGCTTTGCATAAAACCGCCTGCTAAATGTCCTAAATGTAATGTAAATATCAACAGTTACTGACGTGTACTGGTTTGGTGTACTGTAGCAGAGAGCATCTTTCATGTATTCATGGGCCTCTGTTTTACTATCAGGTCTGATGTTGACCATCAGACCTATCAGGTCTGATGTTGAGCCCATTAATATAATCTACCCTGTAGTGACATCACACAGGGGAGTAGGACCTCCCAGACGCATGACGGCTAGTTCATAGGCTGAAGGTTGATCCATCATACATGTGGGTGGACACTCGTGATGCGTTTGGCTGGTCTGCGTCTCTTCTGTTCATTGGCACTGTGTCACATAGAGCATGGTAAGCCAAGCAGATTCTCAGAGAAACCAAAGATACAATTGGCATGTAGACAAAGCAGAATGTCTTTTCTAGAGACCCCTTTATACCCCTTTGAGCAAGTGGTTTTAACCACATATTAAATAACGGGTTTGTTTGTCTGAAAACACTGGTTGTGTAGAGAGGGGGGGGGGGGGTTTACCCTGCGCTTGCGACACACCAGGCCGGCGGTGCTGATCAGCTGGATGGCGTAGCGCAGCGACGTCTCCATGCCGATACGGGTCAGCACCGTGTGGGCCTCCTCGCTCATCTCCACGTCCTCCTCCTCACACCTGGACAACATTAAAGACACATAAGGTACCTTTATTTAACACAATCACACATACTTCAAATTCATAGCCAATTATAGGGACAAACACAGACACGTAAACATTATCGCAATATGTCTGACGCATTGCATTGTAGTATTTGAAGCTTATGCTAATTGGCTTAATTCTAACTATCAGCCCCCCTGACAGTTTGGATGAGTCCTAAAAAAACTATTAATATAAGCATTCTCTAAGGGGGGGGGGGGTGAGATCCAACAATCAAATGCAGTGTCCCAAATCAAGGGACACTGCCCCCTGGTGGAGGGAGACGGGGTGTCCTAGAACATGGCCCCCGCTCACCTGATCTTGAGGATCTGCCGCGTCTCCTTCTCGGTGTAGGGCGAGGTGGCGATGATGAGCAGGCGGTCCAGCAGGTCGATGGGGATGCCGTGGGGGCTCTGGTAGTTGGTGCCTCGGATCCTGCCGGGAGAGAGAGACCACGAGGCGTGAGTGTTTCAGCGGAGGTCCTTCCTCTGACGCGACATGGGGACACCCCCCCGTGGTTATAAGGAGAGTAGGGACGGGAAGGGGAGGGAGGGACTGGAAGGAGAGTAGGGATGGGAAGGGGACGGGAAGGAGAGTAGGGACGGGAAGTGGACGGAGGGACGGGAAGGGGACGGAGGGCCGTACCGGGTGATGCCTCTGTTGGTGGCCATGATGAGGACCGGGGAGAGGTCGGTCTCCAGCGCGCGGTTCAGGAAGGAGAAGCACTCCATGTCCAGCATATGCACCTCATCGATGAACAACACCTGCCGAACGAGTCACAACACCTCACGTCAATCAGGATGGAACCTCAACCTCACTCATAACAGAGTTTTGAGGTAGATGCAGACGCCGGTATAGGGTATAATCGGCCAATACGGCAGACTGTTTTTCACGAAATCCGGCATTTCCTACTGCTTGTAAACTATAATATGCAGGCAGGCACACTACATCTGAACGTCACTGTACAGGAGCCACACCCGTGGAGACACAAACAAACACATGGGAAGGCAGACACGCAGACCAAAAGTCTCATACCCCAGGGATGATCTCGGCTTTGCCCTCTTCCCTCCACTCGGAGACCTTGGCGTTGATCTGCTCGCGCACCTCCGACTTGATCTCCCCCGTGTCGCCGGAGAAGAGCGCCAGGAAGCCCTGTGTCCGGCTGTTGATGACGTCAATCTCGTGGAGGGACACCGTGTGCACCACCTCCTTCCTCTTCTGCAGCTCCCCCTCTGGACACTGGACGAACTGCGTCTGGAGAATGGACGACAGGAATGTTTTCAATAATTAGGATAATGAATGAGAACAGAAATCTGTGATATACTTATGAGCATTTTATTGAGCGTTATCAAGTTCATTAAGTCGGTCTGTCAATTTATTTTAAGCCAATTAAAATGGGTCTAAAGCTCTAACCTTTGAGATGAACATGAATATACCTTTTGACATTTTCCTGAAAAGATATTGAGCAGGTTTGCAGTGGATACATGCCTCTGTGACATTTTATGTTTTTAGATCATGTTCAGTTGATCTAAAGTTTTCACAGCACTTAAAAGTTGAAGTCAAACCAGTACCTGCGCTCCCATAGCATCGTAGTCTCTGGCTCTCGTGAAGGAGCGACCCAGCTTGCTGATCTTGCCGGTGGCCTTGTCGATGGTTATTACATCACTGGGAGACAGAGAAAAGGTATAGAATGAAACAACGGAGGCTTCCAGAACAGTATGGAACACTTGGATGATGCATCCTAGCAACATGATGATGATTGATGATTCTCACCCAGCCTGAACCTTCTCTTTGCTGAGGCTCTCGATCATCTTGTTACCCAGGTCGTAGATGGTCTCCATCTCTGTGGTCTTCAGTGTCAGCTTGCCCACCTTGGCCCCCTGGCATCAGATGATTAGAGGTTATTTAACATTAAGCTACTGTTGTTTATAGTGTATAAACACATTTTGTGTTTATATTTTTTACATTTTCTGTCCTCCATTTGCATTATACTTAACCAATCTTGACTATGACCAATGATTTCACAATAATTTAAGTACTTTATCCATGGGGCAGAAAATCTCAACTCACAACACAATCAGAGTGTAGAACCTACCGTCCCTGTGGCGGGCCGATCAATCTGGATCTCCACCACCTCTCCCTCAATGATCTCAGTCTCTTCTCTGCAAACAAAAAAAATTATAAAATAAATAAACAACCACATTGCTACGCCTATTTATCCTGTACACCAGGGTAGGATATTTCATCTTGTACACCAGGGAAGGAAATAACCCTTATTAAACACTGGCATTTTTCAAAGGGTATTTTGACTAATTTCCAGGACCATGTTATAACATTTGGATATATATATTTTTTTTTATGTTGCATGAAAGACCTATATTCAATGACTCCAACTACAAAAAAAAATCTGGACCGCTTCACAAATACACTGTCAACACAGAACCTTTTTTCATATAAATATTTTACCAATTCAAGATATTTTTAGGGACCAAATAACCCAAGCCCCAGTTAACTTCCTGCCCTAATGTACACAATAAAAAAAACACTTAAAGAGAGTCACTTTGAGATATTGTGGGGATGTGTACGTACTTGATCCTCACACCCATGGCCTTTCTAAAAGCCTGGCTCAGTGCTTCTGTCTTGCTCATCTCCAGGGAGAAGATCTCGCTGCCGGCCATGGCAGTGAAGGGCGTGTCGGTGCCCAGAGCCTGGGCGATACCTGAACACACAATAACAATACATTGTCATCTAGAGAAGATTTGATCAACCTACCTATATAGTGTATTGTAGTGGTCTACGTCATCCAAGTCTACTTGTAGTCATCCTTTAGCAAGAAGCCCCACCACTACCTCCATAAAGACATGTATCAGAGTTGAAATCGCTGACTAAATAGTAAATAAAATACCACAGACGAAAATCAAATAATCAGCAGTAACAGCAAGATCACTGCCCTCTATAGAAAGTGTTCGGCAAAGCGGCCCTACCCATGGCGATAGCGGTCTTCCCTGTGCCAGGCTGACCCGCTATGAGCACAGCTCTGCCAGCGATGTGGCCGTCCTTGATCATCTCCAGGATGACTCCAGCAGCCCGGCGGGAGGCCAACTGGCCCACCATCCCCTGGGACACCTGCCAGCAGAATGGATGCTTTAGGTACTCTCTGGGCTCAACAGAGCTGACTAAACCTCTGAGTAACAATTGAGCAAATCATGACACAATTGTTGCAGTCGGTATGCACTCAATTCGTCCCACAGACCTCACAGCGATGCCCTAGTTGAGGTAAGGTTTGACATGTTAAACCTATGGTTGACATTAAATTGATTGATTTAGCAAATAAGGAGTATTTATATAGTTGTACATTGTAAATGTAGTTGACTACTTGGCTTAAGCTTATGACAGAGACGAGATATGACTAAGAAACACTAATAAATTGCACCTGGAGTCCTAAGACTAATGAAACGTAGACGGTAGCCCACCTGTCTTGGCTCCAAGGCATCATCTAAACCAAGGCCACGGATGTGGGAATGTGCACCTAAACAAAGAAAAGAGGATCTCAATCAATCGTGTCAGAGGTAAACATATTGACTCCAACATTGTTCTGAATAAGATGTTAATGATGGCATATTGTGATGTGAAGAGCGTCAGGGTGAATGTGTTTTAACTATGTCATATTGTTTGTGATGAGCGCCGTCACGGTGTGAATGAGTCCGCTCACCGATCCTCTCGATCCGTGTGATGTCCCGGACCTCGGGCACCTTGGTGGTCGACATCTGTGTGGTAATGAAGAGCCAACAAACCGTCAGGGGTGATGAGGACCGGGTTTATTGACGGGTTGGTTGTCATAGTGACCGGTGGACGTTACACGCGCAAACACAACCGCATTGAGCAACGGGACACAAAGTTATCCTTTAGTTCACATTCGTTTTTTTATGGAAGAGTAAACTTCAGGCATCGTATTGGATTATCTTTTGAAATCCGATATATCGAACACTCTTATTTGTACTGCCAAAATAAACTAATGTAACGTTAGCGCCAGCTAACGTGACGATTGCTAGTTAAGCTAGCTCCATGCCTAGCTTCTCTCATTTCGTTTTAATTGTACGGATCTCGCTCCTCGTCAATACGTGTTGCATAGAACGCCAACTAATCTTATTTACAAACGACAATGAGCGCCGTGACTAAATAAAATATATAGTTATTAGTATATGTGATATTGTACATTGATTTATGAATGAACTCACCTGTGCAGCCATACTGTTCAGCACGCGAATACAGCGCCGCGTATTTGGGTGCGCAGAACAAATCCGTCCGTGGTGCAACAACGACTGCAGGCGACACCTGACCCATCTGACTTACCTACGACAAATAAACCGCGACATTATGACATTTACTATTTGTCTAATAAACTAAGAATTTAATTTATAAAATCTACAATATAATTTTTTTCAGTTATCATATTTTAATTTGTAACGTTAAAACAATGGGCCGAACAGCTATTTCATACGAATACAAAGTCGTTCCTCTGCTAAAGATCTCTCCACCAGGGGTAGCTGTTTTTCCTAGTGTGATAGATTGAGCCAGCTGAACGCTTCAAATAAATGTGCTTATTAAAGAAATGTTTTTAATAAAATAATAGTGTACCATTTTTGACTTTCTATTATTTATAAGAAATTATGAATTACTTACGTTGTTATTGAAACTGTAGATGTTTATGTAACTCTACCGAAATACAATGTAATACAGGTGATAAGTGATAACTAGAGATTTACGAGAGTAAATGCTACATGAAAGCAGAAAACCAACTGTTTTTATACAATTTCCTTTTATTTGCAAATATATAAAAATTTTAATTGGCATTTAAATGTACATCGATCGATCAGATCACGTAGATGAAAGCTCCTGTGAAACATTCCAGTTAGTACAATATACACCACTCTATGAATCAAATAAGATTTACACATCCTAAATTTGTCTAAGTAGAAAAACTTCAATTTCATCAACAAAAAGAATCTCCTGTGTACACCTAGATTCATCAACATCACATTAAATGTCATTTTAACACTCCATGTCATCCACCTCGGTCTCTCTCTGCCTACAAAACTCCCACTTATCTTATTTTATACATACACACACATATATTCCTTCTTCTCATATAATCTATATTCTCAACGACAATAACAACAACAACAACAACAACAACAACAACAACAACAAATCACCAATTAGCATTGATCGCTGGGCTGGCCCTGACGTCATCCCCGTCCTCACAGCTGACCGATGGTGATGGCCGACTCGTACCACACCCAGAAGCCGGCGTACACCGGCTCGCTGAAGGAGGCCTTGAAGCGGTGGATCAGCGTCATGGTGTCCCCCACGCCGTAGAAGGCCAGCGTGCCGCCGGCGTGGTCCAGGAAGACGCCGATGCGCGGCGCGTACGGCGCGTTGATCTCCAGCTGGTCCTTGCTGTGGCGCGCCGAGTAGCTGCTGTCCGAGCAGAACAGGCTCCAGGACTTGCGGTTGTAGCCGATGCGGCAGGTGTCCCCGTAGCCCGTGCGCTTGATGCCCTTGTAGGTGACCCCCAGCGCCGCACCCTCACCGCTCCAGTCCACCTCCCAGTAGAAGGGCCCGCCCGACATGGGCTCCTTGCACAGCACCTGGGGCAGGCAGTCGAAGCGGGAGGGACTGTCCCCGTAGGCCTGGGGGTCCCGCTTCAGGGCCGCCTTCCGGTTGCCCCGGGACAGGTACAGCTGCCTGTAGGCCGTGTTGGGGTCCAGGGTCAGCTGGCAGGCGACTGGAAAAACAGAAAGGACGTTCGCTCATGAGCACGCGGCTGCTACACACTGTAAAGTTTCCTTCTCAGAGCCGACACCAGACAGAGTTTAGTACGGATTAGCGTATCACAAACACAGTTTATGCTATTATATACATGCTAAACCGTTATACACACACACCATCTTGTCCCCCCGGCATTCCCATCCCAGCCGTGGTTAAATAAATGATTGCCAGTCCAAGGGTTAGTCCGGTTAGATATTTACTACTAAGTGTTATAGTGCTGGTATTCAGCCCTGCGGCTGTAGACACAGCACAGTGTTCCCCGGGGGGATGGACGTCACCTGCCTGCTGATGTGTGACCCCATCCCAGCCGGTCACAGCTGGTGGGTGACCCGGCGGGCCCGGCCAGACCTGGCTGGCCTATCATCTGGAATGCCAGAGGTTTCAGAAAGGTTTGTGATGTTCACCCAGGGTCCAACTATTTACTCTTTTTTTTATTGCGTCTTTATAACCTGCCAATGTGGAAAAACGACCTGCCAAACGGTCACATGTATCCATCATTGGCCGGTTGCAGGTGCTTATTTTGAACCCTGTGCTCCCTACAAACGGGCGTGCATTGGGCTTGAGCATTTTGCTTGCAAGCCACACCAAGCCAAGGAGAGTTTCTTTCTTCTCCAAAATAGTAATACAGAGCTACAGAGCACCCCTGCTGTTATGAGCATGGCATGCAACAGCATTATCAGATCCCATTGCAATGCGTGACTAACTGCCAGTCTTATCTTAATTCTGCCATTTTATATCTGATCGTTCTTCCCTCGGCGACTGAAAGACATTAGCTTCAATTAGCGCTAATGTCTGCACTTTAGTGGAACTTTGTAAAAGCAGCCACACGGTTTTGGCTCTGTGTAGTTGTATAGTTTTGCAGTGTATGTTACACCAGCAAAGATTAGTGGCATTAATATGAAAAGCATTATTTGCAATTCATTAATTAATTTGATGCAGGTCCCAAAATCATCAAGCATTCATTGGTATATATGTTTTTGTGTTTGGGGCAAAAGAATAAGAGATTTAATGTTATTGTAAAGAAACTAACAGTTGAAGGGAAACAGTCAGGATGATGGGGGACTAACAATTCTCCTGTGTTGTGCGTTCCCAGGGGCCTTGACAGTAAAACAACCCCAGAATTGCCTCAGAACATTGCCTCAGAAGAACTCTGAGGCAATAATGTGAATGATGTGAATGATTCAATAATATATTTTGTATTTGGTTTGGTGTATTCATTCAAGTACTACAATATACATTGCTCATGGGAACTGTGTTTGTGCCAGGGAATATAACTCACATCTTAAGAAGTCTTCTCTGTGCCTGGGCTCCTGCGTGGGCATTGATCGGTACATTGCCACTTCATCGGCTGTGGTAGCTGATACAATGATAAAGAAACATGTATCATTTAGGTGACTCAGAAATTTCTCATGAGCAAAGAAACGGTATTCAAAAGTTACATTATTTTTTAGCAAAGCAACTTGAAGTTGTTAATCGTAGGCCTACAAACCATTATTAAAGCATAAAATGGGACAAAATAATGCACGTAGGATCTTTTCTCTAGAAAGATAAGAGAAATGCTTCCTTTGTGTCCAAATGCAGACTAAATATCTGAGGATGATAAGGAAGCGATGAGGCCGCACCAGGGGACCTTGCCCGCAAATAATTACATGGTTGCCATGACTACATGCAAAATAAATCAAGTTGCACAACATGTTTATGATAGAGAGGGTTAGAATGAAACTCTACATCACTTGTCCTGGCCCCGGGCCAGTACCTTATTACAGTACAGGTTTCGTCATGCTCAAACTACAACTTCAACTTCAACTTGGCTAACCTTTGATTGTAGACCTTCTCTTGTCATCCTTATCCTCCAGCTGACAGAACGGCATCTTGTTGACTGCATTGACAACACAAGACGTTTTTTATTAGAAAACAATGTGTTATTGGTATGATAATTGGGATATTTTATTACTAATAAGCCCTGTGTGGTCACTGGTCTCCACTCGCCTGTCTTGGCCATCTTGACCAACTCCTCATTGCCAAACTCGTTGAGGTGCTGCTTGATGTCAGAGACGGACTTAGTGATCTGGCCGAAGGAGAAGTAGGGGTTAACGCTGACGGTGGGCAGCTCCTCCGCATCCGTCTGGGCGATGAGCATCTGGTAGCTCTGGGGAACAGGGAAACACACACACACAAACACTCAGCAAGAAGAAAGGAAACGAAAAGGCAAACCCTATGCAGGAGATGCACAAGTGTGGGTCCGGCCATTGTATCCTTATTGTATGCAATAGAATAATTACATTTTCTTTATTGCATTGAATTACTTATTTGGGCTACTATATTAATAAAGTGTTGTTTATTATTATTATTATTATTATTATCTCTGCGGCTACCTGGATGAAGTGGATGTGGTCCTCGGTGCGGGACAGCTGTGTGATCTCGTTGTCGCGTCGCTTCAGGTCGGCGATCTCGTGGGTCAGCCGGTCCATGTGGCCCTCGGCGTTGCTCAGCGCCGCCCTCTTATTGGACGAGATCAGCTTGGACATCTCCTGCTGCATCTTCTCGATGGAGCGCAGCATGTCGCTGAAGAGCTTCTCGCACTCATGCATGGCCTGCTGGGCCGAGCTCTGGATGAGGAGGAGGAGGAGGAGGAGGAGGAGGAGGAGGAGGAGGAGGAGGAGGAAAACACATGAGATCACCAGGTCAGGAATGTCGTAAGGGCAGATACTGGTTTTACTGCTGCGGCCACTGATTGACAGCGGCCGATGGGATCGAAAGATAGATTGCCGTCATTACGATTGCGCAACTGAAATTCCAAAGATGGTGAAATCTTTTTGTTTTTCCTCTCGTTTGAGAATTTTGGGTTACACACCTTGAGTGAGTCCACCGCCTGTTTCAGCTCCTCCATCTGCTTCATGCGGTCATGAATCCTCTCCTGGATTTCGGCCTGGGTGGCGCCCAGCCGTTGCTATGGAAAGGAAAAAAAAAAAAAAAAAAACAAGTGGAGAAGATTACATTAGAACAATGCTGCCCTGTGATCGGGTCGGTATCGAGAGATTGCGCTGGAAGTTATCAGCAGGAACTAACACAACAATCGGAGCCAGAGTCCTGTGGATGTCACATTGCATTTAGGTCACCAACAGCAGACCAATGTAAAACCGAATAAACTCACAGAACATTGCATTCAAGCCTTTCCTTCTTAATGTATTTCAAGCTATTAACTCAACCTGCTCCTGCAGCTCAACAGCCGTTCAAAGTGAAACATTTGCATTTCATAGGTAAAACAGTAGCAGAAGCTTTTCCTTTGTATAAATAGACCCTACACAGGTTTAACATAACACACAGTGGCTTTCACAGCGTGACTGACTAAAACTATCTCGTCAGCACCTTGACAAGCACTCCTCGTCCGAGAAAGAGACCGTGACAGCTGGAGAGAGAGAGAGGGGGGGGGATCCTACCTGTTCCTCGGCCCGCTCCTGCTCGGCAGACACCATGTCGTGGCCCTTGTGCTCCTTGACGGTGCACAGCACGCAGATGCACATCTGGTCCGTCTTGCAGAAGAGCTCCAGGCCCTTCTGGTGCTGGGGGCAGATCTGCCGGTCCAGGTGGCCGATCTCGTCCACCAGCTTGTGCCTCTTGAAGGTGGCCGACTCGTAGTGGGGCTTCAGGTGCTTGTCGCAGTACGACGCCAGGCACATGAGGCACGACTTGATCGCCTTGTGCTTCTTGCCCACGCAGATGTCGCAGCCCACGTCCTGGGCCCCAGCGTAGCTGCCGCCGCCACCGCCGCCTCCTCCGTTATAGTCGGGGGACGGCGGCGGGGGAGGGTAGGCCTCGGAGGAGGTGCGAGGGGGCAAGGAGGAGTAGCGCGAGCTGCCGACACGACGCGGCGTGGGCCTCTTGTTGTAGGTGACCCGGCACTGGGGGCAAAGGAAGGAGCCAGACGGGTCGGTGTGGTCCCAGTAGGTCTTCAGGCAGATGGAGCAGAAGATGTGTCCGCACGGGATGGACACGGGGTCCCGGAGAGACTCCTTACACAGGTGGCAGCCGTCTTGGTCCATCGTGGGCGTCGCAAGGATCAGGAGGTTTGGGTCGGTCGGTTGGATTGTGTTTTCCGATGCAGTCGGAGGAGCTTCCGTTGGAGGTGTGTGCCCTTGAGTGTGTCGGGGCAAAGTGACAATGTAATCATACAGGTAGTACAGGCACACGTTATATAGAGTAAATAGAGGCGGAGGCTAAACGGGTTAAGCCGAAACCAGTTAAACAGAGGGTGGGGCAAGGTGAGGAGAGAATAAACACTGCAATCAGATAGGCTACTGAATGCGGAACGTAGGTGAAATGAAGTGAATGACAGCACGGAAGAACTGTTGGCATCAGAATTTCAGCTTAAGGGAGGGCTTGAACTTACAGTTCAAGTTCAAACTGTTCACAAACAGTTGTGCGACTGAACACTTCAGCCAAGTGTTACAAATTGGATACATGTTGCGGGATTCCAAGCATATGCCACAGAGCATAGATACACCTGGTCTAAATATATAGAGCAGCATTGACAATTTATATTTACATTTGGGAATATAGTCATATCAAGATCAGATTTGTTTATTTAATAATATAAATATTTCCACACAATTTTATTTTATGTTACAGCTGTACTGGGGGTGTGCATTGTAGCTTAAAGCTGGCGGTCAATTAAATGTAATCCTTTCAAATGCACACCATTGTCTCATCACAAAAGCAGTGTTTATAACATGACCAACCTTTTTACCTGCCTCAGAGAGCTGTTGGCCTGGCTTCAACAAACCTTCCTCTTGAATAAGTGAGACTCAAAACAAGTTTCACCTTGAATTTTGAGCCGTTAATCATCAACCTTGTTTTACACTCCACTTTATTACCTTTGACTTCTAATTAACTCAAACCTTTTCAGTTACAAACGTTGAAGTTAAAACCAAGCAATTAAGAGTACTTTGGCCATTTGCAAGTAACGTTTTCATGCATATTGTATCCCCTCTTACCCCCCCTACTCTCTCTCTCTCTCTGGGCTCCTCCTCCTCAACATGCAGAGTATCAGGGTTGTCTAAACCAAGGGTGGAATGTGACTACGCTTGACAGTCCAGATAACAGGAGAGCCAGGCTGAACAGATTCCATTGTGTTTGGGGGCCAAGCGTGCGTGCGCGCGGGACCAGCCGAGCCTAGAGCCCAGTACTTTTCAGGCTCCTGCTATCCATCAACAGCAGCATGGCGCGCCTCAGAGAGGTGGTGTCATCCACAAATATTACAGTCATGTTTTCTTACGGCTCTGGCAGTCAATCTCGGGTGAACGTTTGAGTCATTTGTGTTTATGTCGTTTTTAGATGCTTCCAAGATTTACCTTTATTGTTTACTCTAAGAGAAATATTGGATTTAATATATTTTAATAAATATTGTAATTCATATTTTAACTAAATATTAAGCAAAAAAAATGCAAACAAACAATTATATATTATTACCCTAGACCCCATTATATTCTAAATAATGTTCTTGACTGCCACTATACAAAGTACAATGCATTGTTTATAATAGAGTTTTCTTTCAATGCCATTGCATTTACTACAGGAAATTTGCATGTAATGTTGATGTAGCAAAATATATGATATTAGACAAAGCTAGAGTAAGCCAATGCCATCTTTAAAAGTTGCACACCTGCATTCATCTCATCATAAGCTTATATTTCAAAGGACGCCCAATGCCCCTCAAGTGCTTCGGGATACTATACTAAGTTTGTCTGTTATCTGATAGATGTAGTAAAACACTCAAACCGACATGTCAAGTGAACTTTGGGACCATGAAACTATAAACATAAAAAAATATATTGCTGTTCCAGTTTGTGTAATTCATTACTAAATCACCACCACCTATAAATCAACAACATGGGATGGATCTATGATAATGTGAAAGTTTGGGACAATTCATTGTTATTTTGATGTAGGTTACATACCTCCTAGTATATTGATGACATGCAAGGACCTTTACTATCTTTCTGTGAATACACTTTTACTCATGAATTTCCCTGGGAAACGCTTGTCTTTCTTAATTCAGTCACATCATGGAGATTATAACAAACGCCTCCTTGCTTAATCCAGGCTTTGGTCTCAGGTCGACGCATTGGACGGAGGCACAGGGGCAGGGGGGGATGGGGCTGAGGGTTGGGGGGGGGGGTCTTGACAACGCATGCTTTATAGTGGCCGTGCATCCTGTTGTTGCAAACCAGGCCTGCGTGGCCACCACTGCTCCTCCTATTCTTCACCTTGTGTTTCCACTCCTGACCACAAAGCCACCATTGTTCCCCCCCACAGCACTTCAAGTATCATGCTTTCATAGGCCCATCAATAACACACAGCGCCGCCTGGCCTCTTGGTCCGCTCTCTGCGCTCAAGCAGCCCTCCCTCTTGTTCCTCGCTTTCCCACTAAGTTAATGTAAGAGCACTCTGCCCCACACCCTTTGACCCACAAGACAGTCGACCTCTGAACTTGGAGTACAGAGAGTCTTGGGATTTTTTTTGGTATGGCATTTTTGAAAAAGGCAATTTAGAAGTGTTGATACTTTTGAGCGAATGTAATTGGAAAGACTTTTCTATTGATACAAATGTAAGTAGTATTGGTACTGGTATCATTGATAATTTCTATGCAGGTAACTTTTACTCGGTTAATCACTGCGTTCTTTAGGGCAGGTAAAAGCCAGTGTTTTCTCACCTAAATCAAAGCCGTTGAATACTGAGTATCTATCCAAACCCTCTGTCGCTCTCTCCACCAGTTAATCATTAAGCACAGTACCACTACATCTTCTACAGAGTAGATGAAGAGTAATCTCTTAATCCCTCCAAAAGAAAGTGAAGGACCAGCGTCTGATCTTAAACCTGACCATATAAGGAGAGGGGGGAAACTGGCTTTGAAGTGATGCAACAAGTATACTAACAGGAGGGGACAACAAATTATTTACATTGGAATGTAAAAACCAACATTGTTTCATTTTTGGTCTTTCGGCCAGCACACTAAACACAAACACTAACAATATAATTCTTCAAAGTGACTTTCATGTGAACGGTTAAAATACACGAAACCTGCAAAGGAAGTGTATCACCACAGAAACAATGGACCCGGCCCAAAGGAAATGCTAATGAGAGCCGATGATGTCAGCAGACACTTATGCCCAGAGCAGAAGGAATTCTTTCCACTAGTAGGCATGAGATAGTTGCAAATCAAGATGGCATGAACAGGATGTTTGGGTGGCTAACAATACAACGCAGAAATTTTTCAAATATTTACATCTGCAAACTTTGACAGCAATGGTGAACATTTTTGCGTATGCATTTTGAGTGAGTGAGTTTGCACGTTTCCATTTTTTTCCTGAGCGTACACATTCTCCCTCTGTCCTCAACTTACAGAATGCCATTTCCTCATCGACGGATGCACCTGTAGAAGTGACCAAACTCGTCAGACGAGCTACAGTGTAAATATTACAACCAGTACATGCAATGCACTGCTCTTCGACAAACAAACCCAGCTATTTACGAGACTATAATTAGGTTGGGCTGAGAGATACAAAAGCTGACATCGAAACTACAACACGGGCCACAGCAGTTTCTGTCCCTTCCCATATACAAACCATGTTGTTAGTAGCGTACAATGGACAGTTTACACAAATGCTAAATGTTTGGGTTGATGAGTGACAAAGTGCAGCTAAATATATGGTATATAAATATACATTAGTAAAACATGAACTAACATCACTGGACAATGTTAGCAACTTTGAAATGTGTTCTCTGACTAAGGCTTGCCTCAGGTTTTGGCTCCCATAGTTCATTCATTTCTTTCCTCCCCGCCCATGTCTTTTCCCCTTCCTTTAGACACACCCTCTCCACCTCCGCCAAGAGCCTTTGCTCGACCTGCTTATCTGAGCTGGGCTGGGATTGGCACACACTCCCCTCCACAAGGGGAGGGCCTTGTCTGCTTTCAATCAATAACCCCTGGAATTCAGAAATACAAGTAGGTCCTGTCTCTGGCAGGCAGTACCACACTCCTGAGGGCGGGCTCACAAGTGTAGCCTGAAGTCTCTCTAACCCTCTCTCTCTCTCTCTCTCTCTCTCTTGCTCCCTCCCTCCCTCTCTCTCTCTCTACCTCTCTCGACCGTGTTTTCTGTTTGTTTTTTCATACTCCCTCCTCTCTCCCAGGACCGGCTCAGTGTTTACTTTGCTCACAGCCATGGCTGAGCCCAGCTCTTCAGATTACTTTAGCTGCCCGCTATGTGTGAGCCTGCTGAGGGACCCGGTGGCCATCCCCTGTGGCCACAGCTTCTGCATGGACTGCATCAGCGGCTACTGGAACGACGCAGACTACACAGGGATCTACATTTGTCCCCAGTGCAAGATCACCTTCACCCAGAGGCCCGTGCTGAGGCCAAACGCCACGCTGACCCTGGTGGCCGAGAAGATCAAGAAGAGCGGCCTCAACCTCAACAACGGAAACGTCCACAGCCATGCCGTCGCCACGGCCGCCGCCGCTCCCAGCCCCGCCGCCAACAGCTACGCCGGGCCGGCCGACGTCCCCTGTGACTTCTGCTCCGGGAAGAAACTCAAGGCGGTCAAGTCCTGCCTGAACTGCCTGGCGTCGTACTGCGAGAAGCACCTGAAGCCCCACTACGAGTCGGCCACCTTCAAGAGGCACAAGCTGGTGGACGAGCTGGGCAACCTGGACAGGAAGATCTGCCCCCAGCACCAGAAGTCCCTGGAGCTCTTCTGCCGGACGGATCAGATGTGCATCTGCGCCATCTGCACCGTCAGCGAGCACCGGGGCCATGACATCGTCTCGGCCGAGGCGGAGCGCAGCGAGAAACAGGTAGGAAAACGAAAAAAGAAAAAAAAAAGAAAAGAAAAAGAAACAGCCAAACCGGGCGGGCTAAAGCCTCAAGTGGCTTTGAGAGTTCAGGAAATTCCTGAGGAAAGGAAAGTGTGTTGCATTGTCCTAAACCCAGTATGTTCAGCTGTGAGGCAGGAACTGCACTTTGACTCTACAGGGCTCCACTGCCACAGTATTGACTTCCCTACCAAAAAAACTTTAGATTCACCATCCCAGACCCAATATCGTTAATGGATGAAACTATAGGATCATAAAATGACAACGATAATACTAATGTGGTAGTTTATTGTTCCAAGACAGCTGTGAGGTAACAGCACCCCCCCGCCCCCTCCCTTCCTCCTCCACCCCCCCCCCTCCTTCCTTTACTGTACAGCCAGTGTTGTACTTTGACCCAGTTCAGGAACGCTATCAGCAAGCCTAGCAGGATTTCACCGCCAAAACATATGCAGCTCAGTGATTAGCCAATAGTGGCTTGAGGGGAGGGCTCCAGGTGTGAAACTACTCCGAAACAATCTTTCAACATTCTTCTATTCAACCGTGTGTGTCTGTGTGTGTGTGTGTGTGTGTGTGTGTGTGTGTGTGTGTGTGTGTGTGTGTGTGTGTGTGTGTGTGTGTGTGTGTGTGTGTGTGTGTGTGTGTGTGTGTCCTGAGACCTGGAATTTGAGGGAGCCAAGGCCTTTAGTGCTTCATGTTCATGAGCCAGTTGTAGTTATCTCTGAACCATGACCACAGAAACTCAAATAACTTCCACTGTCACATGGTCTGCAAAGCAATGCAGGCGAGATAAAGAGTCGAAACAACACCAGCCCCCCCCCTCCCCCAACCCCCCCCCAAAAAAACTAGCACTATTCATTATTTCAACCTGCCTTGGTTTATTTACACTAGGGACGTGGCTTCACCAGGGCCATTGGTAAATGAATGATATCTCGGCAAGATGAAGCCGCAGTCCATCCTATTTTCTCTAAATGGGGAGTCTGTTTTCCCTCATCCTCGGATTTACAATCCGAGTCTCACACATCTTACTCCCACCCTTCCCTCAGTGCCCCCCCCCCCCCAAAAAAAAAATCACTCTCACTCCCATCCCCCCCCTCTGATTCTTACCCCTCCTCCCCCCAGATTCTCCACATTCCTCCAGCTTATCTTGAGAAGAATGGGTCGGTGGGTTAGGGTGAAGGCTGCATGAGGAGCCCTCTGTTCTGCCTGCCTGTATACCGTGTGCACCTTTAAAAACCCTGGTGCGGAGCTCGACTCGCATTCCTGACAGCGCCAAGATTCCATTACACCCCCCCTCCCCCCTCCCCTCGCCCCCTCCGATCTAGCCTCCCATCAACACCACCTCTCATCTCTGCCTCACATGAAAGAAGAGAATAAAAAGGAGAAGAATTTTCCCCAGTATTTTTCAGCATTTACATAGCAACCAATGCCAAAATGTTACTTGGTTGCTATGTAAATGCTGATCAAAATTGAAATTCACGTTATTTCGCTTTTTTCCCGGAAAGCAAACATTCTGAATTTCTCGAAAAGGGAAACCGGTGCAGGCCATTAACAACACAAAATGGTTGTTTAGAGCAAAGAAACCTGAATCTTTCTTGGGAATCATTAATTCAAATGAGCTCCAGAAAGACTGATGTGCCTGGTCGTGGAATCCATATCCATTTGCTCATTTGACTGAGTGATTCCTCCAACAGAAACTGCTGGGAGTCTCCCAGGCCGAGATCAAACAAAAGTGCCAGGAGAGGATGAAGGAGCTGGATGAGTTAAGGACCTCCGTGGACTCCCTGAAAGTAAGCGAAGCCCAACCGTCGACTAGTGTAAAGCATACCGTTAGTCTTATAAAACCCATTAACTCACTCCCATTAATTCACTTTCTAACCTATTATACCATGGTTCCACATCAACCACCACGGCCTGTTTAACGGCATATTCAAGCAACCATCCATGTTGTTGTAAGGAACCGTGAATGTAAATACACACTCCAAACTACCTCGGGTTACAGTTGTCAAGGTTACTAAGCCCTTACGGTATGTATTGTACATAAACTAACACCCACGGGTGTGTGTGTGTGTGTGTGTGTGTGTGTGTGTGTGTGTGTGTGTGTGTGTGTGTGTGTGTGTGTGTGTGTGTGTGTGTGTGTGTGTGTTTTGCTTGTTTCTGTTCTGGTACAGAGCTCCGCCCAGAGAGCTATGGTGGAGAGTCAGAAGATGTTCGAAGAAATGATTCGCTCTATCGAGAGGATGAGGACCGAGGTGACCAAGTTGATTGGCATCAATGAGAAGGCCGCCTTCAACCAGTCCGAGGCCCTGGTGGAACGCCTGGAGCAGGAGATCGACGAGCTCAAGAAGAAGGAGGCGGGACTGAAGCAGCTCTACAGCACTGAGGACCACATTCATTTCCTGCAGGTGCCTAAAGTCTGGCTTATGACAATAAACCATAGTAGAGCATCATTGGCCGTTCATGGAGACCATGTGTAAGAAGAAGTGGTGGGAGCTCAATGTGGGGAATAAGGAGAATAAATACATTTTAAGTTATGCTCATCCCCAAGTAAGTCGTAAGTATGATAATGAAATAATGCCAAACCAGAGGACCATAAGATCATTGAACTGTCGATGAGTAAGAGCATAAAGTATTTTAGTGACGATTGTGTGTGTGGGAGGCCTAACGTTACCGCACATGATTCACCTTTTACCAATGTGTGATCACCAAAGACTGCTGTGGTGATCACACCTGTTTCGGCGTCATAGTTCCGCCAATCTGTTAAGCAGAACTTCGCAATCAACCCTTCACATTACTACAACCATGTCATGTTAATATTTCACATCAGTATCGCTTGTTTAATCTGCGGTCATTAATCATGTTTGAAAAGTCACAAGCGTGTCACTGGAGATCGACCGCGTACCAGCCCATACTAGCGACACAGAGGTTTCGATCACGCTGCTTTACTAACCTAGTGTTTGATTTGATCAATCGGTGCAGAACTTCAACTACCTCTGCACGCCGACGGACGACGGCTTCATCCCCCGGGTGACGGTGAACCCAGACTTCTCCTTCGCCACCGCCAGGAAGGCCGTGTCTGAGATCAAAGAACGGCTGGAGGAGTACGGCCGAGAGGAGCTCCTCAAGATCTCCAAGTCAGGTGGGGAGTCGTTGTGGAAAACACACACGCGCGCGCGCGCGCACGCACACCACTTTTTTCTAGACTACAAAATATGCAGTAGCCTACTAGTGGAAAAGTTGAATGTTTGGCTATCAAAACACACCGTGGCTTGGTGTGTCGAGTGGGCTGATGACACTGATGCGTGTTCTGTGTCTCCTCCTGCAGTGAACGAGGTCCCAGTCTACACACAGGTTCCAACCTACACAACGGAGACCTTACAAACAAACCGCAGTGAGAGAACATTGGACAGAAGAAGCAGAGGTGAACGCGCAGCATAATTAATATTTGTTTATTATATTTTATATTATTTTTTATTTTTTATTATATTTTATATTTTATTAATAAATTAAGCAAACTTTTATTTGGTATTTATTTTCATTTAAAAAAACGTTTAAAGGGTTGACCCAAAAATGTAATGTGTATATCTTTTCTCCCTTTACATATGTACTGAATATATTATTCCTCCATCTCCAGGCAAAGAAATAATCACAGTGGACAGTGCTCCCCCACCAGAGCCCAAAACCAGGGCAGACTTTCTCAAATGTGAGTATCTGACCCCTTTATCAAGATGATCACCCACCCTTCACACACAGAGAGGGAGAGTATTAAGCAACATGGATGTTTTTTTCTCTCCCGTTAGACTTCTGCCAGCTGAAGCTGGACCCCAACACGGCCTACAGGGAGCTGCACCTCTCCGACAGCAACAAGAAGGTGATCCGCACGCGGGACCTGCAGCCATACAGCGACACATCGGAGCGCTTCGACAGCTTCGCCCAGGTGCTGTGCCGAGAGGCCCTGTCCGGGGGGCGCTTCTACTGGGAGATCGAGTGGAGCGGGGAGTTCTCCATCGGCGTGGCCTACAAGGGCATTAGCCGCAAGGGCAAGGGGTCGCTCTGCCTGCTGGGCTATAACGACAAGTCCTGGAGCCTGCTCTGCTCCGACACGGGTTACTCCGCCTGGCACAATCGGGTGGACAAGAACGTGTCCGGCCCTCACTCGCCCCGGATAGGGGTGTACCTGGACCACACCGCGGGGGTCCTGGCCTTCTACAGCATCAGCGGCAGCATGAGCCTGCTGCATAGGTTCGAGACCCGCTTCGGCGAGCCTCTCTACCCGGGATTCGGGGTCGGCACCTCGGTCAAGATCTGTCAGCTGAAGTGACCTCATGTCCCTTACTGAACTCTCGTTACGTGGCTTGTGTTTTAGTTAGAATGTAATGTACCCAGCAAATGCCTTTTTTTTCTACTTTTGCAGCCATTTTAAACTGTACTTCAGTTTAGAGTTGCGATGGAATTGCAAATTTTCACATGCTGAAATATAGGCCTATAAGAGCATGCTTTTGTATATATTCCTACACCTAAGCAAATTATTTTTGCATCTTGATGCAATTTGTATTACTGCAACACATGCAAATATATTCACAACTGTACTGGGCAAGTTTATGAAGTGTTAGTCTATATTTTTTTGCCTCCACCTTTTATTTAAAGTCTTGTAATGGTATAGATACAAGGATAACCACTCATTTATATGACAGGTTATTCATTTATAATGTTAAATTTGTCAATAAAGTGCTATATAATTGTATTTTTATTTATTTGAACTTAATTTGAACAAGAACAAAGAAAGAAGCGAATGTGGCCGTGCAACGGTGAGAGCGGTATGAGATTAGGCTGTTTCTGTGAAATTAAACCGAATAGTGTAAACAGGAACGGCATGACGCCCGTGGAAATAGACAAACAAATGTTCACTTCAAGCAAAAGTAGTGTAGAAAACGTTGGAAGTGTAGTAAATAAAGTCCTCCACATTGCGTTTTCCTTATCTTAAATTTATTGGAACATACTGGCCTCTGGTGTTGGACTGATGTTTTACCAATTTTATGTATCTATAAATAATTAATTTTCCATTTTGCCTGCTGAAACAGGACTACCAATAATGCAAATAATTCACTATACTAGGTGTAACCCTTTGCACATGAATGCATTCTATTGGATGACTTTGTATTCTAAATACGTTAGCTCACCTGACGATGTAAGTTTTTTGTATCGACATAGCACACAAATTCACAGGCTCGGCACATGAAAGCATGTAGGGTAAGGTAGTGCACTTTCTAATGTAGGCCTAGTCACCTATACAATCGTTCGCCCATATATGCCTCCAAAAAATATAATTCAAGAAACTGCTCAAAGATGAGTTTCATATTTTTCACCAAGACTAAAAAAAGTTAAAGGATTGTTTTATATAAATGAACATCTTGATTGATTTAAGTACTTAATATAATTACATGTTTTTTTCAAGTTAGTGAAATGACGATGTATCCAACTTCCCACATTAATATGAGCAACACTGGCACAGATGACTAATCTTTTAACAGAGTCACCTTTAAACAGTACAAACAAGTACACACACCCTTTCAAATTATGTATAGCAGCATTCCAGGACACACCTATTTATTAGTTTAGATATTGTAGAGCCTGCAGATTATGACAATCATCCAGAATGATGTTATGACAAAAGAACAAGTTAACCATGTTCACAAGGAATGCGAAATGGTCAGGTGCTGAAACTATGCTTATTAATTGCAGGCTGCAGTACCGGCGCTCCGCACACGCAGAACACGCACTGCGCGTAGGGCACCAAGTGTCTGGGGGGGCACCAAAAAAATCTGTCCCGTAAAAAATTATCATAATAATATCCATAATAACGCGATATATTTAAAATGAACATGTGTAAAATGTTAATAGCAATACAAAAGTAACATTTGCTTGAGAAAAAGATGCGTCTCCTGTGCGGCCCTCTCTCTCTCCCCTTGGTGCCCCCCTCCCCCACATCCCAGTGGTATGTTCGATTAGATCATTCTTAAGTATGGCAGACACCTGTGTTTGGACATGGCCTCGAAAAGGCATCAAGAGTCGGGGGCGAATAAGAGAAAAAAGGTTGTGCCTGGAACACCTCCCAAGGGAGCCGTTCTGCGATCTGTCGGAGTTGACGCGCCAGGGTTACCGCGCCGAGACGCGCGTCAACGCTAAAATGCGATATGCCGGCGGGCCAGTTCTGATAGACATTAGATATTATCTGGCGGGCCGTATTAAATTACACTCCAGGCCGGATTAGGCCCGCGGGGCGTACGTTTGACACCCCTGATGTAGAGGCTAGGAATCTTTCTAAAAAAAAATAAAAAATAAAAAAGCAGGTAGGTTGTCGAGATTGGAGATCAACCTGGTTCAATTCAGTTGTGAGTCGAACACCCTAGCGAACAGACTACCCTGTCCTGAGGAGAATGGGATGAAATGCAGATATTCCCTCCTTTGAGTTTTGGCAAGGACCACAACATACCATTTAAACAATAAACATTTATTGGATCCCTGGACTTGTGAAGGAATTAAGCATACAATGCTCAGGAGAAAGAAAATCTCAAAACGGTTTCAGAAGAGTCCAAAACTTTTAAACAGCGTAGCCGATCAGACCGCCCTTGCCGATGCACTCTCCGATGTAGAACCACATCAGCACCTCTGTGCACACCAGTCCATTCCTCATAGCATCCTGGGAGGAAAAACACAATGAGACTGTTAGGGATGCAGCCTGCAGTGTGGAAAAGAGGTTTCTTCCCACGGGTAGATTCTTGCATTCTAGTCCATTTCTTTAAACTGATCTTTATATGTAAACGATAAATAAAAGCTCATCATGCCAGACTCATCATGCCAGACTAATTGACACAGCATCAGCATGTTTCCAAATGCTTTCTAATATTATTTAGTCAGAATTCCAACCCAGTATTCCCTTTGTATCAGATTTAAATAAAACAACCCAATAAATCTATGCACGCAAACTACCTCAACTGTTCTAACTGAACCATCCAGTCATCTGTACAGCTTGTACAACATCCTCCATCATTTCATTCATGGAAACTGATGAACCTGTATTGGCTTTATATGTTATCCATGTGGTACTCATTAACACATAGCATCTGAAACATTCTAAAGCACAAGCAAAGGTAATACGTCTCAATTATTTTGACAGTGCTTCTCATTTCGATTCACAATTTCAAATAAAGTCTGAAATAGCACAGCTGTTTGTTGGACTTCATGACCACCCCATATACATTCTAATGCCATAGCGGCACACTGGGGCGAAACTAAAAGGGTATATTAAACTACTTTCCAATGTCGCAACAGATGTCTGAAGTAGTACTTACGCATGTGTCCTTCTGAAAAACCCTTCACAGCGTATCTACAAGTATCAGTGCAGTTTTTAGGACACATGCGTGAGTACTTGGGTCATTTAAAAGCTGTCTATATGACATTGGAAAGTACTTAAAGACAAGGTGACCCGTAGGTCATGTAGTGTGTTCATACTTCATACCCATGGTTCATACAGAATGCAGGGGCACATATGGGACTGGACTTCACACAGACTAAACTAAAAGACAGTTTCAAACTTCAGTTCCATTGAAAAGATCCAGTTTCAGCGGCTTGGTCTGCTACATTGACATAGCATCACATCAAACCATGTAGTAAACGAAACAGTGCATTTTCTTAAATTAAAGACCAAATATATAAGTCAAATTAATGGCGTGGTGTTAAATGTGAATCTCTTTGATACCGAAGGACTGGCCTAAAAACCCGAGCCATGACATAACTTAATCACCCAGGCCTTACCGCACCTTAACGGTGGTCTGTCCGAGACGTCCAGACTGGAAGGATTTCAGGATGTTCGCTGCTCCTTCGATGGCCTTGGGGATCTCGGCAGGTGAAGGTGGGACGAGCTCGACCCGAGCGTAGTGCCAGAAGGTGGCCAACTTGGGCTTGGAGAAGGTCACGGCGGCTGTGACAGAGACACCGCGCTGTCAGTCAATGAGCTCCAGAACAAGTATGCATGTTTTAGGCTGCTAGCTACTGCTAGCCAATACCCTACACAAGGTTTCGACTCATCGTGCAACATCGACATGTAACGCAGTATCATTATCTTCACTTAGACTTCGTAGTGCCTCCCATGGTTACTTACGTGTGAAAAGTACATTTTACACAAGCGCAAATGTCATGTTGAATAGGTCACGATGCAGATTGCTGACATTAGCATAGCGAAATTATCTCAATGTTAGTAGTCAAGGCATTTTAGATAGATCAGCCAAAATGCCAGTTATTTCTGAAAAGATATGCAAAACTTACAGCCGATCAATGACGGCACTTTGGCCACGATTTTCTGCACTGCCTGTGCCATGTTGCGTTATTGTTGTATGTTCACAGCTCCCCCGTTAGCTGCTAGCTGCGACTGAATGTCACCTCCAGTAGGACCGTCTTGTAGTAGCTGGCCACACAGCTGCCTGACTTAAAATAGGACGCGCGCCCTCTACCGACAATCTGTATGCATAGCATGTATGCCACTTTTGAAAAAGAAGATAGACACAGCATAATTTAAAAACCCTTTTTAATTTTTATTTTTTCATACAAATAAAAACAAACATACAAATATACTATAAACAGTAGGTCAAACAACCAGAACAACATTTCAATACACATAAATAATACAATACAATGCGACAATCAAGAAAGCTATTTAAAGCACGAGCAATCATTATTTAATGCGACTTCAATAATCCCCTTGAACTTCTCAAAAATACATACCAAATCATTCTCTCTCATGTGTGAGTGTTTATTCATGTGAGTGTTTTTGATAATTAGTGGACTAGACTTTTGAGTTGGTGAACTTAAATAAAGACAGAATATAAGTGGGGGAATATCAATATGCACAATTCAAATTATTCAAAGACTTTTTTTTTTGTTTTACCTGAAACCAACCAAAATATAAATGTCATCCAAATATAATGATATTAAAGAAAACTTTAGAAATTATTTTATTATTTATATGCTTTTATATTCAGTCAGTAAATAGTTGAACCTTAAATATGAATGGAATATGTGTATGTTTGATTGTTGTGTCGTTTAGATGTTTAAATTCTGCTATAAACATTGCCACGACACAGCTCATTTAAATACAACTTTATTTGTACATTTGAGATAACTCATAGTTTGTCTGAGATATTTCTCTGATCATTGATTCATTACAATATATATGGCACAGCACAGGAATGGTTCCTCAAGTAGTTTGAAGGGTAGGCCTACACGTTGATTGATGCCTGTACAATTTTTCTCAAAGAAATGAATCTTCAGCTTCCTCCTGTGAAGAAAAAATAACAACAAGTCACCACCATATAGATGTTCAACGATGCACAGAATATCATCTGTTACCTTACCTTAGAGTCATGAGATTCCATCGCAGAGCCTGTCTGATCCCGGTCGTTGCTGTGGTGACTTGGATTCTTAACCACCAGGGAGAGATGATTCCCTCCGACCTTGGCCAACATGACCACGTCTTCCAGGTATTTCCTCTCAACATTGTGTCCGTTGACCTCAATGACCACCTCACCTGCTGCCAGTCCTGCTCTGTGGCCGGGGCCCCCCGGGGTCACCTACACACGCACAAGCACAAGCACACACACACACACACACACACACACTCACACACACGCACACACACACACACACACACACACACACACACACACACAAACACACACACAATCAACATATCATTAAACACTGAACGGTGTACCCACTATTACCTAGTTCAGTGGTCCCCAAACAACGGCTGGTTACGGCCCCCCACCATTCTGGGTGGCCCCCGAAGCAATGTATGTTATTCATTGTATTCGGCCCTCTGGTTTATTTAGTTTCACTTTCACTTGCCCTAAGGTGTATTTCACTTGAAATTCCCAATTTTTTCCTCTGCTGGCTACCGTATTTAGACCATTTAATCACCATACTAAACGTTCGTGCCCACAGGCTCCCTCCACTGCACCATTACTGTCCCATATCAGCATCAGAACATTCACCACCACTCCAGCCCCAGGTTACCATGGGAAAATACAAAAATAGGAAATGTTAAAGGCAATATATGTTATTTTTACTACCTGGCTGACAACGGTCCCAGAGGTGTGTTGGACAGAGTCAAAGTCGAGGCCGAATCCCAGAGGTCCTTTCTCAACGACACAGTGTCTTTGAGCAGGCAGGCCATCCACCACCTCCGCTGAGGTAGCAAACAGGCTAGCTACAGAATCCTCTAGGCTAGCATGCAGGCTAGTTACAACCTGCTCTGGGGTCTCCTCTGCTACTGCAGGCAACGAAGTGTCCCTTTCTTGCGGTTCTCCACCAGCTTCATCTCCACAGAAAAGAACCGGGGATAAACCAAGCTGGGATGTGGAATAAAAGAAAGCAAAACAGATTGTAGGTTTTAAGAAGGTTAGGGTTTGTGTTAAAACAACAACAACAACTGCAGACTGACTATATAAAGCTATGTGGTCACATACAGGATTTCCATAACGTTTCAATGCCAGGGACCCTAGAGGAATGTACGAAAAGCATGCAAGGCCCCCCCCCCCCCCCCCCCCCATCAACAAAACATCAACATTAAAGACAGATATGTGTTTGATAGATTGCATGATTGGTTACTTAAGCTTTGTTTTGTTTTGTTTTGTATTCATAATGAAAGGAAATCATTTTTCATTTGAATATTGTTCTATATTGTTGTATTTAATCTACGGCTGCCTCTCCTAGAAGATCAGAGGTGTGGAGCCCCCACCTTGCTGTAGAAGTCCAGCCCCTGGGCGGAGATGGTGGTGAGTGTGACCTGCGTACTGCTCTGCTGGACTCGCTCCACCACGTCCTTGTGTGCCAGGGACTCCACAGACTCCCTGTCCACCTCCAGAAGCAGCTCCCCCTCCCGCATACCGGCCCGCTGCGCTGGGCTGCCGGCGTGCACCTCGTGCACCACATGGACTGTAATGTAAGGAGAGTACGAGAGCTGAGAATGCACATTCGCTCACATCACAGTGAGTGGCTAGTAGTAGTGGATCAATAATGAGCAAGAATATCAACAAGAAGACCTGAAGGCTTGAAATAGCACATGTAAGCAGAATACAGGACAAACAAAAATAATAATAATTACATTACATAATAATAATTAAAGTAATTCAATCAAATACTTAAAAACTGAAGAGTGCTAATTTCTAATTATCAAGAACAATTCAATAATGTAACTGTGTGTGTGTGTGTGTGTTTATCAGCGTGCGTTCATGTGTGTGTGTGTGTGTGTTTATCAGCGTGCGTTTGTGTGTGTGTGTGTGTGTGTGTGTGTGTGTGTATGTGTGTGTGAGACCGTGTTTGTGTGTGTGTGTATGTGTGTGCATATGTGTGCACATTCATAAATGTTTGTGCGCGTGTGTGCTTTTTGTGTTTGTATGTGCGCGTGGGTGTATTCTTTCATTATTTTGCTCGTCTAATTGGTCCCACCTGTTCGCCCTGAAGAGGTTTTCCCCTCCTTCAGGAGGAAGCCGTAGCCCTTGGGCCCCGGGGCCAGGGCTAGGCTCCTGGCTCGGTGGGGCAGGTTACAGGGGACCGCCATGGCAGGGAGGATGGGCCACTTCTGCTGGACGCACTTCTTCTCAGTCTCGCTGTCCACCACCAGGACGGTGATGTAATCGCCACATTTCTTCACCTGTGTGTTTCCCAACACGATGCAGATGATCCCTTTATTATTTGTCTCAAAGGTCCCATGACATGCCACCAGGTGTGGCGTGATTAGCCGTAACATGCCGTTCTGGAAATCTACCCCTTATGACATCACGTGGGCGTGTCCACCTAGATGTGTGCTGGATAGATCAGTCTATCAGCCTACCCAGTGGCCTGCAGCAAACGTTGCTCATCTATCCGTCACGCATCTAGCTGGACACGCCCACCTGTGATGTCATAAGGGGCAGATTTCCAACAGTGTCTATTTTTTCTTGGCGCAGACGAACGTCTCACCATCCTGGTGAGGGCAGAGTGGGTGAGGTCGGACACCGCCGCGCCGTTCATCCAAATCAGCCGGTCTCCCCGGCACACCCCTGCCCTCTCAGCGGCCCCCCCATGCACCAGGCCCACCGAGAACCGGCCCTTCTCTCCTACAGGAAGGGGGGTGGGGGGGGGGTGGGAAGGTAGATAGACATAGAAAGACATGAATAGAGTATAGTCTTCAATGTAGCTTTCTTCAGCACCATAGAATTTGAAGACGCTTGTTACTCAAAGCAATTTACAGGGACGTTTCTTATCCGATCATTATGTTATATCTTATAAGATCATTAAGGAGTTTAGGGGTAAGAAGGAACTGAGGTGTATGACGAGAGAGAGAGAGAGAGAGAGAGAGAGAGAGAGAGAGAGAGAGAGAGAGAGAGAGAGAGAGAGAGATAGTGGTTTGAACCCTGAACCCTTTGACTTGGATTCACAACTCCCCCACCCTATCACATACAAACCTTGAATCCAAAGTACATGGGCATGTACGGCGCTTGGATACATGATAGTTCTGATAGTCCTGAACCACTGTACCTTCCACAGGGTTGAAGCTGACCCCCAGGCCGGAGTGAGAGTGGTTCCTGGTCACATGGCAGAGCCTGGCTGATTTGCAGCCCTTCATCTCATGGGACTTCACCAATGCCAGGAGGTGGTCGTCCCCCTGGGCCTGGGCCCGCTCGTACCCCTCCTGGTCCAGCACCAACACGCACAGCTGGTTCCCGCTGACCCTGATCCTCCGGATCAGCTTGTGGATAAGATCAAACAAGAGAAGATCAGAACGAAGATCTGTTTGATTGATCCCAGACAGGAAATATGGATGTCACGGGACAGTTGGCCTCATACTTAAAAAAAACAAAAATAACATAAAACAACATCATTTGGTTTTATTAGAATATGTAAAAAAAATATATGCAGTACATGAAATAATTATTAATCAAAAAATTATAGAAATGTATAACATTTTCAGGAAAAACATAAATCAAGATAGAAATACATTTCAAAATCATATTAAATTTTTTTAATTTAAATGTTCCTTTTTCCGTATTGTTATTTTACTGCAAAGACAAAAAAAAAAACAGCATGGACATTCATCACGCACACATCACACTAATCCAAATCTGTCGACGGACGTCCACCCCTCGACGTCAAAGAGGGCTCCCGTATTGACGAGCGAGGCCCTCTCACGCACCTCGGCTTGTGGCACGTCGTCCACGTAGTAGCCGTTGACCTCCAGGACCCGGTCCCCGTCCCGCAGGCCGCTGCGCTCCGCCACCCCCCGCGACGCCAGCTTCCGGACCAGGTGACCCCGGGAGCCCCTCTCCACCGTCAGGTTGAACCCGTACCTCTCGCCCTCGTCACGGCGGAGAACGCAGAGCCGCGGCGTGGGCTTGGAAACACCTCCTGGAAGAGGAAGCGAGAGAGGTGGGTTTCGTGTTTTTTGATGACCTCACACTTTTGGTTTGCTCCAGCTTGCACGTTTTACGCACAGCGGCTATAAATTTGGTTTAAGTGTCTTCTGAGATTTTTCCCACGGTGGGAGCAACCTGCACGATGTAACCGTGGGAAAATCACGACAGGTTGAAGCTTTATGTTGATGATCAAAAGGCATGCCCCTTTGTTTTGTGTACTTTTGGTGTACTGGTTTGACATAATTGATGTAGGCCTACCTGATTCGTCTGTGTCGGCCATCATTGGGTTGTCGATTCCTTCTCGGGGATTAAATGTGAATTTTCTGTATTGAAATTTAGTCATTTTAGTTAAAAGTTGAAGACCCAAGCAGTCTTACATTGTAAGAAATATTTTGTGTTTCTTTGGAAAGACCTTTTGAGACAAAACAAATTCAACCACATCAGAAATATTTGCAGTATATTCTCTAGGACCTATATGTCGTTATCTGATGTTATATATTATATGAGGGAGGCAGTAACTTTACTATCATATTCCTTGGAAAGGTGTATCAAACTATCTTTTCTCTGTCACTTGGTCTTATCTCAGGCCAAAAGTCTGTTGGGTTTTTATTAGCATGTTCCAAAAGTCAGCATACTAAACAGTACAGAACAAAACAGTAATTCAATGTGGTTATAACACATTAGACAATACTGTTGTGAATGAAATTTGCTTTCTGAATTGTGAGAATGGCTTTTAGGGCAAATACTAATAATTTTAATTACAAGACATACTTTTGAGTACTGAGGTGACAAATCATAAAAATCGTATATTTGTGTCTCGAGTTTGAGAGAGACTTATAAAAAGATCAACTTACTCCGTTAACCCTTTGAGTTCCACCAAACCTTTAAAAAAACAAACAGCACATACATTAAACAGTTGAAATAAATCGGACAAAAGCCCTTCTGCCTACCGATCCATAGTACACTTATTGAATGAAACCCATGACCTACCTCACATGTTCCAAGTCTGTGCAGTCACACTCACTAACCGACTTTCATTACGTCACCCTGTCAATCACGCCTGTTAGGTATTCAATTTACCGGTCAAATGAACCGCTTTGAGAAAATACGTGGGGGTCCGTCCACGAGATACTCTTAATGTGTGAGGCTGGTGACGGAGCCGTAGATAACAGAGCTGCTGACTATGGTAATTATTGCTAGCCTCATAAAGCAGATTTGAACCTGTACAACTGGTGACTATGTCTTGCTGCTGGGCTCCCTGCAGTGGAGAAAGTAAAAAAAATGATTCTTCAATACTTTTCATGGTCAGTCAGCTCCATGCAAAACATTGCTGGTTATTAAGGAAGATTAAAAAAATGAAACAACAACAATTCTGGCTGTTATCATGGAAGTAATATAAAATAATAATAATCTTTTTGACAAACTTGTATTAATGCAATTAATTAATAATAAGTAATAAGTAATGAGTTTTTGTTCATTAGAACTCATGCTAATGATTTTTTTGTTTTATTCAGCTTCATCATCATGTGTGTCATCATTCATTTCTCTCTGTCATAGACACTTGCTGCTACTTCAGCATACCATTCAAAATATGCTGTTGTTGGTATTCCAAAAAGGATTAGATACTAAACCATTGAAACACGGCATACCTCAGTTCCTGCATCAGATCCAATGGCATACATTTGCATTAAAGTGGCTGAGTGGCCATCGACCACAGCTGGTTATGTATCAGGCTGTTTGCTGCTGCTAATGGCTTATTGTTTGCTTTTAGTCCTCCATAAACCCTGTTTCCTGTGCGTCGTGTCACGGACACACATGCACACAACACACACACACACACACACACACAAACATACAATACATTTTCCACTGACATTTTCTGAGAGTGTTTGAATTTGAATTGAGTGATTAGTGTCTTGTATTTAGTCTGTGTTATTTGGAAAGTTTCCTTCTACTTATCCATAAAAACATGCTACTTATCCAACTTATTTTAGCGAATATCTTTATGTCTACTGTTACGATGTGTTGACTCTTTTAAAGGTGCCATGACATACCACCAGGTGTGGTGTGATTAGCCGTTACAAGCCGTTTTGGAATTCTGCCCCTTATGTCATATCATAAGGGGCAGAAAGTGGGCGTGTCCACCTAGATATGTGCTGGATAGATCAGTTTATCAGCCGACCCAATTGACTAGCAAACGTTGCTCATGATGGGCTGATTTCCAAAACGGCTTGTAACGGCGAATCACACACCTTTAAAGACAATTACTTGTCAATTATCTTATTATATAATTAATTCAGCGGGGACATGATATCATAAGCGGTAAACATGAGCAAACACAGGAATGGAGAACATAAGAACAGTTCAAACACAGTAGTACCTGTAGTTTTCCTCATGTTGACGTCTCTTGACTTGCAGGTCCCTGGAAATAAAACATATACAACGAGATGGAACTACTGCCCTGGGGGGACGGTGGTCCGCAAGGCGTGGTCGCCCAACTCTCCTACCCCTTCTACCCCTCCTACCCCTTTAAAACCCTACCCCTCCTACCCCCTCTATCCCACCTGCCCCTGCTACCCCCTCTACCCCAGCTACCCCCCAACACCCTGCCCCTTCTACCCCTCCTACCCTCCTACCCCTCCAACACCCTACCCCTCCTACCCTTCTTACCCCACCTGCCCCTCCTACCCCTCCTGCCCTCCTAGCCCACCTAGCCCTCCTACCCCTCCTACCCTTTCTACCCTTTCTATCCCTCCTACCCCTCCTGCCCTCCTACCCCTCCAACACCCTACCCCTCCTACCCTTTCTACCCCTCCTACCCTGTCTACACCTGCTACCCCTCCTGCCCTCCTACCCCTCCAACACCCTACCCCTCCTACCCTTTCTATCCCTCCTACCCTTTCTACCCCTCCTGCCCTCCTACCCCTCCTGCCCTTCTACCCCTCAGACAGAGGACCAGCAGGGCGTTCTGATGCTTGATTAGTCTCTTAAAACCCCTCGACCTCCACCGACCACAATACCATCATACTTTATTGATCCCAGGCGGGGCATTCTGGAAAGGATGGAATAACTAACGGATGTATTGTATTACTACTTTTCCTGTTTCCATGGCCATCATATGATTCATATTTAACAGCAGTTCCACCCCACAGAACTGCAGAAGGATACAGATAATACTAAAGCAGATTAACGTTGTGTGACTCACTGGAGAAGTTGGAAGTACGCAGCGCTATTAATATTTGGTGTTATGCATGAGGAAGGGGACGGGAATGAGAACCGCAGTCAGAAACCCTGTTAAATGTTGTTTTTTTGCGAAGCTCTGTGTGCAGTAATGTGGGTGGGATGGATGAGGTCGTTAAACACCTTCTCTTGTAGACAGTAAAGGAATGTCATGTTTGATATTGATATTGTTTTTACAGGAGTAACAAATGGGTAAATGACCTACGTTTGTATTTGCTCACACTGTGTTGCTGTGTCGCCCACTGCATTAAAGAAATCAATGAACGTGTTGTTTTCCTTCTTAGATTGGCTAACAAAGTCATATTGATGGGGTCAGTGTTAACAACTACTGTACACATATTATTGGCCTCCAGCTAATACAAAGTTCTCTCTTGTCACTGGAGGAATGATATGTTTGCATCAAACTAATTCCCTTTCAAAAAGATTTGGGTGGTTGTATATAGAAAACATTAGGCCTGCTTGTCTCATTAATAGTAAAGTCTAGTAATTAATAGTAATAATAATCAAATAATATATAAAAATATAAAAATCATTCTATATAATAATATAACAATATAATAATAATTGATTAATAATTAATTACAAATAATAATAGTTATTACTATTGTTACTATTACTAATAATAGTTAATAATCATTAATAGTATTATTAGTCTTAGTGGAGGCTGTCGATGGTGCTGTGGACGGCTGCCTCTGCCACTGATTGGTTTTTAAGTTTTTAAGCCACAGTATTTAGTATTATTCTAATTTCTAATCCTGATCATTATTATTAGTGGTACTATTGTTATTTGTGGAGGTTCCCACAAATGGTCTTAGTATGAGCAGGGGAAGAAAAGGTTATAAACGGTTAACTTTATTATAATCCTTTTAACAGCGTTCAGTACACAGAACTTGTATTGTTTGAGTTTAGGATCCACTGACAAACAGAAATGGACAAACAAATAAGGTTAACAACTCATCAATGATCTGTTTGGTGTGAAACAGCCGTTCTAGTCGTTCAAAACACATACTAAAGGTCTCGTATAGGGACGTCATTACTCGTAATATAAGAGAGGAGAAAGGTTAGGAGAAAAGACGAAGCTCGATGACCAGATCATATTCACAGTGAAACAAGTGAGGCCGACATTGAATGGAACAACAAAGCACTAATCATACAGTAGTGGAGTGTTGAACATCTGTATTTTAAAGATCCTGAAAAAAAAAAACGATTTCAGAAGAAGGAAAAAATAACAATCATCATTATTTGAAGACTGTGAAACAATACTAATGGCTAATGAATGGGGTACCATGCGATATCTAGGGAAGGGTGTGTACCCTGCCTGTGTTTGTCCTTTCGCCCTCACAGCTCGGACGGATCGGGGGGGGGGGGGGGGGGGGGGGGGGTCACATTTTGGTAAGATTTGAAGAAAAAAACATTTTTGTTTCGATCACTTCATCACTTGACCCGCTTTACACAACGCAGACCACAACGTGTTCCCAGTTATCTGCTTCTGATCCGCACACAAAAGAAGGACCTCCGTCAAATCAGGCACTTTCTCTCCATTCCTTGACCAACCTGTGGCCTATTTTGATCAAACAACAGCACACAGGTCCTGTTCGACTCACCTGGAAAGATCCAGACCTCACTCGTCTGGCATTTTATAGCTTCCAACATTATAGGTGACAACACAGTGACAGCAAAACTCAAAACAACGCCAACGTTGCTGACATGAAAGTGTGCGTGTGTGTGTGCGTGTGTGTGTGTGAGGGTGTGGATGTGTGTGGGTGTGTGTGTGTGTGTGTGTGTGAAGGTGAATGTGTGTGTGTGTGTGTGTGTGTGTGTGTGTGTGTGTGTGTGTGTGTGTGTGTGTGTGAGAGGGTGTGAGTGTGTGTGACGGCTCGTCTCGGCTCCACATTCACATTGTTATAGATCAAACTATTGCTCTTCTTAACCTCTGCAAATCATATATCCTCTTTGCTCCTCAAAGGATGGCATTACATTGTCGGCATTACATAGTATCAGGGCAAACACAGGTGTAGCTGCTAATATTAACACATATGTATAAAAAAGCTTGAAGGCATCTTGCTCTTGAGATGCAGGTAGGCTTAAGGATACAAGGAGATCAGGGGCATACGAACCCAGAACCTTCTGGCTGTCAAACACCATAACCGCTAACTGTTACTAGACTACCCTGGTGCTCGCTCATTAGAGGCTTCTAGGGGGAAACAGCATTGGTCAACATAATATAATTATATAATTAATAAAAAATGATAATAATAATAATAATAATAATAATACATGTTATTGTTATAGCACCTTTCAATCTAAAGTTACTTAACAGTGCATTTAAAACAATAGGGCACAGCAGCAACGTACGGGAATTCAACTTGTGTGTTGGGTGCTTGTGTGCACACAGGCAGTGGATGTGATGTCTGTCATATGAACTCAGTTACTGCTAACAGCCACACCTGTGTTTAGGACAGCTCAGTGAACCAGTTGCGTTGCTACCTGAATATGCTTGCATGCTACATACAGTACGTCAGCGGTGCCATTTGTCTTTTCCACCTTGTGGACAACATGGAAATTCCCTGCAAAAACACTTCACTTTTTTTCCCGCCATGTCCATAAAATGCGTGATTTTGTAATGTTTGGCAGAATTTGAATGTCCTCCTGTGGTTTTGCCCCAAGAATCGTCCGATTTTGATGAGGGAAGATCAGGATAAATCAGGATGCTTTGCTCAGAAATTTCATTTTGGATAAATTTCATTCCTTATTTGATCATGCAACATCCAGTTGCGGTTTCCCCGTATACTTTCAAGCAGCACTCATATTGATATAGAACAATAAATTAAATACAAATAAATAATAATCATACACTGAAAAGTGCAAATGTACATTTCTTTACAGCATAACATATTCACTGTACAATCATTGAGTATATGCTTATTCTATTGTATGCATTATAATAAGGATTACTTAGTATTATAGGAAATATTTCATAGCAAGTTTATTGGAAAATAATATTTGCTTTGCCCGGTGGCATGTACTTTTATACATGTGAAGTGTTATTGATTGTGTGTGTAATTTGTTAATGTGATTTTGGATATGTTGACGTGTGTGTGTGTGTGTGTGTGTGTGTGTGTGTGTGTGTGTGTGTGTGTGTGTGTTTGGGTATGTCTACACCAGTGTGTTGAGTGGGCATTTTCTATTTACATCTTCTGTGTGTGCAAAAAAACTAAACAGGAGCATTGAAGCAGAAGAACCCATTCTAATTCAGAGGCACAAACACACCCAGCCAAGCAAGTTTCAAGTATCTAGCATCTAGCAACAACTCATCAGCCGGACATGGACCAAGTGGATCAAAAGCCTGACCTTCCACCGTCCGCAGCTCTGAGGAGAGTCTGCGGACGAGAGAGCGAAAGGAGCGAGTCCAAAGTCAGAAAAACTGCTTTTTTACGCAAACGACAACATGTTAGCATTGGCTATTGCATTTGAGCTTGACCCACATTCAACGCATACGTCCAGGATGAGAAGACTTGGCCCCTTTGTGGAACAAGCCTGTTTTTTTTTTTTATACTCAAAGTAACTCAAACTAAAGGTTTTCTTCCTCGTCGAAGATATTCATGTGTGGATTAAAAAGTAAAAAGGGCTGTATACTCAGGGTCAGGTCAACTGTAGGCTGTGATTAAAAACAAGGCAATATCTGCCCTCTTCCTTTAAGACACACTGCATCTGCGCTGTTTTGAAGCTCAACATATACAAGGACACCTAATCCATATCTAAATAACATCCATGTATTTTTTTTTCCCCTCTGTAAGAATCCCGATGACACACATGAAAATCAACGTTTATGTCCGCTCACAGTCCAATTTTTTTTTTTTTTGCTGATGTCCTGTGCAGACGAAACGTGGAGTGGCTTTTTTTCGAAAATGCTGTCTATGTATCAGTTAACACATACTTACCAAACTTGAGCGGCGATTAGGTTCCTGTGGTTACCAGCCTTAGTTCAGTATTATGAAAGGTGTCCAATCTTGATACTCTTGTACCGGGCCCTGCCATAGTGTCACTTTCTCATCGCTGTCCAGTGTTCCATTGTGTCAAGTCGGAACAAAGGTTCATTGACTTGTGCAAATCCTTGCGGGGCTTTCCCACGGAGGGTGTACCCGGGAGTGACCACGGGGGAGATGGAAGGGGAAGCCATAGTCCGCCTGACTTCAAGCAGGTTTATTGCGTCTCTTCCGAGGACCGTGGCTTGAGCTTCCATTCTCCTCAATGCATGGCCACGTCTCCACGTCAAAACCACAACAACTCTATTCCCCACCGCAAGTAAACATGCTTTCTGGTCTCGCGGGGTACATGTATAGTTGCAGTGCATTAACACAGTATTCGTGGAGAGTTACTGGCCGGTACTTATGAAATACCCTTAACAAAAGTTCTGGTGGGAAAACAAAGTTGTTTGCGTAAGAGGATAAAAACAAGACTGCTAACATCTTGGTGTATTTGTCTGGGTTAAAATAATCTTGACCGAGGATAAAAACCTACTAGCTCAGAGTCTACCCCTCTAACACACTGCACTCCTATACCAGTGAATTATGAACTGTACAGGTTGAGTAATGCTGCAGCATGTATTTTACATAGTTGTTCTTATGTGCATGTCAGGGTGTGTGTGTGTGTGTGTGTGTGTGTGTGTGTCTAACTATCTGTGCAAGCCTGCATGTAGTATGTGCGTGTGTGTTTCCGTGTACGTGTGTGCTTGTGTACCTCATGTCTGCGATCAGAAATAATAAGACTATATATATATATATATTACCGCGTCCATGCGTCCAGTGCTAGCGCTCTGACTTGACCTTGTAGCGCAGGACCAGGTAGGTGGCCAGTCTGAGGATCACAAAGAACGCACCCAGGACTATGAAGTCCACGTAGAGCTTGGCGTCCTCCACATCCAGGAGCTGCAGCACCTCCTCGGGCTTCTGGAACTTACACACCACCCCCGGGCACTCCAGCTCGGAGCGGTTCATCCCGTAGATGGACAGGATGACGCCCTCGAATCCATACCTGCACCGAAGCAGACAACCGTCAATCCACCAGCGTCAGTGTGGGAAAAGTACACAAAAGAAATACTCATTTTTCATTGGGGAAATGATTCGAAAAAGTCAACCAAAAAATGTATTTGCAGTTTGTTGCGTTTTGGAAATGGTTGTAACCTCATGACAACGTACCTGACGTAGGATATATAAGAGCTCCACTGCAGGTACTTGGGAATGGTGTCGAAATTCACAAAGAAGCCCGAGAAGAGCAGGACGGGTATGGCCGTGACCGGACCCACAAACGTGGCCACCTGGGATGTAAAACAGGCTTATTCACTCACTTACTCGCAACAATTGAAACACATTTCAATGACATTAAATGAATGAGTAAAGATTTTCTTTGAAGGTTTTATCCTTTTATTGTAGAGTGAGTATAACAGGAAGGTATGGGAGAGAATGGAAGACATGCAGCAAAGGACCACGGGCAGGAATCGAACCCGGGTCACTGCTGTAAGGACTGAGCCCCCTAATATTCCATGTCCAATGTCCAATGTCCAATATGCAATGTGCAATGGCCAATGTGCATTCCTAAGAATAGCAAAACAAAATACCTCTGGGTACAAAATAAAAATAAAGTAACAGTAAAAAGTAGCAGCACTTTACGCATACTGGATATGCATGGTGGTGGTACCTGCAGGGAGGTAGATGCTGCCCCTATGAGCAGGCCGAGGGACTGGGCCACCAGGGCCGTGGACGTGGACAGAGCCATGAAGAGCAGATACCTCACCGCCTCAGGGGGCTGCTCCGTCATCCAGTACACGATGCTGCAGTACATGATGGGACAAAGCACCTAGCACAAAGACGGGAGAGGGAGAGACAAGAGAGTTTGCTGTCATGTTTGGGGTTTTGTTCATGTAGACGGTTATATTCGCTGGCACGTCCTCGTAAGAGTCACCTGGAACGGTATGTCCGCCATGGTCTTTGCTAGGTAGTATGCTTTCAGACTGTACCAGTAGTTGAGATGTTCCCTCAGGAACACGGACATCTCTAGCGGAACTGAAGCAAAGGGCAGAAGACGAAGGGAAAACACATTACATGAAGTCTTTTAGCAGACGCTTTTAACCAACGCCACTTTCCAGTGAGGCTGAAACCTAATTGGAGGATTTCCAAAAACATTTTGAAATGTCGCTCAGCCTAGAAAAACAACTGGACAGAGTGCAGCCTGGCTCTACTCAGAAGTGCAAGGTTGGCAAGAACGCAAATAACAATACGGATACACGTAATAGTTTTATATTAGCGGAAGTGCCGGCAGTTAGCGTAGGTATCATATATCAAAGTGCTGACGCTACAGTTGACCAAAGTCCCTCAAAGGCACTCAAAATTAAAAATAAATTTAAAAAGCACTCAGTAGTGTAGCATCTCATCCCAACTAGCTTGTTGTATGCAGGGAATTGGTTAACCTAGCCATCGTCCACGCTCGGCTTGGGCCTATGAACATCCTCACTTGTTTCACCGTCTTCGGACCAATGTACTTATTGTGAAGTCGCTTTGGTTAAAAGCGTCTGCTCAATGCCCTGAACGTAAACGTCAAAGTCTCTCACAGGTCAGGATGGTGGGCATGAGGGCGGCGAACATGAGGAAGAGCATGGAGAAGAAGAGGAAGCCCGTGTTGTTGAAGACCTTGCTGGCGTCGTTGCCGATCTTCAGGTAGAGCAGGCCGATCAGCACGCCCACGCACAGGTGGGACATGACGCGCAGGTGGGTCAGCACCTTGGGGAGACACAAGCAGGTGCCACGCGTCAACGCGGGAGCGCCGGCGGCCGCGGGTGGAGCCACACTGTAGTCCGGTCAGGTCGATCCGAATGGCCTGTTGCCATGGTTACCAGGCTCAAGGGACTTCAAAGGCCCCCCCGTTTTGTGAACCCTCCCAACACCGAGTCATTTATGTCGTCGTGAGGGTACTGCAGGTGGTACCTTTTTATTCTTGAAATAGACAGATTTACAATAGAAAAAAATATATATTATAAATATAGTAAAAAAAAAATATATATATATAGTATTTTGGCTTATTTATTATTATTATTATTATTATTATTATTATTATTATTTCAGAATAGTGCTGCTTTGTGCATCACATTTTTTCCATTTTAACTTTGCTGACTTTTACTTTACACTTCTTCGCAGCGGCCTTGGCCTACTTGCAGCAATAATGATGTATAAAGGGGGGGGGGGGGCAGGCGCTCTCGGCTCAGCCTCTGCATGTGTATTCATCTATTTTCTACCGTTTGCATATGAGGTGATGCACCAAAGGTCATCCCCTCGTTACAATTAAGCGGTACACCTGAAGTCAAAGGTTGTGAACCACTGATATAAGGGCAAGCGATACCTCCCCCCCGAGTCCCAAGGGGAAAACCCCAGAGAACGAGGACAGCAGAGGGATCCCTCCGTGAAGGGCTGGGAGCGTAATGCACTGTATTCATAATGCTGTGGATAAACCATGAATGTGTTCCTGGCATACCACGTCTCTGCATATCGTGACGAAGGTTCTTTTAAACAGGATGCAGAACTGTGTGAAGGTACTGGTGGCAAAGCTGCGTTTCTCCATGGTTCCATAGTCCTGGGGATCACATTAACAGCACATTCATGATCAATGAGAACTGTTAGTAGTAGTAGTACTGAGAAAAATGTTAGTAATAAAAAAAAAAGAATAGTATAGTAAAGTAAAGCAGAAGATACGTGTGTGTGCTTGTGTGTGTGTGTGTGTGTGTGTGATTGCGTGTGCTTGTGTGAGCGTGCGTATGTGTGCCTTTGCGTGTGCGTGTGTGCCTTTGCGTGTGCGTGTGCAACACACGTTGTAACCTGTGGAGTGGCAGAAGGAGTCGCTCTCGTCGCTCGAGTTCTTCTTGCCCTCCTCGGAGCAGAGCCCTCCCTGCACCGCCTCAAACAGCACCGGGTTCAGGTCCCCGTACTCCCCCGACGCCACCTCGATGACTGGGACACACGCGGGACAGTCACATGACGTCGGGCCCATGCCGGTTGCACCGGGCACAGATTTATACATTTTACATTCCGGTGGATTTTGCAGACTCTTTTATCCAAAGCAACCATTCATACACACATTCACACACCGACGGCAGAGTCAACCGCGCAGGGCGACAGCCAGCTCGTCAGGTGCACGCAGGGTGAGGCGTCGTGCTCAGGGACACCGGTACACTCTAGGAGGAGCCGTGGATCGAGCCTTTTGGTTACCAGTCAACCCGCTCTACCTCCTGAGCTACTGCCGCCCCAGATATAAGATATAAGGTGGTTCACATCCTGAATGTAGCAATACAATATAATAACTCTCTACTCCAATCCAATCCAATCAAATCGAACCAAGCCTAATCCGGCCTATCCTATTCTAGCCTAGCATAGCACAGCACAGTGCACACTGCCTGGGCCGGGAAACCAACTTGGGCTGGGAAACCTCACACTTGAGAACCAAGATAGATTGAATTCCAGTAGAATATATCTGTAACAAAACTAACGAAACACTGCATAACTCCGCCCCTCACACTTGGAAACCAAGTGTGGAAACCAAATCTTTATTTGATTTGATCAAGCCTATCCTAGCCTAGCCTAGCCATATCAAATATAATATATTCAATTCAATATAATATAATACAATATAATCTAGCCTAGTCTGAGCTGAAACCAGTGGCATATGGATATGCATGCACATGTGCAAACACTCCCCCAACATACTTCCCATACTCACTGAAGTCAGCTGGGTTGTGGTAGGTGGGGCAGTGCAGGCCCAGGTTCTTCAGGTAGGGGATGAGATAGGGAACAGTGCCCTTGTATATACACTGACCCTGACTGAGGATGTACAGCTGGGAGGAGAGGAGAGGAGAGGAGAGGAGAGGAGAGGAGAGAGGAGAGGAGAGGAGAGGAGAGGAGAGGAGAGGAGAGGAGAGGAGAGGAGAGGAGAGGAGAGGAGAGGGGAGGGGAGGAGAGGAGTGGAGAGGAGTGGTAAGGAGAGGAGAGGAGAGGAAAGGAGTGGAAAGGAGACGAGAGAAGTGGAAAGGAGAGGAGAGGGGAGGAGAGGGGAGTAGAGGGGAGGGAGGAGAGGAGAAATGATGACAGGAGAAGAGAGGAGAGGAGAGGGGAGGGGAGAAGAGAGCGAGGGAGGGAAAACAGAAAGAGGTAGGGGATGGATAGGGGGGGAGGCAGGAGGGACAGAGGTAGGGAGGGAGAGAGAGAGACGGAGGGATGGAAGGAGGAATATAGCAAGAGAGGGAAGAGAGACAAGAGCGAATAAGTCCCAGGGATGGGGAACCCACAGAACACAGTGACAACCCAACGTCTATGAATTATACATGAAGCGCTGACACAACAACAGCCATGGATCGTCCACCGCGCTGACACGCCGTGTGCGTGTGTCAGGGAAATCAAACACAGGAGGCCACACAGCATCCCTGTCTGTCCCAAGGAGATGACTCAGGGAGGAGTGGCTGGGCTGCGTGCCAGGCAGGACGGGGCAGGTCAGACGCATGCCATGCGGCGCTTACACCTTGTCATGTCTCTGCCTCTTCCTTTCATTCACACCGCGCCACCGACGTGTGAAACTGAACCACGAAGGTCTGACGCATGGTGCAAGTTATGCAGCGCAGTGTCTTAAGGAACTTGAGGATATGATTCTGATTGGCTGTCAGCATTGTCAGTCAAAGAAATGTTCATATCTTTTATTGTTTCTTTACCCGTTACACATTATCCGTTTGTTTCACGCCAGCTTTTGTAAAAAAAAATACCGTTCCCTGTGTACGGGTCTGTGTGGTTTGGTCGTGCTGGCATGTCAATCAAGACCTCATCCTGACAAGGAGGCGGCTCTTGGCACAGCGGGTCCACGCTTGACGCTGGGCGGGCTCGGCCAGACTGTACCTTGTCAAAGAGCTCAAAGAGCTTGGCGCTGGGCTGGTGGATGGTGCAGATGATGGTGCGCCCGCCCAGGGCCAGGGACTTCATGAGGGACAGCACCTGGAAGCAGGACGCGCTGTCCAGGCCACTGGCGGCCAGGCGATCGGGGGGGACGGGCGGAGGAGAAGACAGAGAGGAGTGGTGTCAAGGGGGTATTAGGGGTATTAAGGGGTGGGCAAATGATGTGGTGGATGCGACGCAGCATTGTGCCGGACTATACTGTGCTTCTGACTGATTCACATTTTTGGTTTCAATGCTTCATTCCATCAGTGTTCAAAATGCTGAAGTCAAACATGAAAACACAAACTAATGTACAAATAAATAATAATAACAGAAAAAACTGATGATTTCTCTTTGAGCAGGACTCTCAGTTCCATTTAACTGAGGATGAGACATGAGGTATGGGTCATACCGTTACACGTCACACACAGCTCTGTCTTGATGCACCGTAGCCTGTTAGACAACCAGCGGGTCCTGGCTAATGAACCGTACACTGTGCTCCTCTCATCCAAATGAGCTTCTGATTCAATCCGATTTTCAATTCATTCAGCACAACAACACCCTCCTCTGATCATACTTGATGGTGCCTTGTCTCATCTCATCTGATTTATCTCAGCTCATCTGTTCAGCCCTCATGGTGGGCTGAACAGATGAGCTGAATTACATATGGTAGAATTACATATGGTAACATGTTCAAATTTAACATGTTCAAATTTAACATGTTCATATTTGCACCTTTATTTGCACCGCAACTACTTCAAAACACTCAATATTCTATTCAGTATAATGAATGTAATGTCTGTCTTTATATGTCGTGTTTATTTGTTGTGGTCTTTTTATTATTATTATGTTGTTATGTTACTATATTGTGTTGTTATGTTACTATATTATTATGTTACACTCCACAGTTTTGTGGTTAATATATTAATGGCACATTTGGAGTATGGGGAAATGCAATTTCGGTCCTCTATCTATGTAACCCGCTGCACGGTCGGTCTGACAATAAAGTTAACTTGACCTGATTTTAATTGAATATGTTACATTTTCAACGCCTGAGGGCTCTCCTACCTGGTGGGCTCGTCGAAGAACATGACGGGGGGGTTGTTGACCAGCTCCAGGGCGATGGCCAGCCTCTTACACTGACCGCCCGACAGAGAGATGGTCCGGGTCTGGGCGCACTCCTGGAGACCCAGGGCGGTCAGGATCTCATCCACCTGGGTCACACACACACACACACACACACACACACACACACACACACACACACACAAACACACACACACGCATTCACACACACAGACATACACACACATGCATTCACGACACACATACACACGCATGCACACACACACACACACACACACACACACACACACCCACGGAGGCTTGTTAGGTTTTATATACATACAGAGTATAAACGATCAACATATATAAGCGTGACAGGGTGCGGACGACCAATGAAGGTATAACCTACCAGTGCTTTCTTCACCTGCATGCTCTCATTCAGCTTCAGATTGGCAGACACCTGACAGAAAGGAAGTGTGACCTCTGTTATTTAACTGTAGGAATATTGCACATTTAAGTGGAAATCCTGACAATCATTTCATTTTGAAAGTACAAAACAAAAAAATACACAGGTAATTCCTAATGTTCTTCTATTTCTGATTGTATAATTTCCTGCCCGGAATGACTTCCCTGGGCTAAAAAACGATCATAAATGTTTTCAATTAACTAATAGATCATGTGCATAAGATAGAGTTGATCATTCTGTATTATAGAAAACTTAAACTGAGTTTGAAGGAGCTCACCATCATGGCTTCGCGGGTGGAGAGGTGAGGCAGCAGCATGTCGTCCTGCATGATGTAGCAGGACATCTTCCGGAAGGTCCTGAGGTCCCTGGGTCGCCCGTTCACCAGGATCTGACCCTTCATCCCCGTCTCCCTGGTAACAGATACACGTATCACACAAAAACACGGACAGTGTTTCAAGCTTAGGCTTTAATTGTAACGTTACCTGTAGCTAGGCCTTACCTCTGGCCAGTCAGTATGTTACCTGTAGCTAGGCCTTAGCTGTAGCCTGTAGCCAGTCAGTATGTTACCTGTTGCTAGGCCTTAGCTGTAGCCTGTAGCCAGTCAGTATGTTACCTGTAGCTAGGCCTTAGCTGTAGCCTGTAGCCAGTCAGTATGTTACCTGTAGCTAGGCCTTAGCTGTAGCCTGTAGCCAGTCAGTATGTTACCTGTTGCTAGGCCTTAGCTGTAGCCTGTAGCCAGTCAGTATGTTACCTGTTGCTAGGCCTTAGCTGTAGCCTGTAGCCAGTCAGTATGTTACCTGTTGCTAGGCCTTAGCTGTAGCCTGTAGCCAGTCAGTATGTTACCTGTAGCTAGGCCTTAGCTGTAGCCTGTAGCCAGTCAGTATGTTACCTGTTGCTAGGCCTTAGCTGTAGCCTGTAGCCAGTCAGTATGTTACCTGTAGCTAGGCCTTAGCTGTAGCCTGTAGCCAGTCAGTATGTTACCTGTAGCTAGGCCTTAGCTGTAGCCTGTAGCCAGTCAGTATGCTACCTGTTGCTAGGCCTTAGCTGTAGCCTGTAGCCAGTCAGTATGTTACCTGTTGCTAGGCCTTAGCTGTAGCCTGTAGCCAGTCAGTATGTTACCTGTTGCTAGGCCTTAGCTGTAGCCTGTAGCCAGTCAGTATGTTACCTGTTGCTAGGCCTTACCTCTGGCCAGCCAGTATGTGACCTGTAGGGTTAGCCTTACCTGTAGCCAGCTAATATGTTCATCAGAGTGGATTTCCCGGCCCCTGAAGGCCCCATGATGCCGATCAGCTCCCTGCTGTTGAAGCGTCCGGACAGGCACTTGAGCAACGCTTTGTAACCTGGGAGAGAAGGAGGCTCCATTAAACCAATGGACGCCAAACCCAGATGTGCTTAATATAATATTATATTATATAATTATATATATATATATATATATATAAATATAAGTCACCCTTCGCTGCAGTTTTTATCTTAACAACGACCCCAATAAACTGCTTAATCACATCTCAAGAGAATAAATCAAAGTAAACGGCATTGACACAAATCAGATTTAATCCTGTCGAAAAATCCTGGGCAAGAAGGTAAATCGATGACGGTGGTTTTGTCCAAATTAAACAAAAATAAGAGCTCCAAGTACAACGAAACGATTCAATGGTCACTTGACTTCAGTGGCACCTTTTTCCCATTGATAAAAATGTGTGCTCCGTCTGGCACAGTGTAGAAGATCAGTTCACTAACACCTCGAATACCCCTGACGGTTGGACGTCTGCTGCTCTAATAGTTTAAGTCAGCTGTGTGTGTGTGTGTGTGTGTGTGTGTGTGTGTGTGTGTGTAAGTGTTTTTCCATTTCCCTAGTCTATACTCTTCAGAAGTGCCCATAGGGGCGGGGGGGGGGGGGGGCTTGGCTTACGTCTGGGGTGTGTCTCTGTGTGTGTTGAGTGTGTGTGTGTGTGTGTGTGTGTGTGTGTGTGTGTGTGTGTGCGTGCGTCTGTGCATGTGTGTGTAATTAAGGGTCCCAGCGGACATGACAGCGCTGAGCCACAGTGCAGGCTGCAGTATGGTATACGAGCCGTGGTCCTAACGGGGCCGTGGTCCTCCCGCCTGCTTGTCCATCAGTCATACCGACCGCTCACACATCACAGCGGCCCCCCCCCGTCAGCCCCAGTGGCCCCTGGCCTTGACGTGCGCCGCATACAAACACACGTCTAGTCGGACGCTCTTGACCTCCCAGTATGCTAATACCGGTGCATCAGTCCGCGTGGGACAAACAGGCGTCACACACACACACACACACACACACACACACATACACACAATCGTATGCACGCAAGGAAGCGCATACGCACGCATTTGACACAAAGCCCACACACATACACACACACACACACACACAATAGGATACACACACACACACACACACACACACAATAGGATACACACACACACACACACACACACACACAAACACACAAACACACACACCCTCTCGGATGCATGCAAACACACGCACACACATGCATATAACACACACACACACACACACACACACACACTCACACACACTCACACACACACACAATCACACAATCACACACACAATCACACACTTGTACACGGGCAGCGACACAGGCAGTGGCCGGTTTTATTAAGCGGACGACCTCGCTGGGCCTGGGCGAGATGGGTCGCTCGCAAAATTGTGCCTTGGAATTGACTTTTGACAATTGACAATCACTTGTTAAGGGGAAATGTTCACATGCAATTGATTGCCCACAGAACGTTATCCTTAACCCATTACAAATTCATCAGCCACGGTGGAGTGGCTTGAGAAACGGGCTGTAGGTCCTCTGTGAATAACGACCACGAATTAAAGAGAATGAAAGACTTTTACACAGAAGCGTTGACGCATCAAAGCCCTCGCAGAGCGAGTTTTAACCATATGCAAAAGTGTCCCAGATCACCTACAATCCATCCTCCCACACACTCTCTCTCTGTCTCTCTCTCTGTCTCTCTCTCTCTCTCTCTCTGTCTCTCTCTCTCTCTCGCTGGGCCAACGCGGGGCTGACATCGTAATGGCCTCTCCCTCGGGAGGGGACGCAGTCTATAGACAAAGGCGGCCCGTGGTGCCACTGTCCCTTGTCCCATGATGTTCCGCCCTCTCTAGGTGGAGCTAGAGGCCTTGAAATCTCTGCTCTGATACGCATGAATCGCCTTGTTGTGGGGTTCATACCTGCTGCCAGATATACCATCACTGACCCAGCCCTCTTCCCTTCTCCTCCTCTGCCTCCTCATAATGACAGAGTGTTGCTTTATGGGACGCGATGAAATCATAGCCGGCCTCTCTGCCCCCCCCCCCCTACGTCCCTTCTGCCCTGCCCGTCTATGCCCATCCGGACATACACCCCCTCCAAAATAAGCCCAGCATGGAGCCCTCCTTGTGACTCATAACCCCGGCAAGGAGCCTACACCTCGTGACTCACTAAGTGTTCGTCTAGTTGTGACATCATCGCAGTGTTCCCAGGTAATGTTGGCGCATGTAAGAATTGCACGTCCTCCCTCCACATCCCCCCGCCCTGCCCCCACCGATCTGCTCTCTCCTCTCCATTTTATCTGATTGTTTTTCACACAATCCAGAACACCCCACCGCTTACTGTTGTAAGTGTCGTTTCTCTCAGAATGAAACCGCCATGACGTCTGTTTGACATGCTTTGACAACTGACAGAGCGACATGAGGACAGACTGAAGGAGGGCTGTGAGACTCCGTCAGCCTGAACACCACCCGGCATGAAGACCATCTGAAGGTGACCTTGATCCAGCCTCGTCCCCCTCCTCACCTTCCAGTTCATTCTTTATTGTCCTCCATAAAGATTTGTGGGAACACATCGCTGGTACACACATGGACAACCTCATAGACAACGTCACACGCACACACACACACACACACACACACACACACACACACACGTGTGTGCTCACGCACACATGCGCATGCCATCACACAGCACATAACCTACATTACATACACACATTAGATACACGTTACACAACATCTCATGCAACACCTCACACACACACGGAAGCACACACGCATACACACAGACAGAAGCACACACGCATACACACAGCGCATGCACACGTGCGCACGCTCATGCACACACACTTGCGTACACACACAGCACATAACCAACATTACACACACACACACACACACACACACACACAAACACAGCGAAGGGGGGCTATGGTTACACTAACTGCTGTGAGAAGTTTGTATAGTCTGAGTGGTATTGACCAATCACGTTTGTGCAGGCCTCAGTTGGATGCAGGTAAACAGTCTGTGTGGAGAGCAAAGAATATAGAAATCAATGACTGGCACACAGACGTATTTGCCAGATTATCTGTTCGACACCAACACCCAACAAAATATTGCCAGTTTTCCCTGGAGGTAAATCGTTGTCAGACAATAGCCAATGTTGTCTGAGATTGCCCTCGCACCAACTCTAACCATGACCTATGGATTGCAGATGTTGGAATACAGGCCCTGTTATAAATAATCCTGCACCAGCAAAAATAAACCAAATAAACGAAAAATCCTAACTAAACAATCGGCAAGAAAACCTTTGCACGTCTCAGAGAAGAGGAGAAGCACTATGCTGAGGAGCGGGCACAACAGAGGAACAACAGGGATTGATTTTGCGATGAGAAGACAGAGGAAGACAAAGCTTCGATACACGTAGAAGAAGAGGCTGCGATATCGACCGGGCGGGTGCAGAGAAATCTCCTGTTATTCCTTTCTGCTGGCCCGGCCATCACTCTGTTCACTCACTGTGTCAGCCCCAGTCCATGACTACATACTCGGGTTTCACACAGAAGGAAAAAACAAAACAAAAACAGAAAAAGACTTCCCTGTCTCTTTATGCATATGAAACGCCAAGAAGAAATAGAAAGAGGGGGTGCATAATGCAGCAGGTTATGTATCCTACGTCACGAGGACAGCTTGTGTGAACGATGTAAACATGTTCCCTCGTACACACCCAGTTTAGTGGGTGGGTATGAGATATGCCCTTATAATCCATTGGTGGCTATTATTCATCCAATGTGTGTCACTACACGGCCACCACGGGTGCATACGTTGGTAGCGCGGGGTTGTTCTCGCAGGGAAGGGTAGGGAATCCAACCCGCCTAAAGACCAAATCACACTGTTGCGTCTTATGCAAACGCAAAGATCTGCGAAGATCCACGTGGCCACTCCTAGAGGAGGAGCCATAGGGCACATAGCGAAGACAGGCAGTCCTCCCTGACGTGAGCAACACGTGGGTCTCTCCGCCAAGGTCCCGCACGCAGAGGTGTAAATTCAGCGGTTCCACCTGACTGAGGTGTCAGAGCCGTGCTTTGAGGTAGACGGAAGCGGTGCTCTAAGAAGTGTTCACCAGCAGGTGGCTGGGGCTCAGCCAGAGATAGGTAGACTGCACGTCTCCTCCTCTAATAGGTGTGGTGAGAATAAATACCATTCATAATTAATGCACGGATCAATCACTGCCTTTTCCTTCTACCAAAGCCGGACGTTGCTTTGAATGAGTAGGGGTGGGACGGGTGTGGGGGGGGGCGGGGGACGGAGGGGGGGGGGGGGGGGGGGGGGAGCACGTCGGACAGCAGGAGTGAATTATTTACCACGTCTAAATTCTGCTGAGCACAGCACAGCACCAGCAGCAGCAACACAACTTGATACAGTGCAGCGATTTGAGTTTATGCTTGAGTTTGTGTGTTTGTGTGTGTGTGTGTGTGTGTGTGTGTGACTTAGTGTAGTATGTACTGTGTAGCCTGTGTCTGTGTGTAAGTTAATGTAGTTTGTAGGTGTGTGTGTGCGTGTGTGTGTTTGTGTGTCTGTGTATGTGTGTGCATGTTTCTGTGTGTGAGTTAATGTGTGGATTGTGTAATGTATGTCTGTGTGTAAGTTAATGTAGCGCGCGCGCGCGTGTGTGTGTGTGTGTGTGTGTGTGTGTGTGGTTTGTGTGTGTGTGTGTGTGTGTCTGTGTATGTGTGTGCATGTTTCTGTGTGTGAGTTCATGTTGTGTGGATTGTGTAATGTATGTGTGTGTGTGCATTTGTGTATGCGTGTATATGTGCATGTGTCTGTGTCTGAGTTAGTATATCGTGTAGGTGTGTGTGTGGGTGTGTGTGTGTGGGTGTGTGTGTGTGTGTGTGTGTGCGCGAGCATATGTCTGTCATTAATTGGATAGACGGGGAAAAAAAACCTGCATGTACCAAAGAGGTGCTTTTTTCAACACCTCTCAAAAATAGCTGATACTGATCAACACAGACAGTGTTTTCTCATGCTTTTAAACCAACGCTGTACTTGTGTGTGTGTGTGTGTCTGTGTATGTGTCTATGGTGTGTGAGTGTGTGCCTATGGTTTCTGCATGTGTGTGTGTGTGTGTGTATTTGTGCAGGTGTGTGAATTTGTGTGTTTATGGGAGTGTGAATGCTTGCCTATGGTGTGTGTGTGTGTGTGTGTATGTGTGTGTGTTTGCGTATGTGATCGTGTGTGCGTGTGTGTTTATGTGTGTGAGTGTGAATGCTTGTCTATTGTATGTGTGTATTGGTGCTTGTGTGTTTCAAGTGTGCGCGTGTGTGTGTGTGTGTGTGTGTGTGTGTGTGTGTGTGTGTGTGTGTGTGTGTGAAAGAGTGCGAGTCCGGCGTGCAGTACCTCTCCTCCGCCAGCAGGGCCCCTCCCGGATGGTGTAGGACAGCTCGGTGAACTCCAGGTCCACGGCAGAGCGCTGGGGCAGGTGGGAGAAGCGCTGGGCGTCGGTGATGTGGTTCTCCACCTTCTTCAGGTGGACCAGCAGGGCGGCCTCGGGCGGGGCCCCCCCGGGGACCTTGGTCTCCTCCATGGGGATGCTGACGGGCCCCGGGTCCAGGGCCTTCTCCGCCATACTGACAGCCTGCCTGGGGTGGGGGGGGGGGGGGGGAGATCAATTGCGTGTTTTAACCACTTATTCAGCTGAAGGGAAATATTATTTTCTTTGAGTATATTGTTTCGGCGTTGTCATGGAAACGTCCGGACGACGGTTCTAGCTGAGGTGGTGTAAGTTCACTTCTGTCTTTCTATCATTTTTTCTCTCTGACTGCTTTGTCTGTTGCTCTGTCTTTGCCCCTCTCGTGTCTGCTTTTTGTCTACATTAATGAATTCTGTCTCTCAATTCAAAAGAGCTTTATTGGCATGGAAAATAAACATGGACACTGCCAAAGCAGTTAAATTTTTAAACAAAGGAAAAGGATAAAGTAAGAACTATAAAAAGTCCCAAACAAAGTGGAAACATAAATCTTCTGCTCTACTCTTCGTCTTCCAGTAAAGTGGGATCTGGTCGTAGAAGCAGGTGTTATAATCAAACTCAAATTGAGCCAGTTGGTTTATAGAAGGTGGTAGAACGTTCAAAAGGCGGTTAGGCCATCTTGGAAAAGGAGAAGAATAACTGTTGCTTCGGTGTGAACACACTAGGCGATGGTCTGAATGCTGTTAGGCTGATCGCAGACATCCTGTTAAGAGGTTAGGTGCACGGCATGATCTCATTACACACACCGCTATGAACTGGCTTTTGGAGACGGGATGGGGATCTGAGTGTGTGTGTGTGTGTGTGTGTGTGTGTGTGTGTGTGCGTGCGTACATGTGCGTGTGCTTGTGTGCGTGCGTGCGTGCGTGCGTGCGTGTGTGTGTGTGGAGAACAGGGCTGCTCTGGTTGCCCCGGCCCAACCGTCTTGGCGATCATGAAGGAACACACCGAGCTAAAGCACCTCCTGAGGTAATGTAGGCTATGGCGTATAAATGTCCAGTAATGTGACGTGATGGATAGATCAATTTAACTCAATTGAGAATGCTCAGATGCACTGTTGAACTCAAACGCTGTGCAGTGCACCAATGTTGTACCAATGTTGCACCAATGTTGTGGTAAAAGTATGCAGTTTCATATTGATTGTGTTAAATTAATAAAACTAATAACATTAGTATCTACGCATCCAAGGTGAGATTGTTATTATTCATAAAAAATGCAAAGCAGGTATAAAGGACAATACAAACTCTGTTATAATGCTGATAATCTCAGCTAATATTGACTCATTGGAAAGAATATAGGCTGAATAAATACACAGGACATTCCTCTCTGGTATAATATTTGGATTATATGTATTCAGGGTACTTTGTGTCGCAACTGAGTATAAGTGCATGCCAACTTCTAGAAAGAATTAGGCTGGTAACGTGTGTAATAATTAGCTTTCACTGTTGGCAGTAGAACAACAAACTTACTTAATGAACTCTTTGGAAGGATGGTCTCAATTTGTGTCTTCATGACTGAGTTAACCTTTACCAAACATTGATCATCCTCCATGAAGCTTTGAATCTAACTGCAATAATTTCCCTCTATATGTAAGTTAATGTGAATGCAATGTGATACACCGCAACATATTAGGCACCACATTTTATGAATTCACATGAACATTAAAGTTATGAAAATATGGAATCTAAGTAAAATGTGCAATTTACAAAATTGCAACTGGAATGATATTATGGCGGTGGTCCAATATAAAAAGTCTCATTAAATAACAAATGACTTAAATATTCCACGTCAGCACCAGCTTCTTAAATATGTCCTGGTCCCTTCTCACTTATTTACAATTAGCCACATTACACAGGGAACGGGACGTGATGAAATCATTTCATTAAGCGTCATGGAGCTACAGTCACTCACCCACTGAGTCAGTGATTAAGAGTGGAACTGTCACTAATTCAAGAAGCACATCGTGGTGGCTTTTGTTTTTGGTCTGCTCCAACAACATAGTTGTTGGACAATCACATGCTTACTCTCTTGCATGTTCTAATAAACGTTGTTTCATATCATGAACATGAATGAAGACTGTTTTGTCACTCATGGATTACTTGACATCAGAGAGAGGGTCTCGGTCACCGCTGGCAACAGTGCAACGGGTTCGAAGTACAGTTTGAACCCACCACTGTTGACATTTCACAACCGGTGCCGAACTGGAATGTGGGGCTGCGACGTATGGCCATAGAGCAAACGTGAACCCTTTGCTTCAACTTAAAGACAAAGAAATACAACTGTATAAACTTTACTACAAGCATTCAACAGACTTGATTATCTGCCAAACAAACAGCACTTCATCACACTCGAACATGTCCAATGACCCCGCTGCAGCTATACATGCTGAAAAACCCCTTGTGCTGTAAATGCAGGTCCATAATTCACAGTGTCGTGTATTGATTCTCCACCGGCCCTTTGTAAATATCCACTATAGCCCTGGTGTCTGTATATAAAAGTATGCAGCCCGGCCCAGTGGGAACACTGACAAACGGTAATGGCCTCCCACTTAGATGAAGGCCGATGGGTTCTTGTGCCATGATCTCTCCCCTAGCAAGGACATGAGGATCCTGGTGATGCTGTTGGGGAGGGGGCGGGGGGCATTTACTTTGTTGTTTAATATGCACAAAGGCCTCTGAAGCCCCATGTTAGAAGGTAGTGTTCGGCTCATGCTAACTGCATGATGGTCATTAATGAAGGACACCCTCAGAGTCTCCTCAGGATCCTATAGAGGCCGGTGTGAGGAGGGCAGCTGCAGGGAACGTGAGAACCCTAATAATCGTATTTTCGGGAATATGACTCTACAAGGAAACGTGAGAATGCTACGGATTGAAGATAGACACATGTTAAAGATGTTCAACCGAGAAGACACACAGACACCCACACGCGTGAGCGCGTGCACACCAACACATACACACGCAGGCACGTTAACAGACACACACACGCACGCACACGCGCACACACACACACACACACACACACACACACACACACACACACACACACACACACACACACACACACACACACACACACGCACACACACACTTTTATTCACATCGACATAAGCAGAGAACATGTAACGTACTTTTTGGTGTGTGTTGAAACGGTGGCCCAGACCCTCGCGGATTCTTTGTTCCTTATGTATAATAGCAACAGTGCTCAGTTGATCTGTGGAGATCAAATAACAGAATCCATCCACGTCTGAAGGTCCCGGGAGAGTCAAGTGGCAGCTCAAAGATGGACAAATGAACAATTCAAAACGAGTGTGATGTGCCGGCGACACACGGTGTTCCGTTCAGCAGGAGTCCCTTGGGGCGCGGTGCATCATACCCCACATCCAATAATACGGCAACTCCTGCTATTAAAATCATGTCCGGCGATAACTATGACAGCATCTTTGAGAAGAACGAAGGAAACAGCGCCGCGTAGCTACGTAGGCTATGTCTCATGTCTAGGAGCTCGAATCAATCTCCTCTCTGGTTAAAGCATCCTGAACATCCACAGAGTTGATGTCTCACTCTCCTTCTCTCACGCGTCGTTCCCTTTTGTATCGTGTCGATTCCAATCTCGAGTCCGTCTAAATGGGGGGGAAGAGAAAGCCCCAGTGGTGCAGCAGCAGCAGCTCAATGGCAGGCGCCGTTATCTCGCCGGTCAGTGCATCAGTGGCACGCGCGGCGGTTTGGGATGCAGGGCGTTGCTGATGCTGACAGTCTGCGCGAGGAGAAAGTCCGCACTCGCGTCTCCCGGAGCCCGTGATATGGATGCTCACATGCAGACTTGTTGTTGTTGTCCTTTTGTCATAACGGGACTGACATTTTCCATAGTCACACTATTATTAATATTGTCCTATTATCATGACAGCCTGTTATACCGCATGCCTTATAACGAAGTACTGAGGATGTGTTATTAACGCAGGTTTACGGTTTGTATTACACTGGAAATATATCTAAATCAGATAAGAAAAGTATTTTTAACTGGGGGGGGGGGGGGGGGTATTTAAATTAACCTTAACCCTACTACCCAACTCTCTCCATATCATTTCGGTTCGGCTGTTGACATATCGTGGTTAGCTCACCACGTCATCCCATGAACAACACTTTTCTAAACATGCCTGTGTCCTTATTGTGTCACTATGTTAATCCGGCCAGGGGTTTGATCGTCTCAGATGTAAACATTGATCAGTGAATTGGAGCACGCGGTCTCTTTAAAGACCGCACCTGCGCAACGAGCCGCTGCTGCTGATGCTGCAGTGGCCGGGTTATTTTCGGTAAAACAACCGAGGGGTTACTTTCGTTCAGACATAGGCCTACTGGGCCTCCGTGCAATCACAACGCCGCGACCTCCAGTCAAACTTCTTATAATCAGGATTTAAAAATACATGTGCGTGTGTCCCTGGCATCCGAGAAACGCTGCGCGTCTTTGTGCAACCCCATATAAGGAACATTTAAATGCATGATAGGATGGCTAAATCAATGACAATTGATGACTAACGCTGGGTTGTGTGGATTGTGGACAGCAAACGTAGTGGAAAAATGTATGGTCTGCTTCGCCTTCTTCCAATGACTGTAAGCTATAGGCGCTGAAATGTTTGTCTTTTCTCATTGAAAAGTGTCAATCACCCCATACCATCGTGATGTTCTGCTTATCCATTTGAAAAAGAAAAACGTAATAACTAATAAAACACTGTAAAATCGGCAAACACTTGAAATACATCTTAATTGCCTCACCTTTTACATATTGACCCCACATCAAAGACTTTATTTGTCTTGGAATGAACATGGCTGCGGTAACCATGGCAATCTGGGGATTGGAATGTTAACCCCAGACCAGGGCGGGGTTCAGAGGAGCTCAAGCAGTGTGCGGAGCCGGCCTCAAGTCGACTATAAGAACAGAGCAGCCCTCTGCAGTATCCCAACACAAACCAGTAGAGCACCAACAGGATGGACCTCAGACTGGCCAGTGCAGTGCTTCCCTTGGGCCTTCTGCTGTTCATCACACTGGGGACCTCAGCAGGTGAAATTATCCATTTATACCATTTTACATTTGATATCCTTTTATGCATTTAGCATTACTCATATCACACTACCTTAACTGTTGAGTTATTGTTTGTGTTTGCGGGCGTGTGTGCAGAGAGGAAGTGTGTGTGTGGGGGGGGGGGGTTGACTCCCAGCCTGTCTGCAGAATGTCCAGAATGTCTGCAGCCTAACCCGTAGGCCTCCTTTTGAGTGAGATGCTTTTGTCGCTTTGGATAAATGACCAACTGGGCAGACTGTGTGCGGTGCATGAAAGTGTCTTTAATGGTGTATCCCGTGTCTACGTGTCGGGCGTTTAGGGCCGGTGGTGGCGGTGGTTCCCATCAGGGTGTCGGTGGAGGGCGGGCTGTCTAGCGAGGCTACGGGCTCCTACTCCGGCTCTGTGGTGGAGGGGGGGGTGCTGCTGGGCGCCCTCAGGAGACTGCAGCAGACGGATCCATCCTTTAAGTAAGATCGCACGCCATCACTGCGCAACAAAAGGTGTTTCATTCATCCACACAGCTCTCTCGGGGGGAGGAAAGAAGAGTCTGGTGGTTAGAGCGTTCTGACTCACCGACGACGAAAGGTTGTGGGTCCGATCTCCCGGGTCTGCAGCCTAACCTGTGAGCCAGACGCGTAACCACCATACCTGCTCCTTAACGACAGATACCTGAATCCACAAGCAGGTTGCGTTGGATAAGCGTCTGCTGGATGAAAGCGGGTGGTCACAGCCTAGTCACAGGGTCCACCATTCTCCACTAGAGCAACACTGTATGGCTTGTGTTTTTTCCTTTAATATTTCACATGTCACCCGCCGAATGATTAATGGTGTGCTCCGTCAGGTTCACGGTGAAGGAAGACCCAGACCACGGGCTGTTTCTGGAGAGTGTAAACGGAGTGGCGGGCGGCGGGCAGGCCCAGACCTACTGGGAGCTGCTGTCAGCAGGCGCGCCAGGGGAGTCCGTCCGGCTGGATGTGGGTGAGTACCAGTGTAGCTACGGCAGGATCGCCGTAGTGATGAGGACCTCCCCGTGGCGGGCGCGTGTCGGAGCAGGCCTGACTGAGCAGGCCTGACTGAGCCGCTGGTAGCATCCTCAGAAGACTTCCTTACATAACAGGGAGCGGAGGGAAGGCCTAATGATGGGAGCTTTACCGTAAGCTGTTACACCGGGCGACGCACTGAGGATATCCGTTGGTATACAACAGTTAGGCCCCGTCCCAATATCTCCCCTAAGCCTAGATTTTGTGCGTTCTCGTGTAGGGGTAGGGTGTCCCATTACTGTAGGGAGCAAGGGGGAGTGCTATTTTGCCCTTATAATCAACCCTCAAAACGTAGTGAGGTCTGATGCAGGCTTAAAACGAAGTGGAAGATTTACTGTTGAGGGCACTCCAAACCAAGTGGAAGTTTTAAGGGGGGAGAAATGGGACAGGGCCTTAGTTCCGACCGGGTGGTTTAATGGTTCCTTTCATGTGTGCTGATATAACAGTACGGGGACTACTAATGTATACATGTATAACTCGGCTTTATAGGTGTTACAATAATATTAATTAGCCGACATTAATGATTGTAAGCAAGCTGTGGACTCATCGGAATCACACATGCCACCAAAGCGACTGTCGACAGACTCTGATTTGGTTGCACAGTAAATGGAAAAAACAGATAGATGTACATGATACAAAGCAGCTGGCTTGCGGTAAAGTGTAGACCTACATAAGGCAGCAAGCTAGTGTGCAGGAAAATGTCTGTGTGTTTCTTGGATACAGTCCTCCTGCCCCAGTCCAGTTGTGGAACCATTTGTGTGGGCAGAGCCAAATAAATGATTAAATAAAACAAAGAAGAAATAAACCAGTCATAATCGGTTTGATACATATAACTGTTCACTAATAAAGGGCACTTGTAGAACTGTTGTGTAAAAGCAATATCACACTCGAGGTGTAGCTGTTATACAGAATATCAATATGACTTTGATTCGGTCATAGCAATGAGGCTGCAGACCAAGTGCCGAGATAATCCCATTTATCTGGCCCTGTGTAACATAGTAATGTTAATTATGTAAACGTATTCACTCCCAGCAATGCGTAATACCAAAATCAGTATTGTTGATATACCTATATTGAATACATGGGGGCAGGATAGTGCAAATGTTATGGTAAAGGTGTTTAACTGAAAGATACTATAGGGTTTTGATTCCCAATGTCATTGTAGTCTACTTAGGCTTCCTTCAGCAACCCTCGCCCTACTCATACTTAATGTCATCTAGCTGTAATCACTACAAGGCATTTTGGATAAAGCAAATGACTAAATAATGATGCCGTAGCGGTAGAATGATTAGGTTACTACAGTATTCCTCATTGATGTGATGATGGTTCTATGTGTTTGTCTGTTACACAGGTATCGGCTGCTACAAGCCCAAAGCTGATGAACACATCATTCTGCGTCTGAGCACCTGGTCCAAAGACTTATAAACTAATTCATAGCTTAGGTTTGTAATCAGCCTTTCAATAATATAAGCATTAAAGATTGTATTGGTGTTTTTGCAGTATAGCATACTGCACACATGGAGAACATGGACTCTGCAAGACGTAGTAGCTTTAGTGACCGGTGGGACTGCTAACTAGCGAACTCTAGTGGCCCACAGGAGATGTATCACTGATGATCAAACAAAACATGCATACAGACATAACAGACAAATTACAGACAATGAAATTGATTGTGTTTTGGGGAAATGAGGCAAAATAAAAACCCTGGGTTTGTATGTAAATTATGCATGCAATGAATAAATAATTACACAACATAAACCTTAAGTCAGTTCATTCTCTTTTGCATATCTAAAACATATCTAACATCAAAATAAAAATAAAAAATCTGTCTCACAGCAGAGAATAATACATATCTGTACACCTTCAAATCTTTCGTAGTGTAAATTATGTTGCATGAGGTTCTTCTAAGTAAAATGTTCCTTATTACTAACATTTTTTATACAACACTATTGGGTTTATTATTGAATTGTTTGCCTGCACAGGTAGAACAGGTAGAACCAGAAAGGGATGTCCAATCAGTCCATCAAAACTATCCTACAAATTATATCTAAGATTCATGTTTTGATTGTAAATTATTTATTTCATAAATGTTCGTAGTCAACCTAAACAATTCAGACTACAAATCAATAAAATAGGTTTGTTCAAAACCATGTCAGTTCATTTGGGTTTTCACCTGAGACAAAGGGAGGGAGATTATGGGTCAAAAACAGAAGAGAAGACAGGAAGGGACAGCCATCTCAGTTCCGCTTCCTCTTCACCTCCAGTTTGACTGCGTTTGCTGAAAATATCCAAAACAGAGAAACAAACACACATAGTGGACTTTAAAAAGAACAGAACCAAACCCCCCAGTATGTGTAGCACTCTCTCCTCAGCCACCATCAATCACAATCCCAAGTGGGTTGGCCAGCGACACATCCCAAAGGCCTTTACTCACCTAGCGGCCGACTTGGTACTAAACACTAGCGAGCATTCAGAACCAAGATGGCCGCTCTGTGAATAAGGACCCATTAGAAGCCTACTCACTACAGGAGATGGAGCAGTCGCAGACGCAGGGAACACACTGGGAGAAGAAGCGCTTCCAGCCCGTCTCCTTGTTCTGACAGTTTTCAAGATGGCTACAGCCTAGCTTGGGGTTTCCGAAGTAGCTCTTGCCGGTACAGGTGGCGGAGCAGTTTCCGCTCAGCTCCCTCTCGTTGACCTCCACGCTACCCCGCTGACACATCCCTGGGTGGAGCAGTTTTGTTACTATTTCGATATTCAGCAGGCAATCTTTTCAGCAAGTGAAATGTGAATGAAAACAAAAGCAGCAACAAAAAATAATTCCATGACAGATTTCCTTTTATTCTACTTGCAGTGAATTCTGAATTCATCCCTTCATTAAATTCATTAAAGTCAATAAGGAGCAAGTGAGCAACTTGCTCTAGGTTGCCTACAGGTATACACTGTAGACTGGAAGGGGATCGGATCCATTACCTCTCTGCTTGGAGTAAACACACTCTTTTTCGCATGTGAATTTCCTTTATTCAGGGGTGTTTAATGTCTACTGGGGGCGATAAGCCACCCCCTCCCCACCCGCCCACATGTATCAAACCCCTTTCCAAATTTCCTAAATTCAGATTCATGAAATGTATCTGAATCTATATGAAATGTATCTAATGTGTATACAACACATTAATCTTGTGCTTACTCACTCAGGCAGGATGGTTTGTCTAAACTCAGGCAGTCTGGGAGGTTTGTGTTAACTCATGCAGGATGTGAGTTTGTGTTAACTCACGCAGGCAGGAGGGTTTGGAGGTCCAGCGGCCATCGGACTGGCACACTCTGGTGGGGTCTCCCAGCAGCAGGAAGCCGGCACGACACTCGTACCTCACCAGTGAGCCCACCCACCAGTCGTCACCGTACACCACGCCATTGTAGTCCACGTCCGGTCTGCCGCAGTTCACTACAGTCAACCCCCCCCCCCCACAGAGCACAACGCAGACGCAGAGGAGAGGGAGTTATGACTCATGAACACATTGAGGTTTCATTACAAACCCCTAGTTGACTCAACTGAGGTGCATCAGTATTTATCATTTCCCATCATTTAACATCTTTCCGAGAACCTGGCCAAAAAAGCAGCAAAAAAGCATGAATGTTTACAGACAAGGAACATGAAAAAGAAAGTTTATATTCAAATAAAAGTACAATAATACATAAAAATCAAGTGCAATGACAACGATCTGTGCTCCTTTAAACCGACAAGAAATGTCCATAGTAAAAATGTAACACATTCTTCACTGATTCTGTCCTGACATGAGGCACTAGGTGGAGATCTGTTGGTTTCAAGGTGATTCACTAGCCTAACGACTGAGTGAACATACATCAGCCCCACCTCTGCAGAGGGACTTGAACCCCACCCAGCAGCAGCTGGAGTCCCCACAGCGGTCGCTCTTCAGCTCTCGGTGGCGCCCCCTGCAGCCTCCGAGGCACAGGGGGGCGGTTCCGGACCAGTACGTGTCCTTCCAGGGCTTGGGCTGGGGGAGCCATTCCGTCTCACCTAACAAACCACGGGGCAGCCCTACGTCAAGCTTGGATGAGCCTCAAAGCCTTCCAGACCAGATCATACACTTGTTTGAAAACCGGCTTAATAATAACAATTTATTGACAAAAATATAATACTATATTAGTATCTGCTTGATAATACTCATAACAACACTACTAGAGTGGTGGTGGTGGGCAGGAGAGGATAGGGTGTTCCACTCAGGCCTAAAGTTACTGGGTTTGATCCTCAATGTCTCCAGCCTACCTCCATAGGCATCCTGGACTAATGTGTCCAACCTCATAGTAAATACAATTACTTCTAATGATAAAACCAACAATAACAATACACCGTTCTAAATCTTACCACTGACTTCCTCGTCTGCTGTGGATCTCTGCCAGAACAGGCCCTGCAAGGCGCCCAGCAGCACCACCACCTGTAGCCTCATAGCGGCCGACCAGCCTCAGCCACGGGTCAGCGCCTTGAGCTCCAACCTCTGGGCCTCGGTCGCACCGTCACCCCCGCTGACGTACAGCAGAGATCACCTCCTCCGCGGAGCCACGAGATGTCATGACAGTTGTACTAGTAGTGTAGTGTTCATGTGTGTCCCTGAGTGAAGAGTGAGGGAGCGACGCCGCTTACGTTGAGCTACAGACGCCCGGCTAATCCTCTAAAGGCCGCTAATACAGTTAGCCTTATCGGGCCGGGCTTCCTAATGCGTCTTCACTTTTAATGCCTTTGTTGAAATAAATCGTTGAAAACGAGACGAATGAGTTTAAATACAATGTTTTAAGGCATGCCCGTAAAATGGCTGCACCTACACGATCTCCCGATCTAGGGCCAGCCTGCGCAGCAGCCGGATGGGATGAAAGTAATTTGTAAGGAGGATTAGTGGCAGTTGAAACTGCTCCATGTCACTTTAGGCCACAATGAAGTCGAGAGCCAATACTTCCATTGACGCGCGGGGAGATATTTTCGGCAGGGATTTCGGAGTTGGGGGGTTACGGTCCACGTAGAGTTTATAGAATTCTAAAGATACTATTTTACACAGGCTCTGTATTCTACAGACCACTCTAGAAATTGTTCATTGCGCCAATACAAATCGGATTGGCCAATACACATCGAAGATAAATTAAATCATTTTCAAATTACGAAAATTATCCCTCTCTTCATCCTACACCCCAAACATGGCATACAAAATGTCGTGGAACAGAAACCAGACCGGAGATATTTATAAGCTATCATTTTAATGTCATCGCTGTTTTAAAGCTTCGCCACCAGAGGGTGCTGCAGCCCCTTCTGCACCACTACTTCCCGCGCCAGAGCTATTTTGGTATCAATTAATGAATTACAACAGCTAGAATGTAACAGAAGATGGTGATTTCCAAATAGCTTTGCCACAAATGATTTATTTAAATATATAAAAATAAAAAAGATGGTTTAATACGAAAGTGTGAATATATAAGGAGAATAAGATATTCAAATTGCATCTAAACAGCAAGATTAGTATTTTATTTTGTAATGTTTTTATTGCACAAATAGGTTAAACATTAGGCACTGAAAACTCATAGTACCATGGACATATCAGAAAAATAAATCAAAGAAGGCCAAATAATATGTTAAATGCATGTTAAATTAAGTGCCTTGCATTCTCTTCAAATCCTGAGAGTTTCTCCTTCAAATGAGCTAAAAATAAACACAAAAACCCGTCTCGCCAAGCCCTCTCGGAGGGCACAGTATGAGCACGACAGCCCCTCTCACAGATTAAAGTATTGCTACAGTGAAAGCCAGGTTCTGTTTGTATCCTGCCTTAGACAGTTTCTGGTCCTGGAGCTCGCGAAAGCCATCACCTCCTGGTCCTAGAGCGTGTGAGTGTGCATGTGTGTGTGTGTGTGTTTGGTGTGGTGTGGTGTGGGTTGTTTGGTGTGTGTGTGTGTGGGTTGTTTGGTGTGTGTGTGTGTGTGTGTGTGTGTGTGTGTGTGTGTGTGTGTGTGTGTGTGTGTGTGTGTGTGTGTGTGTGTGTGTGTGTGTGTGTGTGTGTGTGTGTGTGTGTGTGTGTGTGTGTGTGTGTGCGTGTGCCCTGCAAGGAACAGCTTCTGGTTCTGGAGCCAGTGTGTGTTTGTGTGTGTCCTGCAAGGAACAGCTTCTGGTCCAGGAGCCAATGTGTGTGTGGGTCCTTCTGGGAACAGCTTCTGGTCGTGGAGCCAGGAGTGGGGGGGGGGGGGGTGCTTACACCACATGCATGCCCAGCTGACTGGCTGTGTCCTGCAGCTGCAGCATGACCGCGTCCTCGCCTTCCTGGCTGTTCAGACCTCCGGTCAGAACGTAGAACATCCGTTGCTCCTCGTCCTCCCCGCCCACGGCCTCCAGCCCCACCTCCGGCCCCTGCTCCTCCAGCAGCACCCCTCGCAGCTGCACCTCCATGTCAAGCGGACCCCCCGCCTCCTCCGCCCGCAGGCCCAGCCCGAGGTGCTCCGCCTGGGCCCCGGTGTCCTCCTCTTCCTTGTCCTCCTCCTCCTCCTCTTCTTCTTCGTCGTCGTCGTCGTCCTCCTCCTCCTCCTCGTCCCCATCCTTGCCGTTCCGCTCCCTCATCAGCTGCTCCGTCAGCTCCACGCTCTCGTAGCGAATCAGCTGCAGCCGCATGAAGCCGTCCTCGTGCTCCTTGTAACTGGCGCCAAAGGAAAAGCGAATGCAAAAGGGGATCAAAAAGGCGGGAGAGTCGATCCGTGGCGGTCTTTACACAGTAGTCTAGCCACGGTAGAAGACCGGCGTCTTCACTTCACACTGGTTAGGTTGTGTTGGAATTGAATACATACTTTCCCATTTATTAATTTGGCGGACCCCTTTATCCAAAGCCACGCTCAGTCAATTCTGGTATATTCCATCAAAGCAGCAGTCGAAAGGCAAGGTATCCCTCTCATGGCTACCTACAAGAATGCTCTTCATATGCACTAATAACTTATTTGCACAATTAAAGTATTAAAGTTTAACTATCTCCATGCTGCTATTCGGCACTTTTGAACTTTGCTTTACTATATTGCACCTTATTTGAACCACAATAACTACCTCATAACACTGTGAATATTCTATTCTGTATAATGTATGCACTGTCTATATACATATGTGTATTTGTTGTTGTCTTATTGCACTATAATTATGTTATTATGTTATGCTATTTGTTTGTTGTTGTCCTTTTGCACTATTAAGTTATTATGTTATATGTTGTTTGGTAAATATTTTAATAGCACATTTGGAGGATGGGGAAATGTAATTCCGCTCCTCTACTGTATGTAACTTGCACGGTCGGTCAGACAATAAAGTTCACTTTGACTTGAGTTCTACAAGAAGAGTAGAGTGTGGACCTCGGGAATCGAACCAAGTCCCTTTGGCCACCAGACCATTCGACGCGGGGAAGTCACACATGCTTACCGGAAGCGGGGGTGTCCGGAGGGCCATTTGAACTGGTGCTTCTTTCGCAGGTGAACCGTGAGGTTGTTTCCTCGGGTAAAACACTGGTCACACACGTGGCACTTGTAGCGCGGCACAAAATCCCCCTGGATGAGCCCACGAGGAAGAAGAGGAAGGAACACACATTAGGCTAGGCCTGGGCAATAAAACAATAAATTATCGTATTGTGATAGACTTTTGATCAATATCAATATAAAACATGTTCAATATACTGTATATCGATAAGAGACTGGACCACCGAATCTAGTAGCTGGGTTTGTTACACAAACACGGTTCCATACTTATTTACAATATTTGAGTGTTTTTCATTGTTGTATCGACATTGGAGTATTTATCAATGAATAACAGTGGCAGGTCATATTAAGTGTTAAACAGAAGTGTTTAAATCCAGCATGGTAATTCCTAGTCTTTTTAGGTCATTAAAATTATCAATAGTTATCGATATCGATCAATATGATCACGTTATATCGTGATATGTCTTATCTCCATATCGCCCAGGCCTACATTAGGCTCCAGCTCCCTTCCGGAGGGGGCTATTCAGACAGAAAGGCTTTTTTACGGTCGCACCTCGTGCTCTCGTTTGTAGTGGATCTTCATGGTGCGGACGGTGCGCGCCGTGTACGTGCAGCCGGCCGCGTCGCAGCGGAAGGCGGGTTCGCTGGTGTGGGTGTCCAGGTGTTTCCGCAAGTCCACCAGGTTTTTACAACTGTGGCAGAGGTCAAAAGTTTTTTTATGATCAGATGTGAACTTGCAACATTGTTCTGTATTGATATTATTATAACAAGGCCAGGGTGGACTAGGTACTACAAAACCATGCAGTAGCGATCATGAATACCACAGAAAAATAGGTAAGGGGAGTTGCTAAGTAGTCAAGATCTATAAAGAGCATGTGTGTGCAGAGGGCTGTGAAGTAGAGAGTAGTAGTTGTAGTACTACCTGTACTCGCAGTATTCACAGCTGTATGGCCTCTCGTTGCTGTGGCGGAACTTGATGTGGTTGCGCAGTGAAGAGGGCGACGGGCAGGTCATGTCGCATAAGGGACATTTATAGTGGTTTACTGCCAGTAAACAAACAAACAAACCCGTTAATGATGGCATAACTTCCTGAATCACCGGCAACAATATTTGTTGATAAAGTGTTGATGGAAAAGAGAGTTGAAGGGACTGACCATGGGTCCTCATATGGTCCCTCAGCAGTCGTTCGGTTGCAAAACGCTTCGAACAATGAGAACACTGGAACCGCTGACCTGCAAGACCCACCACCCATTAACAATTCATAGTAGTAGCGGATTGTCGTGGAAATATCATTACCAGATATACAAATTATATGAACCTTTTTTATATAATTACTATTCACATTAAAAAGGAATTGTATGCATTCTCCCTGTAGTGACACCTTCCTTCCGCTCTCTGACTGAGAGCTATTAAGCATTTTGCATTTGCATTGCCACTGTAGCCACGAAGTCTGAGCCTCAGACCATGCCTATTCACTGACTTCTTTGTTGTATAGATTCCTTTAACTGTCTTGCAGCCTTGCAGACATGTCCACCTCCCCCATAGTGTATTGCATTTTAACTTGGCCTCTCCGGCCAATCTTAAACTCTCCACAATGGTCACTCCAACTCTACTTTCGTTACCTTTGTATTCACAACACACAATGCAAACGTTTCCTTATAAGAATCTTGATCACTCATTGTCTCACTGAATGTATCCTTCCTTGATATAACTTGATCATGCTCTAATATTAAATCAAATATTTCTCTGGCCGACGTGTCCTCCTTTCTCTTCATCACTCATAAACAAACTATTTAGCAAAAGCATTATATAATTTTGTTATATTACATTGAAATCAGATACACATCAATAAAAAGGAAAATACTGGTCTGTCCCTCCGGGCTTCGCTGAAACATCCGTTACCAATGACTCTGTGGTACTGATTCTGCCTAAGAGCTTTTCGTGTGAAAACGCCTGCTGCGAATGTAAACAATAGCTAAATGCTACTTTAGTCATTGTAATAAGACAATTTGCAAGTACTTGTATGGTGATTCACTGTATTGTCTCCAAACTCTGCACTGACCGATGCAAATTGTTTCAAAGAGACAAAGGTGCTATGTCGCCATTGTTTAAATTTGTGGCAATCTCACACATGCTAAATTCTCTTCAGCCTAAATTATACAACTCAATTATACAGTATTGGTTGCAGAAGTTTTAGTGAGGGCAAGAGAGACTGGTGGTTTGATCATCCCCAACGGTATTACCCTTAAAGGAGCGGGGGTTATGCATCTTTCTAAAGGAGGGCTATAGGTAGACTGAAGAAGAGAACCTTTTTGGCTGTGATCTGACACCCTCACCACCAGACCCTATCCAGCCTCCTCGGTTACCTTCTAGTGCACTCTGGCGCTTGATGTGGTCGAAGAACTTTGTGTTGTTGGCGTACATGGCCCCACAGCCCGGGCACGCCACCACCTTCTCCTGGGTGTGGCTCCGCAGGTGCTCCCGTAGCTTGGGTCGCCCTTTGGCACTCGCTTCACATTCTTCCAAAATTTAAAAACAAAAGATATGAAGACTTAAACGATGGCTGGTAGGATGGCTGCACTATTCCCATGCAAGTCAAATATGAAATGTAGCATTAAATTTGCATGGCATAACCTTATCCTCACAGGGGGTGAGGCTCTGCTGCCGTACCTTTCCACGCACAGCGTAATAAGCATTCACTGTCACCGGTGGGGATGTCCATACAGAGACTGTGCAGCTCCACGTGCCGGTAAAACCATTCAGGGTTTTCATAGGGGGGTTGCTGCAAACACAGAGAGGGTCAATGACTAAAACAACAACAATAATAATTGATTGCAGACATTTATAGATCCAAGCTGACTTTCTGCTGTCCCCCTTCAAAAAACCAAAACGATAGAATTGAAGCCTAAAATGTACCTCGCAATCCTCCCAAAGGCATGTGAAATTGTCAGGGATTTCAGGGATGATATTGCGGTTCTGGTATCCTATACAGCAGGTGCCAATGTTGGGGTTCGAGGTCAGCACCTGCAGGCCCCACTGTTTAAGCTTAGTGTGGTAACAGTGGAAGAAAACGTGACGCCGCAGCTCTTCGGGAACGTCTACCGAGCAGAATCCACAATGTCTCCAAAGGCAGCTCTGCTCGGCTGAAAATTCAAGCATTCACATACGATGAGTATTTATTTATTGTTTCTAAGAACCTCATTGATCCGTGTAATCCAACATGAACACTTTCGATGGACGCATTGTGACTAGGTGAATGTTTCACAGTGGGTTTGATCAATCGACCTATCATTACCCTGACCTTCGTTTTCATCGCTATCTTCCGAAGGGTCCGACGTGCCCAGGTGAGACTCCATGTGCTTACAGAGGTTCTCCATCCTACTGAAGGTGTCTTGACAGGAGCCCCACTCACACTCAAGTACAAGCGGCATTTTCTTCTGTATCCGTTTGTTTGGTGGCATTTCCTTTAAATAGTCTACACCGGTGAACTTACAGGATCTATAACTCACTATTTCACAGCCCGACCATTATTGGGAGTCGGATGACGTCCAGCTGGGCACAGTTGGCACCCAAACAATCAACGCATCTTAAGACTTTCATCTAGTAGCTTTCTATTATTTGTCAGTTTTGATCTATGGCCTATCGTATAATCAAAAACCAAAGTTCTCCTATACACTATTATTTATCATTAAGGGAATAATTTGAAGCAATACAAGCATCTTGAGATATGTGTATTGAACGAATCGGAACGTAAACATGAATGCGCGGGCTGAGTACCACTGAAACACGTCCCCGCAAACTAATCAACACTTTCAACGTTCCACTTGCGTTCATTTTACAAAATGGTTTCTCTTATTTGTTGAAAAAAAAGAACATGGCACAATAACGTAATTGAGTAGGAATTATTTAATTCTCAACAACACTATCCCATTGACAACGGAAATATTGAACACTAATAGCTTTCCAAGAAAAAGCTTCATTGTCCAGTGTCCAAAATTACTTCACATTGATGCCAACTGTTCTAAGAAAAAAAAAACGAAAAATATTATTTCATTTAAGTTACTCATTTTCATAAAAATATGTGATTTCCCCGACAATGTTCATAAATACCAAAAGTCTAGCTCTAAATATTCCTGCGCTATCCTTCGTTTGGCCTTTCTTCTGTTGGCCTTTCTTAAAAAGCTTAATTACATTAAAACCCAACATCACCTTTCATTTGACCCTCACTTTAACTGTTTTCATTTCATACAAGGTTGCCATATTCTTTTATATAAATTTACTAAGTCTGGAATATCACTGGGTGATCTGATTGATACATAGGAATTAAAACACAAATTATCCAATGTTGATGCAATTGTTCAATCAGTAAATAACTTTTTTACTACATGAATGAATGAAAGACACTAACGTGCTTATTGTTCCTTTGTATGCTTGATTTCCTTAAAGATGTAGCAGAAAACCAGAGGAACATCCAGAGCAACGACCAGAATAAAGATCCTGATGATGATATGGACCAACTTATCGAAAGACAAAACCTTCCAACATGCACAACCCAGGACATTGATCACGACTAGAAGCTGTTTGAGTGTTGGGTGTGTGTGCTATTTCTGATGAGGAGCTTAAGAAACATTCATACCCATAACCGCAGATCCCTTTCAGTAAACATATTTATGGTTTATGCTCTCATACCAAATTTGACTCAAAATACTTTCCCCTTTTTGATTTGCTCTGAGGCAGAATGGTGTTGGTGTGATGAAATGGGATCGACATCAAAAGGCATAATATTATTATCAGTCAGCCAGGCCAATCCATTGCAATGTCAATAAGCTTCCTTCTTCTGGATGTCCTCAGTCATAGTTCTGGATTCCTTGCAGTATTTTTTAAACGTCATAGAAAAGCCGCACCAAATGATAGCGGATTCCAAAAGCCACGGCACTACCAAATACCTGGTCAGGAGAGAAGAAAAGTGAATGTGTGCACAATACCTCATCAATTAAAGCTGTTAAACTGAATACTATAACATAAAGTCAACGATTTGATTGTGTTTTTTGGGTTTACTTGTATCAGCAGCATTATGGTGGTGAGGCTCCTCTCGTGAACGGGCCCCAGTATTTTCAGTACCAGGTTTATTATGGTCATGTTGTTGCACTCTATGAACTCATCGTCTTCCTCCTGACCCCGACGAACCTCCAGTAACCTCAGTAACTCTGCCGCCTGTTTGGAGTACACTTCACTTGAACTCTAAGCTTCAAAGACCGTGTAGTGTGGGTTAGTCAGGGTTTACCAAAACTGCCTGTTTCTTTACTAACTTAACTTACAAGCTATTTTTTCATACTAGGAAATTAATAGTTACTTCAGTCCAAATAATGTAGAATCATAGATAGACACACACACAACACAACAATATGCATAAGATGAGCGTTTTAGTACCTGCAGAATAAGATTTCCCAATTTAGAGAGATCCTTCCTTTTGAATTTAGAGTAGCTCATTCCCAGTTGGCCCGTGCTGGGATTCAACCTGGATGAAACGTCATAGCTTCGCAGTCAATACAATAACATTAAACTACGGTCCCTGAAACTAAATCTGCTGTTACTGGGATTTCATTATTATATTTGTACAAAAAAAAAAACATTGATTGTTGTCTGTCTGAAACATTATGTTGTTGATTGCTGCTGCCTGCCTTGGTCAGAGCACTCTGGGGAAAAAAACTTTTTTAAAATACAATTTAAAAAATAACTAAAAACAGGAGGTGTTGAGAGGGCGAAGCCAACAGCGTACCTGGGTAGCCGGTGTCTGGGACACGGGATTATGTGGAACAGCTGCGGCAGGGAGTAGAGGAAGTTGACCACCTGGGGGATGAAGAAGAGCAGCATGGTTTTGCTGAAGTGTCCCAAGATGCCGACCACCGCAAAGGTCATCCCCGCAAAGTAGCAGAAGGTGTCGCCCACGAACACAGAGGACGGGTACCTGCACGGGGGACAAGACCATGTTCTGTTGGTGGAGAATTACGCTTTCTGGTCAAATAAAGTGTCAGTCTAGACATGGAAGACGGCAGAGGAATGGAAATGCCAGTCTGTCAGGGGTGGATGTATTTGGAGGAGAATGGTTTGTGTGGGATGCTGAACCAACCGGTTATGGTAGAAAAGTCCCAGCGTGGTGAAGAAGAACGGTAGCATAAAGTAAAGGGAGAATATGTGGTCGTCTCCATAATCTCCTGTTGGGTATAAACAACAACAACAAAAAATAGACCCCAAAATGAATCACATTACTGTTGAATACACATATATTTTACAATGTTTCCTTGTTATAAGTCATTTAATTGACTGGTTTACAGTAGTTGGTGACTGCTGGCCCACCCACCATGGAGCTCAAACAGGTTGAAGAGGATGATGGAACCCGAGATGAACAGGGCTTGTCCCGACTCAATGCCGTTGATCCCGGCCAAGATGTTGATGGCGTTGGTGCAGAACACAGCCAGCATGCCCATGTAAACGTAGTACAGAATACCTGCACACCACAGCAAACATAGTTTTAAAATACCATTATGTAATATGTTATTATCACAGAAGTACTTTATAATTATGATTACCCCTCACTTTCATTATTGGGATTAATTATTGATATTAGATCAGAGAAAACAATAATATAAATAATTGATAATAATTTTCATTATCAATAAGATTGCCTTGCCTAGGTCCAAGTGGAGCCCTAGCAGTAGTCTGAAAGGCTTGGGCACCACGATGACGGTGTTTCCAAAGTTGGTGAAGTAGACCATCAACAGAGGCAGGGAGGCAATGGTGGGCAGCAGCAGCTTGTGTCTCCAGCGCAGGTTGAGCACATCGTCAGCAAAGCCCAGGAAGATCATGCAGCAAATGGCTAACAGAGCGCCAATCAGCTGGACAAACTGGTCAAAAGAAATAACACAGTTTGCCTGACTGTCCATAGCATTTGGGATCCTAATCTGAATTGGCTAAAACATTTGAATTGGACGCCAGTCAAATGATGACTGACCCCCAAAAAGGGGCGGGGCATGACGTATTGGTAGAGGTCCCGGATGGGCTCTCATCATGTGTACAGTTATATTACACTTACCTCGTCGTGTGGAAAGACTGTGCACTGGTCCCCAACAAGGCAGCTCAGGAAAGGCACGGGGATGAAGCAGAAGAGGATGATGAGGAACACGGTTCCGCTGATGACACCCTGGGATTCTGGACTAAACCGGGACACAACAAGCACCGAATCAGAGCCACGACAAACATAACGCCGACGTAGCACAATCAGATGATATCATGTGACCGTTATGTTATCCCAAATGAACGACAATAAAAATGTAAATACAATAAAAATGTAAAGACACTTACACTTGCTTTTTGGATGTTTTGTTCATGTCAATGCCATACAATTTGGCCGCGATGAAATGGTCCTTAAACGCCGGTATGAGTTTGATTGTGGCCAAGCACCCGAGTGCTGACAACATGCAGTTGATCAGAAGCGGCAAAACTGGGATTGGAGACATGATTTCGGGATTTTGTAGATTCGATTCGGGATGAACAATTTGTTTGTCGATCAATGTTTCCAATCTAGTGAGTTAGACTTTCGATCGCTCGATACATAAACCTCGCCAGAGTCCTCCGGGTCCAACTACGCGAGTAGAATACGATCCATCAAGAATACCGTCGTGACTCCCGCGTATGGGAGCGACTTCCATGAATCACATAAATCATCCATTCTAGCATTTCAGACAACACGCTGTCATTGTATCTACAATATGTACCACTTCACGGTCCACGTCGGAAAGGATTCGCTTAAGACCGCTTCCTGTTGGATCTCGAGGTCGGACAAATAATAACGTGACACCGGTTTTCTTCGTTTATTAACCTTCTTTATAGGTCCATGTTATTAAAGAGTTTTTAGATTCGTTTTCCACAAATCACAAATCCTAGAATTTCGGACAAGCGGTCATTACGTGTACGATATGAACCACTTCAGTGTCCACGTCGGAAAGGTTTCGCTTAAGACTGCTTCCTGTTCGATATCGTGGTCGGACATGACACCGGAAGTACTTCAGTAATTAACTATTTTTTTTAGCATTCCACAAATCACATAATTCATCCATCCTAGCTTTTCAGACATCAAGCGATTATTGTCTGCGATATGTACAACTTCAGGATCCACGGTAGAAAGGATTCGCTTAAGACAGCTTCATGTTCAATCTCTTTTTATTTTTATAAATCGTTGAATAGTCTCCATGAAACCAAAATGACCAAAAAAGAAAAATCGTTGATACAAATAGCAAAGTACAAAACTGATCCCGGCTGTTATTTACTGGTGCGACGAGTTACATTGATGTTCACCTATACAAGTTCAGTCAATTTTACAGCACATTTGAAATAAGGCGTGAGCAGAACAAAGAAAATTGAAATGTCGGACCGACTGCGGCGTGCCGCAATTTGCGACACGAGGCACAGCCTGCCTCGTGTGTGGAATACTTTCTGAAAATGAAATTCGCTTGGGAAGAACCATGTGCCCCTCAGCAAAATTAAAAGATGTGGAATCGCGCTAATAGCACTAAGGAATGCATGTACAAAAAAAAAATCCCCGAGGATAAAGCCACGTGAATATATGTTGAAAAAGCAAGATTTTATTTATAGCGAGATATAAGCCCCGTAAACCCAGGAACATCTTAAAGTAACTTTAAACATGGTTTAAATATGCTTAAGCTGCTACAACAGAACATACTATAAAAATAAGGTCACCAATAACACGTGGACATTTTCCTTGAGCGGCGCAGCTTTTAAACACAGCCAGTCAAGTGATGATCTTCAGTCAGGGAGATTTTTTAGTCGTGGGCCGCTTAGTTGTCGTAATGGTCGCCATAGCCTCCCTGGCCCCGGTTATCTCTGTATCCGCCGCCGCCGCCGCTGCCGCCGCCATAGCCGCCACCGCCGCCGCCACTTCTGTATCCGCCACCGCTTCCACCACCGTAGCCCCTGTCGCCGCCGCCATAGCCGCCATCGTTGTGGTAGCTTCTATCGCCATAGCCGCCGCCTCCGCCGCCGCCACCGTAGCCGCCTCTGGAGCCGCCCCTGGAACCGCCGGATCTGCCGCGGCCTGCTTCATCCACGCGAATGGACCGCCCGTCCAAGCTCGTTCCGTTCATTCCCTCCAACGCATCCTTGGCCTCGTCGGCGTTATCAAACTTGACAAAGCCGAATCCACGAGACCGCCCAGTGTCTTTGTCACGGATAACATCAGCCTTGGCGATGTTTCCATACTTGGCGAAGGCCGCCATCAAGGATTCCTCATTGGTGTCGAAGCTGAGGCCTCCGATGAAAAGTTTACCTTCGTCGTTCATCTTTAGCTGGTCGGCTAGTGAGTGTTCTGAAGAGATGCTTGCACGAGGATCAGGCAGACGATGTGTTCATATTCCGCCTCGAGGTCGGCGATTTAAGGGCGTTACACCGGAAGTCGTTTTTCTTCTTCTGTGGTAATGGACAGTTCTTTTTTTTACGTTTGCCCTCTGTTGGTAAGTTATGTGTGCAGCCTTTTATTACGGATTCAGATAACTAAAAAAAATGTTTATATTTGTATTCTCATGTGTTACAAACAAGTTACACAATGCTGTGTGACGTGAAACCGGGCGGGCAGATATTATATTACAATGCATTGAACTAAAGGTAGCCCCGCCGTCATAACGGTTCATAACCTCTGGCAGCAGATGCGATATCGATGAGTCTTCCATCCCTGCAATATGTAGGACACACGACTAGCCCTCTCACAGTCACATTACATCCTCCTCGGTCACCCGTTTAAAAGATTAGCGAGCGTGGCTCTCGGATATTGACTGTATTGCGCCTTGTATCGGGGCTTATAGCGCCCTCTGCATGCTCAGACCGGAACCGTCGAGCCAAACGTATAGGCTCGGAGGTTTGGGGAGACTCCTTGTGTCCTGGTGGGTAAATTGACTGCATTTACACAGTCCTTTTCTAATCAGTGGCCACTCAAACCACTTATATATTTTGTCAACCACGAAGGGCGACAGTCGGCTGGTCGAGAGGAGCAGTTAGAGAGAGGTGCCTCGCTCAGGGACACCTCGGCACCCCATGCTCGGCACTCAGCTAGGAGGAGCCGGGGAGGGGATCGAACTGGCAGCCAACCCGCTCTACCTCCTGAGCCACATGCCGCCCCTCATTATAGCGCCCTCTGCAGGCTCGAACCGGAATCTCCGAGGCAGGCAAACGTAGGCTCGGAGGTTGGGGTAGGGGAGGGAGGGAGACTCCTTGTGTCCTGATGGTGGGTGAACAGAGCGCAGACTCGGTGGATGGCTGGATGACAGCGGCTGCTGGTCCCACCGAGACAACGCTGATGTACGCCGGGTCCGACGGAATACAGTGATGCACATCAACAACACGGTGCCTGTTTCGCGTTTCTACTGAGCCGCTGACTTCTCACGCTTTCGCTATTGTCCACATGCAGTAGTAAAGCGGTAGGTTTATTTAATGCAATGAATAGTCAACTTTGTGTCATCGTTGAAAGTTATTTCTCCATATCTGCTGATCATTAACACCCTTCACTCATCGTACGGCGTTTAGTGTCGGTATTATTAACATGTAAGATTGTAAGTGCGCTGCAAAATGCACCAGAAACATCGTCTAGTAACGATGCTGTGTTGTTGTCGCGGAGCTGCAAAACGCGCTCTTTGGAGTCAAGGGGCACACGCTCCGAATATCATCCTGCTGATTGCGTATTCCTAACATTTCATACTACGACCTGGCCTGCGAATGAAGCACAAAGACGGACTATTTCTTGCTTCCGTTACAGACACCGTTGCTGACCCCGCGGACTCCCCGGTCCCCTGATCCGTCCACCTCACCGCGATGAGCGGCACAAGGACACCGCTATGAAGCCCGACCAGAACGGAGGCTGCTGCTGGTGGTGTCTAGTGGGGCTGTTCCTGCTCTCTTTGTTTATAGTGTTGGCATGGCTCGTCCAATACGCACTAGCCACTGTGCATTCGTGGAGGGCCAAGGATCTCGTAGGCAACAGAGCAGCCCGGCATCTTCCCATCATCGTCCAGGATCACCGGACAGATACGGGGGGCTGGCGGGGCTTCCTGCTCAGGCTCCGGCCAGGCCGTAGTGGAAGAGCTGTTTCAGAAGCAGGGGCTAAAGGCTTACTCTCCACCCTGTTTTCTTTCAAGTCGTTCGGGGAACCCTGGCAGAGAGCCTGGGTGAAAGCCTTGAATGACCAAGCGTGCAGGCATGGGGTAAGTGATCAACGTGCTGCAAATGTAGGCTGATATATGCAATTGTTACACTTGAAAAACCAGAATATCCTTTATCGTATTGCTACTGCTGCTGGCATATTGTTTCGTTTTGCATTTTGGGGGGATATGTAAAAGCCTAAGGGGACTGATTCATCTGATTATGATCATGTGTAGCCTAACCTGTGTGCTCCGTAGAGTGTAAAAGTGTGGGTTGGTTGGTACACGCTATACTCACTGGTGGCGTGGGCGTTGAAGTGTCAGTAATCAAAAATAGAATTGCATCGGGGCATTGTGTAAGAGCCCCCAAAACGTTCACACTACATCGGTAATGCAGTCATTTTTTGAGTGATAATGACACTGGAAAGCGTCTGTCATAATTGCTTGAAGCAGTCAGGCAGAATGTGATCAATCGACATAATCCAGGTACAACAGAAGGAATGCTTGATCAATATTGCAACGCTATTCATCATCTATATATCCAGTTATACATTTATAATAATACTAGTAATACTGGTAATCGATGCATTTCCTTATGCTGAGTATTATCCTCACCCCTTGGTCCACCATGAGCTGACGGTATAGGCTCACACTAGACCCTGTGGTCCAACGGGTCTTTTTGGGGTCAACTGGTAGAGCAATGCATTAGCACTGCCAGTGTTAGTGGTTCCATTCCCAATGCGGCCTTCCCACCCATGCATGTATGCACTGTAAGGTGCTTTATAAACATCCACCAAGCTTAAGCATTGTTTTTTATTTCCACATTAGTTTTCACCCAGGTGATTCATACCTCCTATTGGATTGGGAATGTGGCCGTGGGCGGTAATGTGTTTGTGTTATGTGTACAGCTACATGGGGTTTTAAAAGGGGACCAATTGATCCACATCACAAACTATAGGCCCGCCGTGATTCAGAAAGGTCATCTCTCCGCCTGCTTGTCCAAGGTTTACCTTTCAAGCCTTATGCTGCTGGATGTTGAATTCAAGTACACAGTCAAACATATCTTCTTTGCATTGCTATAGAGTACACCAGGATTAAGCAAATGATTCAAATACTTCCCTATTATTCAAACAGATCTCATGTTCCTTCCAGCATCTCATGCATTATATAGAATTGCACAGACCTTAAATAACACTTGTTTTTCATCGATCATGGTTAATACTGTCAAATGTATAACGCTGGATCTCAAAGACCCTGACAAAAGCCTATACGTACAAAGTGATACATGAGTTACAGAACAGCCTGTGGTATTAATCTTCCAAATGCCCTATTAGTCATACAACAACCGAACTGCAGTAGTAATCCCTAACAATGTACTATGTGCTGACAACGCAGCCATTCCACTTTACACACATTACATTGTTTAGCTTCTGGGTAGGCAGGCTAGCTGTCATAGCAATTACAAAAGGTAGGTAAACACACAGGCACATTCATTCATTTATAAATATGTTTATATGTATGTATGTATGTATGTTTGCATAGGACAAAGTGTGTAACGTGTTCCACAGACGTCCGTTGTTCAACAGCTTCTGCAGTCCCCTGACTTGAAAAACCTGCAGGGCATTGGGAGACTTGGCAGGTATTAGGTGTCCAACGGAGAGTCATATCACATTCATTGACTCTCACGTATGCACCTGCCACACTTCCGCCATGTTGACTCAGCCACTTTAGCAAGAGGAGATACTCTGAGACACTAGACTATGACCCCATACAGGCTCTCGGCCTCACATGCTGTGATCATAGCTCTGCAGCAAGAAACACATCGGCTTAGAGGCAGTTGTCAGACATCTGCATTGATGTCTTCAGGGGTTTGATGTTTTCCGTGTCACTGTGCCAATCTGGTTGACGCCTCAAGGAAATCGAAATAATTTCTAAAAAAAGGCCTTAGTCTGAAGACTTTGAGAAATCTTCAATGTGTTTGCGTTTTATTTGAAAGCATGCTGGATGTACATTTTGGGAGAAATCTTGTGTTTCTTAGTGTTTCTTGGGAATCCTTCATTTGAAAGATGCAGGCTCAGTTTGGTATAGGAGTGGTGTCTTTGTGCTTGATGTTCTGCCCAGAGTAACGTCAGTCAAGGCCTTGCTCAGGCATTCCTTTATCCATGTGACACCGTGGTTACGAGACAGTGCTACTGATTCACTAGACTAGCGCGGTGCACTGTGCACAAATTGACCAAATTGCCCCTTCTTGGAGCTCTTTGAGATCTTCTTTGACTCTGAGATCAAAGTGATTTTGAATAAGGGAAAATAATAGAATGACTGCAGTAATATTAAATCTATGTGTGGACTAATTGATTCCTGTTACACATATGAAGTGAAATCAAAGGATCACACCAAATGACTCGGTGCGGTCTTATCTCTTTAAGTCCAAATATCCATCTATGATTGCCCCGGAAGATGGATAGGGGAACAGGACTTTCTCTCTCCGTGTGGAGGAGAAGCCGTTGTCACGTGCTACCAGTGGGCTTGAGTCAATTTTGTCTGCATCCGGAGGCTCCAGTTTAATTACGATGATTTGAAGGTCTGCAAAGAAGCTCACTTTCCCTCTGTCTCCATAATCCCTGGGATTTATGTTAAGGCCCTCAGCACAGCTGGTTACGGTTGACGATATCAGCAGAAAGACGTCGACACACCCCACGAGCACAAACACACGCACACGCAAATACCCAAATGTAGCTGGGTAACGCTGATTTGAGTCAGAGTACAAATAACATCCACAGATCATAGTGACGCATGTGGACAGTAACCCGCGGACAGCTTCCTGTGGACGCCTGCACAGTAGCTATAGTACATCCCTATATTATGCACATTTTTCAACTTAGAATTGAGTTTGTTGATCGGGGTTCGAGGCAAATGTGATTGTACTGTACAGCCGAGCAGTCGGCTCCCTCAGCCCGCACGTCTCGTCCCCGCTGCACTCATAATGTCAAAGCCATTAGGTTCTGTGGTCGGACAATGGCATGGCGCTATCAGTGTGTTTCCAGAGAGCTGGAGTCCCCCTCTCTCTCCCCCTCCTCCCTCTCTCCTTCCTCTCTCCTTCCCTCCCTCCCTCCCTCCCTCCCTCCCTCCCTCCCTCCCTCCCCGATCTGCAGCCAGAACGAAAATGACTTCAAGCGACTCCTCAGCTAAACCCTCTCTATCCTGCTGCCGATGGTGTCCCTGCTTCTAAATGTGTGGCGGCTCCGAAATTGGCCATCACAGCCATCGGTCTCAGTAGTTACATAGTAGAGATAGTGTATCACGTGTCTAGCTGTAGTGCATCCTTGAGCACGATGCCCCTGACCCCTACCTACTCCTTAATGACATTCATTGAGTTCACAGTTGACTACTTGATTCTGATTGGTCAACAGCGTTGCTAAAGGGTGTGCATTATCTTTCAATAACACTTGCGAACCGATGGAGTGGCTACAAATACATCTACAAACCACCATATGTCATGACAATGCAGAAACAGTATGCTCAATGCGTTGAAGGATAATATTTAATTGCAGCCAATAAGGATATTAAACCGCTAATAACTTGGAAGATGAAATGAATGAATCATCGTTGGTCACCGTGGTATAAGCGGAATAAATGATTACTATTATCCATTACATATCCAACTCTTGACATATGTCTGCTCAATGACTACACTGAACAGTAAACGCTTGGATCGTCACGCTCCTGCTCGTGATATTATAGTACAGGGAGGATCGGTTCACGGCCGGAGCAGCCAGCCCCCCCCCCCCAGAGGCTCCGGGGTCCCGTCTCCTCGCGTCATGGTCCCCTCACACCCCCTTGGGCCTGACGCTGAGGAGAACCCAACGTGACACGCAGGACGACCCGGGGAAACGGCTCGTCAGACGGACACCCCCCCCCCGGACACGCCCACTGGATCGTAGAAATATTCATGTGCACCACACGTCACGCTCCATGACAACACTCCCTCAAAGCCTGAGTATAGATGGATGCACAGTGGGAAGGGGCATCCGCAGCTCTACTTGATACATCAGAGGTTGCTTTTCACACAGAGGGAGGCCCAAGAGGGGGATGGAGACCCTGGTGTTGTTTCCTTGATGCCAACCCAGATGCTCCTCTTGTTTTAAGGAGGAGAAGGGACCCATGTTGGGCCTTATGAATCACCCCAATCCTATAGAGTGAAAATTAAATAATATATATTTGATTGAACTACAATAGATGCATTTATCTACTGGTAAAGTTATCTTTTGGCAAAGTAGGATATGCATCATGGGCTGTAAAACAAAGTACAACATGACACAATCTCTTCCAGTAGCAGACTGAAGCATATTTCATTGCATCAGAGCAAGTTGACTTGTTTAAAGCAATTGCAGAAAGTGGAAATCTAATCTACAAAATAAGTACAGCATCAATCTTCAAGTCGGTGCTCATATGAATAAGACATTGTACGGGGGAGGGCGTTAATAATAAATGCTATTGGGTTTGGCCCTGCACCTTGGAACTGGGCGTGTAACTGAGCATCTTACCAGCTGAGCAAGCACAATAGGTAATACAGGTGAGTCAGTCATATGACAGTCACATGACCACACCGTCAGTGATACTGCGTAAAGCCTGCAGCATTGTCTTGGCTTCCTGCCCTCCTGACCCTCTCTCTCTCTCTCTCTCTCTCTCTCTCTCTCTCTCTCTCTCTCTCTCTCTCTCTCTCTCTCTCTCTCTCTCTCTCTCTCTCCCTCTCTCAGTGTGTGTGTCTGAGTCGATCGCAGGCTCTCCCACCTCTGCTCTGGCTCCCCTGCTCTATTTGATAGAGATGAGACATAGCTCTGAAGGAACATATGCCCTGATATAGGATATATTTATTTTCATATGCATTTCCCTTTTCTATACACTGAGGGGGCGACTGATGAATGTGCTTCTTGCCGCCAATATATTGTGCTGATGCATGAGAGGTTTGCCATCAGTTTGTGACACCTTCTGAAAAGGCCTTACAAAACAGAGTCATTACCCTGCCATAATAACTGTTAAAACACAATAACACGTGCATCTGTGAATGTCTCGCGCAGTTCATTGGAGTTTGAACGTCCGTCCATAGCCAATCCCATGTGGACAAGCATATGGTATATTCAGGTTTGCCAAAGACCGCAGGCCACTGAGTGCAGACAGCCACTATACACTAAAATATAGTTGAATGGGGCTGTACACACTAGTGATGTGAATAACTAAAAATTTTCATGGTCGAATAATCAGTGGGTGGTATGAACGAATAATCGATTATTCGATGTGTGCCGACATTCACAAAGGCAGCCATGGATCATCGGCAAGAAATCACTTAATATCATAAACGCAAAAAAACGAACTGTGATCAGTGTTTGTGTTGTATGCATATATATTAATTGTATGCATATATATTAATATTTATGCTTGTGTATTGTGTATATTGTTTTTCTGTACATGATTAATAATAAAAAAAATAAAAAAAATAAAAAAAAAAAAACTAATAGTGCTACAGAACCAACATTAGTTCCGTTAATTCTTGTTTATTTGAATGGGAAAAAATGTTGGGTCCAAATGTTAAAAATCGGCTTTGACCCTTTGATCGAATATTCTGACCCATCCCTAGTACACACTGAGCTTCTAGTGTGGATGGATACTGACTGTAGATAACAGTAGTAGCTCTGCATCCCCATCTACAAAGAACACAATTTGTCTTCCACATTGCTTATCAGCAACATCAGATCCTAGTGAGGAGTTCCTGGAAGGAATGTTTTAAACAAGGTCGTGGTTGGATGATTAACTCAAACTACTCATATGATCAAGGCAAGACTTTGTTTTGCCAAGAGCTCTGATGTCAAAAATATCAACTTAAAAAAATGTATTAGTTAGAAAAGTGGACAAAAGACAGTTCAGTTGCAAGAAGTGACCTCATGTGTCCGATCCCCCTCAGCCATCATGAACAAAGTACGCCCCTAATCACACTGCGTCAAATGCAATTAAACGGCCCACTTAATAGTATTACCTGGAGTGAGTATGCAGTTGCTTAGAAGGCCTAACCGGCTATTATAAAGAACGTATAACGGGAATGGCTTGTGTAGTTCTTAGGACGACTACCATACACATCCTGGCCAAAAGGTACCCGATTTCTGAAGCCTTACACGTAGGCATCCTAGCCCAACCCGCTCCTAATGAACAACCTCTGACATCACTGTAAATCGTTTGGCATTAAAAACATCTGCTCAATCACAAGCGTCTGTTTCATCAGCAGTTGGACGATGACGATGCCTTTCTCCTCCTCCTCCCTCGACCACAGAGCTCCATCCAGATAACCTTCGACAGCACTCTGCCACTGACGGCCTCCACTGCCATCGAGCACGTGACCTGCGCGGACCAATCGGCACACAGCATGGTCGGTTGTGTTCCATTGATTTGACGGTTATTAATAGCCTTCGATAATCTCTGTAATCCCGTCTTCATTGCTGCCGCGGGTAATTATACGTGTAATGGACTTTCATTAATAACTTCCCCCGGGGCGCTTTCGGAAGCCCTGGGCCGGATTGCCATAAGTCGAGCATACAATGCTGTGCACAATGCAGGTTTAGTTTTGTTTTGCCTCGTGAGCTTCCCATGATCACAACGGGAAATCTGGACCCGCCGGATCCCTTTTTAAGATATGGAAGTGTCGGCTTGGCTATTCCTATTATTCTATTTCTACTAAAGGATTTGGTTGATTTGCATGCAGGCAGCAGTTATATAATGAAATCGCTAGTCACGTATGACTTGCATGTAAACCAGCTTTTCCCTGCTCACGTTTTATTGCGCGCTGTCATAGTGCTTTTGTACAGGACAACAGTCTAAATCTGTCCCCCGTGTAGTTCACTGATTCTCTGAGCGTTTTTTAATCCCCTGTTTGACCGTAATGGCTTATCTTAATGACAGTGGCCTCTGTTCTCTGCAGGTCTTGCATTGTGACTGCCGCCTGGACTCCGTCACGTTCCCAGTGACGGTCACGCAGCAGTCGCACGCCGCCGTTTCCATGGACACCTACCAGGTCACCATAGAGCCTGTGGTGGCGAAGGTACGCTCGCCCTCACGCTCCGTCTGTCTCTCTGATGCGGCTGGGTCTTGCAAATGCGTGTCCCCTGGCCCCTCTCTCAACACAACACTGGAGTGCCCCGGCCCTGTTTTGCATCGGCATTCAAATTTGCATGTAAATTGGTTGGTCGGCGGCTGTGGCCTTATATTTCACTGACCAGCTTCCCCTCAGAACGAAGAGATGAAACGATATTTCATGTGGATACCATGGACCCTTAGCTAACTTATTGACTCTCTCTCTCTCTCTCTCTCTCTCTCTCTCTCTCTCTCTCTCTCTCTCTCTCTCGCGAACATTCTCTCTCTCGTTGCACTCTCTCTCGCTTGCTCTCTCTCCCTATTGTGTGTGTGTGTGTGTCTCTCTCTCTCTCTCTCTCTCTCTCTCTCTCTCTCTCTCTCTCTCTCTCTCTCTCTCTCTCTCTCTCTCTCTCTCTCTCTCTCTCTCTCTCTCTGTCTCTCTCTCTCTCTCTCGCGAACATTCTCTCTCGTGCACTCTCTCTCGCTTGCTCTCTCTCCCTATTGTGTGTGTGTGTGTGTGTGTGTATGTCTCTCTCTCTCTCTCTCTCTCTCTCTCTCTCTC
>NC_140280.1:6268459-6283459 GCF_964030765.1 Micromesistius poutassou | reverse complement strand
TGTGCGTATGTGTGTGTGTGTGTGTGTGTGTTTTTAAAGGGATCTGCAGCCCGAGACCAAAGAGCTGAGGATAAGACTCCTGGAGCAGAACGGCGCCAGGGAGCGTAAGGCAACACTCGATAGTAATTTACTACCGCTGGCTACAAGGAAGTGTGCGCTCAGCGCTAGGGTGCAGCCCGGTGACGAGGCAATGTCCACCCGAGAAAACACCGCCACATCCACATGTTCTCTCCCAGATCCTGTTCAGTCCTCGTTTAGTCGAGTCTAGATTAATCTGGATAGGGTCTGAGATCGATCACAGAACAGAATTCAGATAAAGGTCCTTAATGAGCAAGTCATTGGACATGGGGACATTGGGGATCAAACCCATTTCTTGTAGTTATTATAAAGTGATTTAGATAGTTGTTTTGACTAGATGATCAGGGAGAAAGCGTTCAGGTGAATATCCTGTGAATGTCATGTGGAGGTGGATGTTGCTACTGAAACAATGGAGGTAATAACAATGTCGTGCCCATCAGAACCAGCTACACAGGTTTCTATGTGGATGTTAGTCAGACTGCAGCAGTAAACTAGTTCACACTACAGGGTCATTAGTAGGTTTACCAGTGAAAGTTCACTTTGGGCGGATTGGGAACTTGGACACCAACCAGTCAGACTTTGGCAGTCGGTTTTGATTTGTCGTCTATATTGTCGGCTGTTTTGTTCCTTCCTGATTCACCCGACAAGCATTTGGAGGCCAGCGCTGTATGTGATGCTTAGAACAAATTGCCCTGTTTACACACTTAGCATTACAGTGCCAGTCGTTAACACGATGCGGCCGACACCTCATCCACAGTGTAGACCAAACACTTAAGTCTTTGTGTTGACGTGCATGCCCAAATGTCATGGAAACGCTCCACTCAACTACTCCACTGCCTCTTATTGGATTAGTCGGCAACTCCTACTTTTATAAAGAGTACGATCATCTATGCATCTGTAGTACATCTCTGATTCTACATGGATGTAAAGTATATGATGAAAGGACTGAAGCTTAGGTGGTCCGCCATGAAATAATAACAATGGTTTATAATTGGTTTGAGTCAGACGCCTGTTACATTTACATTTTACATTTAGGGAATTTAGCAGACGCTTTTATCCAAAGCGACTTACTACATTTGTCAGAAGAAGGTGAAACAGTATATCACTGTCGGTACGCTAAGGATATTCAAGCCATAGCCTGTTCTCAGGCTCTTTACTGAGTCACGCTAATGAACACCAACTTCGAGCAACAATTTAAAATGTGCAACATAATGTTCCTCCCTACCCATAATGCCACATGGTAGAGTACATGCTGTCCTATTAAACAAGCTGACCTTCTCCCCTGTAGAGTTCCTGCCCGGGCAGGCCTCCATAGCGCTGGACGTGGGTGGTAAGGTTCCCACCGGGCCCCTCACCGTGTCGGTGAGCCCGGGCCACGGCCTGGCCCCCAGCGTTACCGTCACCTTAGAGGTGAGTTCATCTGGAGGGCGGGGGAGGGCCGACACATAGATGTGTTGGCTCAAACGCTCGAGAGCAACAATGTGCGGTCAAAGTACACGTTTTATGTTTGATGTGCGATATTTGTATAGTTCTATTTGTTTTGCGTAGCTATACAGATGCCTCTGAGCCGGCAGGATTAACGCTGGTTGTAGTGTGGCAGCTGCAGTCAAATGGCCTCTCCAGATTTTGATCTTGGAGGGAATTGGCTTGACCTACTTGAATGAAAGATATATTTTTACATCATTTAGACCTTTTAGATCATTTCTTTTTTTGACTCCAAGGTCGGAAAAGCACCAAATTAGCAGGCAGTTAAGCAGTTTGAACTAGACTACAAACTTAGTTTGAAAATGTTTTTCAAACTAATTCTGTGAACTGCGGGACAGTTGGGGATACAAATAAAGAAATGGTCTCTTGCTGTAACTGGAAAATAGCCAGGCATGTTGTGAATTGAATAATATATATTATATCAAATGTTTAATTACATATAATATGTAATAATGTATACAATATATAATAAATATCAAATATAATAATTATGTTTTTTATATAATACACTATATAAAAAAAAGACATACAGAATGGATAAAAAAAATACATGCAAATACATGCAGTGTCACATATCACATATGATAAATGCGCATCGTACATAATCCTAATACATAATCCTAGTCTAATAGATATATCCCAAACACAGCTGCTGTATGTGGAGTCGGAGGCGTCGTGCGGGGGTCACAGCCCCTCGTCGCTCCGCAGCTCGCTGACCCCGACCAAGAAAGTGGACGTGGACCGCACCATCATGCCGGACGGAACCATCGTCACCACGGTTACCACCGTCCAGTCGCGGCCCAAAGAGCGCAACCCCGGTATGTCACGGCTCATCATGGGGTCAGACCACGAGGGAACAGTGGGGAGAGTGCGTCTTTGTGGGGTCCGTCTGCACGGAGGTCTTGAGACGCCAGCAGGCTTCACATATTGAAAACGCACACCTCTGGGTTATCATTTTTCGCACTTCTTGTCCTCCGAAACACGCCGACGCGAACGTTACGTGCGACTAACGCTGTGTCAGAAAGATTTTCCGATTTCCCCGTCTCCGTGGCGATCCCAATGGTCTTAACTAAGGGAACGTGCGGGGACCAAAGCGAAACCGTTTAAAACGGGTCGGTCTGTAATTGGGCACCAGTGGTCTCGGCTAGCCAAAATATGTCTTGAAATATCGACTTTGAAGTCATATCGAAGTATGCTGACTTCTTTACTGATAGCAGCGGGGGACTTTGTGCGTTTTTTTATCGGTTTGGGTGTTCAACTACGTGTGGGTGTGTTTCTTTTGTAGGTGAATCCCCATTGCCCTCCCCCTACAAGGTGGAGGTGACGGAGACGGGGCCGACGGTCCTGTCTGACAGCAGGGGCAGCCCGGTTCCCAGCTGTGAGTAGGGAGCAGACCACCTGCTCTGCTAAGCTTCATCCTACAGAGAGAGATACAGACATACACAGAGCTCCTCTGTATGAACAGGGGCATGTAGAGTGCCGGGCTGCTCTAACCCTTGTGTTCAGGCACGTTGAAAGACACACTGTGTTTGGACGCAGTTACTCCAGGATCCCTACAGGGGAGTAGAACTGAGAGTGTAGTGTGACAGCAGCACACGGACCTCACAACGAATGACACAAGACAGAATGTTGTGACAATGTGAAACCGCACATCAAACTCTCGAGTTGAAGTTATTCATTGTCAAATCGAACGCTGATACCGACTCCTTGTCCTCCTCTGACAAAATGTATTGTTAGGGAAAATGTTCTGACATGGGTGTGTGCCAGTTTTAGAATGAGTTTGAATAAATTAAAACTTGTGTTTCTTGTTTTTTCTCTGTTTTTCTTCTGCGTGTGTGCTTTGTGGGCGGATGTGCATTTGTGTGTGTTTGTGTGTGTGTTTGCTTGTTTGTGTGTGTGTGTGTGTGTGCTGAATGCTCCAGTGAGCCACCCAGTCACCAATGGCCTGGACCCCGTAGCAGAGACGGCCATCAGGCAGCTGACGGACTCCTCGGGCAGAGTCTCCAGGAAGACTCCGACTAAAAGGAGCACGCTCATTATCTCGGGGGTGTCAAAGGTCAGGGCCGACGAAACTATGTCACCGCGTTCACGCTTTTAATTAGAAAACCTGTGGAGAACCTCCGAACCAGGCCAGTGCATGTTCCACACGTCTTACTGAAAATGTGTCAAATGTTCCCCTACACAGTAATTGGCTAAAAATACAAAAAAAAAAGTATCTATTAATAGGTCGCCTTACCTGATATAGAGGTTATTTTATATTATATTATTTTATATTCAGCAGGTAAACATTTGCTTCTGTTCACTAATACTCCGATGTAAACACTTGCGTTGACCCACCATACAGATAAGACTGATCAGTTAGATCCCTGATCTGATGGTATGCACTGGTCCAACACTGAGTTTGTTTTCCACGCGGTAGGCCCCCCTCTCAGAAGACGACAACGCGCTGTCGAAGGGCTACGCGGCGGCCATGGACGCAGCCATGCACGCCAACCACCAGGGGGCGGCGCCGCGGCCGGACCCGGACGAGAGGACGCCGTCGGACGCGTCGGAGCGGCCCTCGGTGGACGACGTGGAGTCTGACACCGGCTCCAACGGCGTCATGGAGACACGCAGCCTCAAGGACCACAAAGGTACCGCCCCCTTTCCTCTGTGCGTCCCGCGTGACGTTGACAGACAGGTTGATGGTCCCTATCCAAAATCATGGTCACTTTTTTCTTTTTACGTCTGTAAATATCCATCACATGTGACCATTTGAACAGAAAGGTATTTAGACAAATGCGTAAAAGTAGTGAGCGCAATACATAATGAGCGCTGTATATAATATCAAATTGGACCTCTGTGTAAGCCTGTAAACGTCGGATCATTTGTCCGATTCGGACGACTTCAACTGGACCAATGACGTCCATCGTTGTCCCCCCCCTCCCCTCTGTCCCCTCTGTCCCCCCCTTCCCCTCTGTCCCCTCTGTCCCCTCTGTTCCCCCCTTCTCCTCCATCCCCTCTGTCCCCTCTGTCCCCTCTGTTCCCCCCTTCCCCTCTGTCCCCTCTGTCCCCTCTGTTCCCCCCTTCTCCTCCATCCCCTCGGTCCCCTCTGTCCCCTCTGCTCCCCCCGTCCCCTCCATCCCCTCTGTCCCCTCTGTCCCCTATGTTCCCCCCTTCCCCTCTGTCCCCTCTGTCCCCTCTGTCCCCTCTGTTCCCCCCTTCTCCTCCATCCCCTCGGTCCCCTCTGTCCCCTCTGCTCCCCCCGTCCCCTCCATCCCCTCTGTCCCCTCTGTTCCCCCCTTCTCCTCCATCCCCTCGGTCCCCTCTGTCCCCTCTGTTCCCCCCTTCCCCTCTGTCCCCTCTGTCCCCTCTGTCCCCTCTGTTCCCCCCTTCTCCTCCATCCCCTCGGTCCCCTCTGTCCCCTCTGCTCCCCCCGTCCCCTCCATCCCCTCTGTCCCCTCTGTCCCCTCTGTTCCCCCCTTCTCCTCCATCCCCTCGGTCCCCTCTGTCCCCTCTGTTCCCCCCGTCCCCTCCATCCCCTCTGTCCCCTCTGTCCCCCAGTGGGCTTCCTCCGCAGCGGCTCCAAGCTGCTGTTCCGCCGGCGGCGCCGGGACAAGGACCCCGCCGTCAGCCAGTCCCACGAGGACCTCTCCCAGACGGGGGAGGGCTCCGGCCCGGCCGCCTCCGCCCCCGCCGCCTCCACCCTCAAGCGCAAGAGCTCCGGGAGCTTCTCGCGCCGCCTCATCAAGCGCTTCTCCTTCCGCTCGTCCGGGAAGTCCAAGAGCGGCGGCGGCGGTGGCGGCGGCGCCACCAACGGAGGAGCCGGGGCGCCGGGGAACTGATCGCCGCGGCGACCCGGGGATTACAGCAACGCAAGGGTCACTTTATCCGGCTGGATCATGGGCCGGCGCGGAACCTCCTCTTCAACCCTCGGTTTAGTTTCCTGTCACTGACAAGACGCTAAACACCATGACATCATTCATGACATCACAGACAGATGGTGCTATGCGCCCCAGGCGGGCGGCGTCACCTGTCGGTCTCTGCAAGGATTCCCCTGGGAGGGACTCGGAGAGAGACACCTGCACTTCAGCACAACATAGGAGTAGTCATAAGGAGGTAGATCGAGTTTCACTTCATGTGGTATTTAAGGTGTTTTCTTTTTTTGGGTGGGTGGGGGGGGGGTTGCGTCCTCTGCTGCTGGTGATTAAAGGGTCACGGAGTACGATCTTGAGACTGTTCGACATGGGCAATACGACCAGAATATGCCTGTAGATTGTTGAAATATGCGAGTTGTATTTCTTTCTTTTTTTTATGCCCATGACAAAAACGTTTTAATATATGTTATTCAAATTAAGGCTTGGAATAATGTACTTACTAGTACATTAAGACATGTATGGCTATTTTAACTTTGTGTTCTGCTGACTGTGTAAACAAAGAAACAAACCCACCCTGTTAAACCGTACACAGTGCTCCTTTAATTGTGAGGAGGATACAAATGATGAAATGATGAAATGCTGTATGCGCTTTTATACACAAGGGGGCACTAGAGATGGGATTGTAACTGTAACAACTATTTATTGACATACGAATATTATTATTGTTTGCACTCTGGTTACGGTTTTTATTTTATTGTCATTAGCACATTATTTTATGAACAGATTTGAGTCACATAGGACTTTAGAAAAAAGTGATGTATTACTCTGACTTAAAAAAATTCAAGTGCTATTTTGTGTGTGTTGAGTTGTATAGTAGGCTATGAACATTGATTTGTGTGTTTAATTTAATTTTGTATAGTAAATTAAAATAATTAACTTAATAATTTACAAGTTAATTAATAAATCAATGCCTCGATCTTGAATTAGATGTACATAAAGGTCTTGCTTATACATTGGGGTTTTTAATAAGGTTTTTTAATGTAACTTAATGTAGGCAAAACATTGCAGGTATTGTTTTATATTGTTTGGTAGTTCAAACTGAGTTGTTGTTCCATGAAGAGACATACAATGAAATATTAACACATGTACTCAAACGCTCGCAAATCAAAACATGTTCATTTTTATTTGTTTGTCTTTAAACAACTGAGTCAAGAAACAATTGCAGGCTACAGAAAGCTTTGCAAGCATAACAACAATAACAACACTACATAAACTATATATCAATATAAATAAATAAATACATAAATAACTTCAACAGGGGAACCCTGGACATCAAGACATCATAGAATAAAATCTCACTTCCTCATCCCCATCAGTAGAATTTTTAATATAAAGCATTTAAGTGTCCTGTTATGCATGCATGTACACTGTATTCTAAGGGTGTAAAACCTTTTGCAGTAATTCAATTTTTTCTTTCTATTTTAAACAGGATAATTATCTGGTAACGGGTGTGGCAAGCACACTGGCAATTATGTATTGTTGTCTTGTGATCTTGCAGTTACCTCCTCACATCAAATAACATGGTTCTAATAACTTTTCCTTCCATAAACATACTTACAAGCATATAATTTAATTCAAGAAATGTCCATCAGCAATATTGTTATATATATGTAAATATATAATTCAGGTTGAGTAAAAAAACATTTAATCTGAAGCTACAGGATATAATTGAATTCAACACATGCTGATTTCTCAGGGCTGTATGTCAATATACCGTACAAGAGATATTTCCTGTCTGTTAGTATTTGTTCCTCAAAAGACAACCTTGGTATGGGAACCAAGGAAAGATGGTCCATTATGTTTGCAAACATCACGTTCAGAACTGCTAATTTAAGACATTTTCTACCGTACGAAATAATATAGTTCTTAGATACAAAGATAGGGTCATGACCACCACAGTTCAAAAGGTAGGCATTACCCAGTGTCAATAAGCATTTTACTATTTGAGTCTTTAAATTGGCCAATAAAACCACAAACAAATGTTGTGAAAAAGGTAAGGCAACTATTGTCATATGCCATTTATAATTTGAAATGCCCTCAATGTGAAAATAATGTTTACTATATTGCAAATAAATTATTTTTCAAGCCTCTCAGTCTACGACAGATGTGTGTGTAGTTTGATTGGCTATGGTTACACAATGTGCAAAGCGCCAAAATGTTCAAAGTAAAAAAAAAAAGCTGACCTGATTGCCGCTAAAACTTGAGAGGCGGGCACATCAACCAATGGCACGAAGGAGGGAAAATCATGCTCTCGTACCGCGAACCTGATTGGTCATAGGTCAAGTACTCAAACCAATCGTTTCTTTGTTCATTAGCTATTCAACATTGCGGGCGGGGCTTGTTCTGTAACGATATATATCCGGGTCAACTTCAACCAGTGACTATCAGCGATCTGCAGTGCTGCTAGTTTTGAGCCGTTACCCCGACGTATCATCATTGAAAATGTCTGGAAGAGGAAAGACCGGAGGCAAAGCCCGCGCCAAGGCCAAGACCCGCAGCTCCAGGGCCGGGCTGCAGTTCCCCGTCGGCCGCGTCCACCGTCTCCTGCGGAAGGGTAACTATGCCCACAGAGTGGGTGCCGGAGCCCCTGTTTACATGGCCGCCGTGCTGGAGTACCTCACCGCCGAGATCCTGGAGTTGGCCGGCAACGCCGCGAGGGACAACAAGAAGTCTCGCATCATCCCCCGCCATCTCCAGCTGGCGGTTCGTAACGACGAAGAGCTGAACAAGCTGCTCGGCGGAGTGACCATCGCCCAGGGAGGCGTGCTGCCCAACATCCAGGCCGTCCTGCTGCCGAAGAAGACCGGCGGGCAGGCTGCTGCGCCCAGTGCCGGCAAGGCGGGGAAGAAGGCCTCGTCTCAGTCCCAGGAGTACTAGGCTGCTGGCCTGCTCCTCAATGACTTGATACCCCAACCCAAGGAGTACCAGGCTGCTTCCCTGGTCCTCAATGACTTGATACCCCAACGGCCCTACTAAGGGCCACCCAATTGTTCACTGAAAGAGTTGTTACTTTCGTTCATGGCATTCCTCTCGCGTTGTACACCCCCCCCCCCTTTAAGTTTTCGCTCCCAATTTTATAAACCCTTAATAAACCCTTATTTTTAACACTGACTGGGTGATTTGTACAATACTGGCGTCGAATTTAAATGGGTTAACCTTAAGATTATGGTGTTATGATGTGCTAACGTTTGTCGAATGAAATGAATGCAGGTCATTGCAGATGCATTTATGCGAGTGAAATGGGGGGGGGGGGGGGTTGGGTTAAGTGCTGTGTCTTTGCCCTTTTGAGCATGGCTGGTCCCCATGTTTAGTAGTTTGGGTACATGGTGCACTATAGTGATTGTACTCTTAAAGCGAGACCCGACTTCTGCCGAACCGCAGAAGATTTTCTGCAAAGCTCAATACAGTGAAGAAACTAGTTGCACATAGCTGCTCGAACAAACTGACGAGGGGTAGCGTTAAATACGTTTACGGTAACTAAAGTTCCTGCAGAGCTGGCGTTCTGTTCTGAAAATGGATTGGAATTGTTTATTAAATACTGACGATGTGCTGAAAGTAAAACGAGACATTGGGTTAAGTAGATACCGGTAATGATTTAAAACTGGGCTGCTTTACTCGTACGTATACACGAACGGTCAGCTATTTTCATTTGATTAAATAAAGTCAACCGATAATTAGACCTTCTGAATCGTATACTGGTTATGTGTTTAAAATGAAGTCAAAAGTCCATGGCCTCATTGTCATATGACCTTTAGCAGGCCAAATGTGATATTGAAATTCCCGCCATGGCTGTCTATTGGGTCATTAAGCACACATGTGCTTTATTTTATTATTTATTTATGCATTCAATGTTTACATCGTGTTCATGACCGCGTCCAACAGGATGCACATTCGCTGCCACACTTAACTGTAACTGTAGAATCACACCAGGTGCTTCCTCAAGTAAACAACTGCAAAACATGTGTCATAATAACGTTGTGGTACTGCACAAGGTTGTTGATCCTACTGATAAGAAATGTTCGTCTACAGGCTTTTTCAAAAGGTAACGTATACAAAAGCCGTGAAAGCCAGAAAGCCATAACATTGAATACACTGAAACTCGTGTATGAGATTATTAACTATGTACTATATTAAGGTGACCAGATTTCTGAGACAAAATCCGGGGGCATTATGGGTTCTGCGGTGTAAAAACCTCCAAACATGTAGTGTTTTTGTCATAGAAAACTAAAACGGGGACTGCCCTTACCCTGGCGGCCAGGGGGGGAGGGTCGGACGGAAATGTTGACGGGGGGGTTTCGGATCTCTCAGTCACAGTCAAATCCGGGGACATTTCCGGGGACAGCCGTAGCCGGGGACAGGTCACTGAAAACGGGGACTGTCCCCGGAAACCGGGGACGTCTGGTCACCTTATATTATTTCCCTACAACAATTAAAAAAACTACAAACGAACTGCAAACGTCTATAATGATAAAACGCTACATTTCATAACCATAGGATGACATTTTTCTTATCCTAGTAAACCTGTCGCCTGTACGGAATCAAAGCTGAATAGTTAAACATGGAATATAAAATGTTTTGTTTATGCACTAAACCTACTTCACCACTAGGGGTCAATGTTTTATTGTTAAAAAAAATCGATATCATAAAAGTTTAGAAAGCCCAGAGCAAAAGCACTATGGGTGTGTATTTTCCACCGACTTCTGGAACAATGTTTTCACCGAAATGTTCCACCTTCCATACTCCTTAAATACCCATCTTGTATTAGGTTATGAATGGAATAGCTAGAATAGACCTTTAAAGAATACCGAAAAACACCAACGCTTGTGCCTAGAGCGCAAACGGATGCGGAACGTTCTTGCGTTCTCGTCTTGACTCCAGAGGCATAATAAATCCCAAGCGGACTCACTCACAGACTAGTCTAGTCTAGTCTTGATGTTCATCCATTTGAGTGTGCAGAACCACTTTACAAATCGACGAATATGGTCATGATTATTCCAGCAGGCCTATATGTAAATATATATGGGTACCATTGTCTGTGTTAAATTATATATTGTGAAGGCGCCTCTATGTTATGAAACCTTGTGTGTTACCATATAAACTATATTTCATTATAGTAAAAGGTGAAATAAGGCATTTTTAGTAACTTCAATTGAGACCAATAACATGGAATTCACAGCCACACCTGGTAAGTATGCTTACTAAAGGCTTTCTTACACCATCAGTGATCAGAATACAATCCACGGGGCAGTAGATTGGACACTTAAAGCTATAGTAGCACCCCACTCCCTGGCTGTGAAAATGCATATTGGTAGGCTATTTAGGTTTGGAGGAAGTCTAGCACTTTTTTTGTTTCTTTCCAGCCTGCACTTTCTATTGAGAATGTAATGTGAGTCGTTAACTCACAAACTAGTATCAGAACACTTTGCCACCCTGGAAAGCATTTACATTCAGATTGACTTGAATTGAATTGTTAAAAAGTGATGTGATTGCTTAATGTGACATCAATGCTAGGCCTACAGGTATGTTCAGTAGGCTATGTAAGGCCTAGCATGTTTTGTATTTTTCAAGAATTCGTTTTTACATTAAATTTCACTCATGGAAACTGGCCATCGAGGAGTAAAATATCCTACAAAGGGGATCTTTCTGTCTACTTTTGGCGTTTTGTTTGCTTGTAAAGTAAAGCGTGACTCATTCAGACGGACTGAACCATTACTCATGGCTCTGAAAAAGTCTCCAACACCAGCAGCCAAAACATTCACACTGAGAGGAAAAATGTGGAGGTATTTTTGCACCCTTGCCGTCTGACTCGCTAAACTGAACAGATAAAGAGACGCTGGGTATCCTGAAATATGCCCAAGGGGTTATTTAAGTTTATTGATATTCCTCGATATGAATATTTTAAGTTTTAAGAATATTAATACGTTTTTTTGGTCTTTCATCTCATTTGGCCGAAATATCTTCACCCTGCTTCAAGAACCTTCTCTGACATGACTGAAACACAGACGTCAAAGGACCATAGTTTTTATTTTTGCAGGAATCCATGATGGTGTTGAATTCATGGTTACGGTTACAATGTGAATCAATCAACAATCAATCAACAATCACTCATATTTATGTTTGTGTTAATTAGAGCTGAGATAATGGAAAATGGTAAGAAATATTTAAAACGAAAATCGAAATTCGTAGTTGCATCGATTTTTTTTGGTAGAAATGTGCAAAGACTTAAACCCCACAGTTGATCCAACGTTTGAAAAAGTAAAATAGTTGGGAGATGTGGACAGTTAAACAATAACTGGTCTGAATTGCAGAACAAATCTGCCTTTTGTTAATGCTGGAATGTGTGTGTGTGTGTGTGTGTGTGTGTGTGTGTGTGTGTGTGTGTGTGTGTTTGCCAGTGTGTGCTTGTCTGAATGTGTGCACATGTGTGCTTGTTTGAGTGTGTGTGCATATGTGTGCATGTTTGAGTGTGCGTGTGTGTGTGTGTGTGTGTGTGTGTGTTTGTGGAGCAACGAGAGACAGATCCCACTCAGGCCAGGAGACAGAGTGATGAGATGTAGATGGAGGGATGGAGGAAGGAAAAGAGAGAGAACTAGACAGAGGGGGAGAGGGAGGTTTAGGCGGGGCGACAGTGTGGGCAGTGCGAGGGGCTGGGACTGCATGTGTGTCTGGATCCACAGTGAGGAAGCCCACACCGACTCCAAGGGAAGGACACCAGCATGCCTGTCCCATTGGGGAGAGCAGAGGATGATCTGTCCACAACGTGAACCTTTGGATTTAAGCTCTGGGGCGCACTAAGAAACACATCTCTGGTAATGAAATTTGTTTTCTTAACTTTCTTACTCCATGACTCCTTGACTGATGAATGACTTATGGGATGCCTGCGTCTTACTTACTTTGTGTGTGTGTGTGTGGGGGGGGGAGGGAGAGAGGGAGGGAGGGAGAGAGAACGATTGTGAGAGAAAATGAGAGTATGTGTGCATTATGAATTAGAGGAAGAGAGAGAGAGAGAGAGAGAGAGAGAGAGAGAGGAGAGAGAGAGAAAAGAGAGAGAGACAATCATCTCTTGTTCAATTCTGAGTTTGAGTGTCCTAATCTCAATGGGGCCAACGGGTTCTTTACAAAGTGTGTGTGTGGCTGTGCTGCCATTTGTGTAGTCCTTTTTTTGTGAAAGAAACTATTGTCCCTGTTTAAGTACTTGTATCCCCATATTATTTAACCAACACAAAGGCAGGCTCAGTCTCCATTTCACCATACAAGCAGACATTATAGTAGACCAGGTGATGATGATGATGAAGATGACAATGATGCGATGATTATGATGATGATAATGTTGATGATGATGATGATGATGATGATGCTGATGAAGGTGTGATGGGTCAAGGCCAAAAGCGGCTTGTTGGAGTGTAGAAGTAGAGCGGAGGTGGGGGGAGAGGAGGAAGAGGAGGAGGAGGAGGACAACTGAGGGACAAACAGAGCAATGTTTCTCTGAATGGAGGCCGTTTCCTGAGTGGGAGATCCGTCCCAGAAGGGGGTCTCTACACCAGGTCAGGCACTGACATATGTACCACACATTAAGTCATTATATGTGGGAGGTCAGTGGGGATGCTTCTGCAATGCTTTTTTAGATATATAATATCATAACAGATGTCTATGTTATGACCTCTCCTATTCCTGTTGTGTTGTTTGGGGTAGGGGAGGCCCATCCATTCTGTCTCTGTCTGTCTGTTTGTGTTGCCATTAGAGAAGACCGTTAGACATCACAATAAGTCAACCACAATCGATTCAAAATCCAAAGGAGTGGGGGAATCTCTGATGGTTCAAAACATTGAATAAGTGGATGAGTCGCACTTGTTGCTTCCTCCGTGCTGAGGCTGGGAGCACCGTGGTGTACAGGTGTTCCTGCGGGGCCACTGCCTCCATGAATGGGATCAGGGTTAGAGTTTCCGTGTTAAAAACAGCACTGCCCTGCAGTGCATTTTTGTGGCTTTGTGGTTTTTCAGTTCTGCACCATTTTCCATGTGTCTCACTGTTTGGCGGTAAAGTCGGATGTTCTCCTCGGGTCGGGTGAGATGTGTGAGATTTTCTTTTTCCCCTCCCTATTCCTCTGCTCGTAACGTGCGACCGGACACACTAAACTGAGGTGTTTCTTCTTCCACTGTGCTTGATTCCCTGTGGTCTGTGCATCGTTTCGTCTGAGCTCCAGTGTCCACACTAGACCTCACTCTCTTATGGAAGCGGCTGAAGAAAGTGTGTCCATTGATGTTGACGTCTGGCACTACAACTGCCAAAACGTTTCTGTGACTTCCTGTTTATTTGAAAATGAGGAGATGGCTTTTTTCAACGTTCTTAAAAAAGACAACTATTTTTATCCCACCAGTCCCAAGAGGATCAATCCTTTGTGTGTACCCACTGGGAGTCACGGGGTAAAAGGAATCTAATCAGCACCTATTAGCTGTGTTTGGTGGGGGTTTCCCATACATTTCCAGTGACTATGGTTAACCCCTGTTAACGCCGACCTCCACTCCCTGTTGCCTTAACTCAAACAGTTGTCCATATGGTTAGCTTTGCTGCCTCTGCTTTCTCCCCCCTCTGCATTTCCGCCGGCACTTCTGAAGTGACCCCGACCATGGGAAGTGACTCGAGAGAGATCAATAGTTGACAGTTTCTTTCCCCTCTCGCTCTCTCTCTCTCCCACTCTCTCTCTCTCTCCCACTCTCTCTCTCTTTCTCGCTCTCCCACTCTCTCACTTACACACTCTCACTCTCTTTCTTTCCTCTCTCCCCCAAAAGATTTCCTGTGGGACATCTGAAAGAGATGGCTCATGGGCTGGCCGACTTCCTGTGGAACATAGTGTTTTTGTATTCCAGCCACCAAGGAACGGATAATACACAGCTGTGCTAAACAAACTTTTCCTTCTCCACCTCAGCTCCACCTCCATCCCCCACTACTACGACTCCAACCCACCCACCTGATCATCTGTATTACTGCCATGTGTATACATGTCTTCAAACAGGAAGTTGATGTTTTTAATAACATTTCTGTCAATGTGAATTCCATCAGGGATTCCCATCGTCTGGAGTCGAACTTAAGCAAGCAAGCAATACCACACCACGCACCAGAGCATGGCCAGTGACACATTTGTTCTGCTCTTATTTAATCTTCAGTCCTGGGTCTCAAAATCAGTGTTTTTGTAGTGGGGAAGCACACGTTTCCAAGGAGTGAAGAGTGTTTGTTCAGCATGCTCATGTATTTGTGCTGGGATTAGTTGCCCTGGGGTTGGTCTTTTTGGGGTTTTCATGAAACCTGTGAAGAGTAGCAGACAGGGCGGATTAGTCTAGTGCATTGGTTCTCAAACTGTGGTACCTGTACCACTGGTGGTACGCTTGCGCTATTTAGTGGTACGCAGACGTATGTTATTATTATGTTGATTTTAAATTTATTTAAAATCATAATATCAAAATACTAGTACGAATGGAAATACATTAACTATGAGATCATTAAAATGGGGTTTAAAATAAAA
>NC_140280.1:6258459-6263459 GCF_964030765.1 Micromesistius poutassou | reverse complement strand
TTATCTGTTTAAAAAATATTGGGTCCTCCAGAGTCCAATCATTCACCACAAAAAAACATTGAGTATCCAACCAATAAAGTTGTTATTTTACTAAACGTCAGTGAAAGACAAAAATCTGCAGTGTTAACCATTTGAGGTCATCCTCGCCTTTGGAGGTCCTAAATCAAAGCGCACGTCAAAACCTATGGACAGTTACAGAAGAGAAACACACAAGTAGCTTTATTCTGAATTCATATTGAAACATCATCACACAAGCCGCATATAAAAGACTCAGCGGCAGCAGGTCTATCTATACACCAGCTCCATCAACAGTATACACACTTGGCTCGTGAACCTAGGCCACTATTTGCTGCACATACAGCACAACCAAGCGACCCACCCTCCACCCTACTCCCCCTTCACCCCCCACCCTGCTCCCTCCACCCCCACCCTGCTCCCCCCTCCCCCACCCAGTCCCTCTACCCCCACTGCTCATGACACAGGACTCCAGCCCAAAGCCCACAACCATAATGTCCCTCAAGACAGAGTTAGCCTCCAGCGGGTGTAGCCGTGGTCAGCTGCTATAGAACTGCTATACTTTAAGGACCTACTGCTAGCAGCCACTTGTTGTTCAAGGTGTTGGTTTTTTGTCATATGTTATTCCCTATGGGGGGTTTCAACTTTGCGTTGGTAAGGACAGGGAGTTAGAGCCATGCTGGGGTGAGTTGTTGTTTCTGTTAATGTGTGTGTTAATGTGTGTTTGCGCAAACACTTCACAGTCCAGTTGCTTCACAGCACGACTGGACATGTACAGTAACAAGGTACATTGAAGTGATACTGCTCCTTAATTATGCATGCATTCAATTCCCATGGTGATACTGTGTTGACACATATTGTTCAAAAGAGCATTATGAGGTTAGATTAGTAACTTTTGTGCAGTCTATTGTTAATCATACTGAATCGAGTATTATCTATATTTTCCCGTTAATCTTTATATTTTATTTATTTCTGCGCTTCAATAATGACTTATTCCTTCACACTTAATATGGACGTTCACATTTTGCTATAATGCCACGTGGATTTACACTGTGCCTCTATGGAGTGTAATCATATTTTAAATCATACATTTAAATATTGTTTCACACATCCATAGGGTACCGAAAATAATTAGGTGTTAAGTAAAAATCAATTGTATTATTATAATTCAGTTTCATCCTTAATCTAATATATAGTACATGTTAGATGAATGTTTGTAATGTGGTCTGACATCCGAAACACAATAAGCATGAATCTAAACCTATATATTATTCAAGTCACTCACCAATCCCAACCTCCTACGTTCCGCCATCGCTGTTGTATTTTACACCTGATTGTTGACGTTACCCCTGATTGCAACGCGTTGCTGACCGCCCCTGGGTGGTCCTCTTCCCTGACAGGGTGCATGCTGTGTTTCGGCCAGTCTGCCTTTTTCCGTTTCAACCACCCAGAGGAAGCCCTCAGGATGAAGAGTATGAACGCCAGCAGAACTCATCAAGCAGGTGAACACGTAATACCAACTATATCCCCCCCCCCCATTTTATTTAAACATTTCAACATGTAGCTTACATTTTTTTATAAAATAATCCCCCAGGTTATCTTATTTAAAAATGTATTGCTAATGTTGTCACGTGTAATTCATGTGTTATGTTATGTTTGAACTTATCCAGTAGTTCTCTGTCCCCAGCATCCAATGCAGAAGCATTAATGGTACAAAGATATTTGTACAAGCCTCCTCCATTATCATTAACCTGGTTTATTCAATCATTACTCGGCACCCAGGGTCTGACCCCAATAAGAAAGAGAATTGATTGAATCAGTGGCTATATAAAACGGAGAGACTCCAAAATAAGCCCTTTTCTTCTGATTCACTGGCTTTGAAACACAAGCGGTTCCTTCTATTCTGTTTGGTTATTTTTCTGCCCCGTGGACTGGAGCATTAGCTTCCTTCCTTGCTCTTTACCTTGCTGTTGAGTCTATATTAGACCCATTCTCCCCTGACCTTATAGCGGTCCAACCCTCGGTGGTGGTGGCTGACCTACACTATGAGCAGCCACGCCTGCTCTCTCTGCTGTGTGTGTGTGCTCATGCCCACACTTTTCCTGCCTAAGGCCCAGATTGCACGCAGTCTAATTGAAGCATGTAGCTGTAGATTTTATATTTAGCACCTCCAGATCCCTATAGGATTACCACACTAAGGAACAACACATCCTGGCCTTCCTATGGGCTATATTAGCCTCTGTCTGTTCACTACATGCTCATTTGAATGTAGTGTGTGTGTGTCTGTGTCAGTGTATTTGTGTGTGTGTTTGTATGTGTGCGTCTGTGTGTGTCTGTGAATGCGGGTGAATGCATGCGTGTGTGTGTCTGTCTGTTTGTGTGTGTGTGTGTGTGTGTGTGTGTGTTTTTGTCTAGGTGTGTGTGTGTGTGTGTGTGTGTGTGTGTGTGTGTGTGTGTGTGTGTGTGTGTGTGTGTGTGTGTGTGTGTGTGTGTGTGTGTGTGTGTGTGTCTGGGTGTGTGTGTGTTTGTGTCTAGGTGTGTGTGTCTAGGTATGTGTGTGTTTATGTGTGTGTGTGTGTGTGTCTCGGTGTGTATGTGAGTGTGTGTACACACACACATGTCTATGTTTATTGTCTGTATTTATTCCCTTTCAATGAGTAACAGTTCCAACGGTCTCCCTCGCAGACTTCAGTAACGTTCCCAACGGCGGTGGTATTCCGGGTCCGTCCAACCACCAGGATCACCCAGGACCCAGGGCTGTGATCCACGCAGACCCCCACCTCCAGGACCCCCTGGGGTTCAGTGACTACGACTGTCCCTCCCCATCCCCGTCCTCATCCTTGTCCGCTCCGGGCCAGATCCCCAGCAGCCGACCGACGGCCCCCACGCGACCCCCCTGCTCCCCGGGGGCCAAGCCGGTCCCGGTGCCACGCCCGCGGGCCTCCCCTCCTGCGGCCCCCACTAACGGCTCCGGGGGTGGGGGGCCCCGGGTCGCGGAGAGCCCCCGGTCCCTCCGGGGCAGCAGAGCGGATGTCTCCGTGGTAGGCCCCCCCAGCGCCAGTCCGTCCCCCACGGCCCCGCAGAGACCCACCCCGCGAGGCTCCCCGGCGGCACCGTCCCGCCCCAGAGTCCCGGGCCCCTCCCTGCACAGCCGGCCGCCCAGTCCCGTGCGGGAACAGGGCCAGCTCCGCCCCCGCAAAGAAGACGTCGCCCCCCAAAAACAAAGGACTCCGGAGGGGGCTGGAGGTAGCGGCCAGAGAGAGCTGCCGCCCCACAGCTCCTACATGTCCCGGGGCACAACAGCTGGCTTCCTCCAGGGCTCGTCCTCCACCCTCCCCTCGCACCCCTCTGCTGCCGGCAGGGCTGCCTCCGAGAGCCCCCGCGGCCCACGCAAGGCCCCGCCCCAGAACCCCCAGCCCCCCCACGGCGGGATGGTTCGCGAGCAGCCCCGGGGCCACCTGAGGACCAACTCCGGCTCCTGTTCCGGGATCCAGGGCTCCTCGCTCTCGCTCTCCGGGTCCTCGCCCCTCACCAGCCCCGGGAGGCAAAGGAAAGTATCCAACGGGACCGCCGTGGCGGGGCCCGGGTCCGGCAGGGACCCCTCCTCCTCCTCCGGCCCCGTGAGGCCCCGCGCCAGGGAGCGGAAGAACAGCATCTCGGAGATCAGCGACAACGAGGACGAGCTGCTGGAGTACCACCGCTGGCAGAGGGAGGAGCGGCTCCGCGAGCAGGAGATGGAGAAGCAGGTGAGTGCTCCTTGGCCGCTGTGCCCCCTATCAGCTGCACTTTGTGTGGTTCCTAAGGCAGATCCCTACGGCAGATCTGGTGTACCAGATTCGGCCCTGTACGGTCCAGCTTTGTACCAATCTGAAGTACAGGACAAGTATAGCATCAACAATGGCAGACATCATCGAATATCTGCATAGTGGTAGGGATGGGGGTGGGGGGGTGCATCTTCCAGCAGAGCTTCCAAGGGGATTACTGGCACCGGTTAGCCAATGTTAGCCCTGAGTGACAGCGCGGTGTGCATTCCCTTGAGGCGGCCCGCTCGGAGGAATCCGAAGAGCAGCGGGCGTGGCTGCCCACCGCACTCCACTATATTTACCTTACCTCGGGGTGGAACCGAAGCCGCCTCCTTCCCTTCTTGGAGTTCCTTCTCGCGGAAGTCTTATGGATTTCTGATCCCATCCTGAATCTCTACTACCAACTGATCCGCCCACCACAACTCCCCCGCAGCCATGCACGTGGCCCACTGCTGCACCCCCACCACCTCCCCCAACCCCCCCAACCCAGCCGGCATTTGACAGCTGCAGGGGGAGGGGGTGTGGGGCTGGCGGGGGGGGGGGGGGGAGGGGAGGGGGGGGGGGGGGGGGGGGGCTGTGGTGGGAGGGAGGAATTCCTGGCTTTCCATGTACACAGGCTATTTCAGTGACCAAAAGGTTTCTGGTAATAAATACGAGTGGAGTGACGACACAGGCTTTTGTCTGAGCGGGAGGTTTCTGGGGGCTGGTGTAGCCTCCCGATGCGGAGGTGGGCGTCAGAGCTGGACAGCTGGATCCGGAGAACACTGCGGATTCACACACTAGTGATTCAGTCTGCCTAGCAGTACTTGTACTGCAGCAGTATTGTTGTTTTGGTTGTTTGCGTTGGGTGTTGACTAGCTGTTGCATTGGTGCTTTGACACTATATTTATAGTCGACTGAAGCCGACTTCTGCAGCCTGTTTGAACGATTTATATTGTGTTTATCATACATCTAGAGACTGACATTGTTGTCGTTATTCAGTGCTAGCTGAGCTCACGGTCATTATCACCGGTGAATTGTTGTTGTTTTTTTGAACGAGGTATTACCATCAGAAAGGGAACAAACAGCTGTCACAGTTTTCTCGTGACGAAAGTAAGCAGGGTTATTTTAACACGTGGATGACTGACATTCCACAGCATCCACTGCTGTGTACTGGAGAGTGAGTCAACGGATGCAGCCGTC
>NC_140280.1:6123459-6253459 GCF_964030765.1 Micromesistius poutassou | reverse complement strand
GTCATGTTGGATGGCTGCTCATTTTCCACCGCTGCTCTCTCTCCTTCCAGATCCAGTAAATGACACGCCTAACACATAACACATAGTGATGTTTTTAACACCTTTGTCTACGTTGTTCCTCTATGTTCATCATCTATCATTTCTTTTTAAAAGTTTTTTTTTTTTAGAAACAACACAATTTTATTGTTAAAGTCAGGTCAATAATGTGTTTGTGCGTGTGTGTGTGTGTGTGTGTGTGTGTGTGTGTGTGTGTGTGTGTGTGTGTGTGTGTGTGTGTGTGTGTGTGTGTGTGTGTGTGTGTGTGTGTGTGTGTGTGTGTGTGTGCGTGCGTGTGTGCTTGTATGTTAATATCTGTGAATGTGTATGTGCATGTATGTGTGTGTTTCTATGCGTATGTATGTGTGTGTGTTTGTGTGTGCGTATGTATATATGTGTGTTTGTTTGCGTATGGGTGTGTGTTTGCGTGCGTATGTATGTATGTGTGTGCGTACACGTATGTGTGTGTATGTACGTGCATGTATATGTATATGTATATGTGTGTGTGTGTGTGTGTGTGTGTGTGTGTCCAGGAGGCGGAGGCCCTGGACGCCGGCAGCAGGAGGTTTGAGGAGCTGGAGTTCTGCCAGCTGGAGCAGGAGAGCAGCCTGGAGGAGAGGAAGGAGGCGCACTGCAGCCAGCTCCTCCAGGAGAAGGCCGAGCGCCACCGCAGCCTGTCCCGCAGGAAGGTAACCAGGCCAGGCCCCCTGGCCCTCTAGCCCTCTGCTAGGGCCTCCTCCACAGCTCCCACATTGGTCATGTCGCCGCAGGAACTTTCTGAATGTTCCTCACACTTTTGATTGCAAAAGTACTCAGTTGTGTAGCATCTTATCCTAGCTATCTCAACCGATGACTTATTTCATGCAATTGGCATAGATCAAACCACTTTTGAACATGCCTATAACAGAATAGCCAATAGAACCAGTGTTGTTTTGAAACGATCACCAAATAGTATCTGGGTGAACCAATGCAACAGATATTTGTTGCAACGCTGAAATGCCAATATGGACATTCAATTTGTGGTAGATGCCTATTCATGTGTTATGTACATTGTCTCATACATATCAAAAGCTGAACGCCAAATGGGATTGTTGCTTGATCGCACGTAGAAGGAAGGTCTGTCTGGAAACCTTGATGCTAAACAAGCATTCAAGAAACTTGGCAGTGCTTATCTTCACAACAGAGAAGTCAGTGCTCAAGAGGCTGTGTATAGAGTGACAAACATGCACTTGAAAGAATGTTCTCGCAAAGTTCAATTCATTCCATTTGGAGATACCATCATAATGTCAAAACCTTTGAATGTGCTCCAGAACACAGATCTGCAAGACGGATAATGACTCAAGTTTATTGATGATCAGTCTGGTAGACAGATACAAAACAGACCACACATAAACACGTTTGAACATCTATGCCTTGCATCATTTGCTTCAGAATATAGAGTGCTTTCAAAATCTGAGCTGTCTCACTCTCCATCCGAAACACGAACGCGAACAGAACCTGCAGTTGTGAAATATCCAGGATTTACACCCACAAAAGATTCTGAAAAATACCACCATTCCATTCTGCAGCTTTTCTTGCCGTACTATCAAGATTCTCAGTTAAAGCCTCCCCCTTTTGAGTCATATGAAAACTTTTAACAAGTTGGCGCAGTGACAAATGCTGACAACGTTTTACAAACAGTGAAATCCATTGTTGACACAAACAGGTGTCTTTTTGAAAAATAAAGTGCTAAACTCGATGAAGCTCAAGAGATCTTGGAGCAAAATGACAATCTGGAAGATGCTTGGGCCAAACTCTGTCCTGAAACTGAGGGAGAACGGGTAGAACAAATCCACCAAGAATGCACTATTGAAGCTCAAAATGACAAAATGTGTCGAGAAGATGCGTTACATCTAATGAGAACCTTGAATGAGGAGTGCAAAGTTTGGTAATCTGAAGATACTAATCATTGATGAAATAACCAATGGTTGACCATCAGCTTATGGCATACATTCATGGGAGATTAAGACAAATCAAACAGACTATTCACTGTTTGGAAAAGTGAGCATACTTTTTAGGTGATTTTTATCAGTTACCACCCGTGAAAGGCACAGCTTTATATGCAGATGGAACAGTAGTCAATTTGTGGGACAATAACTTTTTGGTTGCACAACTGACACAGGTGGTCAGGCAAAAAAATGCTACGTTTGCTGAAATGTTAAATTGTTTCAGAATCTGCGAAAAGGCTGAACCATTATATGACAAAAAAAGTACTGAGATATAGATTTGTTGTATAATGGAAAATGGGTTAACCTAGCGATTGTTAGGGCTTGGCACTTGGTTCTATGAACATCCTTACTGTACCGACAGTGACAGCGTTTGTCTTTCTTCTGACAAGTGTACTTTGTAAATTGCTTTGGATAAAAGCATCTGCTAAATGCCCTAAATGTAAGCTTTGATGGTTGCATGGTATGGGATGAGCGTGTCTGCTAAATGACTCAATGCCAGTGTAAACGCAAACCACAAGAACCGCTAAAAGCCTATTAGATGAAAATACTGAAAGTGGTGTTGTTATTATTGGAGTACTTTATTCGTATGTTAGAGAGAATAGTACAGAGATATGGAAAACTTAAGAAATGTATACATTTTAATATGGACACTTAATAGGTTTCCCACAGAAAACAACCTGTAGCCTCAATGTTTTGCTTTGTAATCATAAAAAACCCAAGTTGTTTCTTAAAAAGTTGTCTAGTTTAAAAAGCAACTCCAGTCATGTGACAGCATGCTGAGCTGTGATTGGTGTTCCACAGGAGAAGATGGCCGCCCTGGAGGCTCAGGCCAATCAGCTGGGAGTACAAGCAACTCTGGAGTGTGAGAAGCTGGCCAAGGACCGGACCCTGATCCTGCAGATGCTACACAAGGTTGGTTTATGGGCCTTATTCACCAGTGCTGTGCTGATACACAGCACTTGTAGCACCATTAGCTATGTGCTGGTAGCCATGGAGAGCTAAAGGCCGGGTGTCTCTGCTGCTTACTACAGGAGAAGGACCGGCTGTGTGTCCTGGAGCAGAGAGGCTACGGCCTGGCCGAGGGCAGAGGCCCCCCACAGATCACCTATAACGCATCAGAGGTAAGCCAGGAAGATCAACACCATCTTCTGCCTCTTCTCAGTCACCCAGAGGTCCCGACGACGATTTTCTTTTCTTTTTTTTTATTTGTTTAATTTGTAAAATGTCCGTGTGCCGTTGTGCTCCATGGAAGGCGTTCAGAACAACGTTCAGTCGGACTAGAATCACTGAGGAGATGCATCAGTAAACACCCTGACCATTTTGGCTTAGACTAAAGGGGACACTTTTTACAAACGCACAGGAGTCTTCGCTTCACATCAGCGAACCGGACTTTGTCCGTGAGGACGGGGGTGTTGATGGTCCCCTTCCCTCCTCTTCTTCACTCTCTCCTCAACCCTACCCCCCCAGGCCCCAGGAGGTAAAGGTCCACCCACAGCGAGTCCCGGTTGCTTTTTGACAGAGTGCTAACAAAGCCTGAGTGTATAACGGAGTGGCCTAGGAGTTACTGGTTCTGGTGATCCAGAAGATAACCGGGATGAGCGCACGATTGGATTTGAATCTCTGAGGGAACTGACGTGGTCTGAGGGTGGATTCAAGCTCAGTGTGTGTGTGTGTGTGTGTGTGTGTGTTTTGGTTTGTGCTTAAGTGTGTATGTGAGTGCTTGCGTGTGTGTGTGTGTGTGTGTGTGCGCGTGCGTGTTGAAATATTAAGATGATACGCAGTTGCAATTAACAAGTGAAGTAATTGTCATTGATTGTAGTGTTTGGAGTGGTTCTGAGGAGCATGCTGTTTCTGTCTCTGTCTGTCTGGTTTATGGCTGAAACCTGCTGAGCCTGAGAGCCTGAGGGATGGGAGGGGCTTGCATGGCGAGATGTGTCCCCAATGCTGGAGACACAGCGATTCAGGGCTGAGAGCGTCGTGTTTTCGGTGGATCCCTTTGCTGTGCTTGCCGTGTTGTTGGTACCCAACACAACCTTTACTTTTGCTTTCCCTTCCCTCCACTTCCTCTTCTTCCACGGCTCCTCCCTCTCTGTGCTCTGTGCGTGTTGGCCGTGGGTGCAGGAGTACCTCAAGCTGTCTGACGTCTATAAGATGTACGGGAGCGCTCTGACCGCCCACTCCTCCTCCTCCACCGCTACACTCCACTGTCTCTCCCTGGCCGGCTCCCCCGCCCTGTCCAGCGAGGTAGAATTCCCAAATGTCACCCTCTCTCCTTCCTCTCTTGTTCTCTCTCTCTTCTCCTCCTTCCCTCACCCCCCCCCCGCCCCCCCTCTACGCTCTCTCTCCTTCCCCAGTCTTTCTTTATTTCACTCGTTCACTCTCCTCTCACGCTCTCTCTCTATCTCTCTTTGTCTTATCCCTCTCTCTCCTATTCTCCTCCCCCTCTCTCTCTCCGTCCCAGTACACTTAACACTAAAAATCAAACCTCAGGGAATGCACAATCTCTGCTTAAACACACATGATTGGCTGAAATGATGTCACCAATAAAGCACACATTTTCAGCCAATCAGAGATGATGTTTGATGCCGCCCCCGAGGTTTGGTTTGAAAGGTTTGGTTACTCTCCTACAGACTTATTATTTTTTTATATTTCTCCTCCTTTTCTGCTATGTGCTTGTATAATAAATGAGTTTGTGTGTGTGTGTGTGTGTGTGTGTGTGTGTGTGTGTGTGTGTGTGTGTGTCTGTATACGCACACGTGCATTTATGTGGATGTGTGTGCGAACATATGCATGTGTGTGTGTGTGTGTGTGTGCATACTTGTGTGTTTGTGTGTGTGTGTGTGTTTGTCTGTGTGTGTTTGTGTGTGTGTGTGTGTGTGTGTGTGTGTGTGTGTGTGTGTGTGTGTGTGTGTGTGTGTGTGTGTGTGTGTGTGTGTGTGTGTGTGTGTGTGTGTGTGTGTGTGTGTGTGTGTGTGAAGGAGTACATCACGGTCAACCAGCTGAGCCAGATCTTCGGGATGCAGAGGGTGGACCGCTGTCCCTCCTCCTCCTCCTCCTCCTCTTTCCAGTCATTCCAGCTAGCCCCCGCTGCGCCTCACTTCTCCTGCAGATCATCTGCATGTCCTCCTCCTCCTCCTCCTCCTCCTCCTCCCCCCGTCTTCTCTATCCAGGTCTGAGCCTCTCCCTTTATCCCAAGTAGTTTTTCCAAAAAAATCAGTGGGTTAAATTCAAAAGGTATTGATTCCCTGTAATGCCGTTGATACCCGTTCTCCATCTATGCTGCAATCTGAGCTTCGGAGGCTGCAACCACACGATCCACACAGAGACACCACAGTGCAGCCATGTGGCGTAACAAGGAACTGCACACATAACACACATAGCATACTACATATACAGAGCCCTGCCTGTTCTTTATTGACATGTATCAACACATTCACTGTAAGTCACTATGTATGAAAGAGACAAGCATAAGCCAAATAACCAAACAGTTCATATTAACTAGTCTCAGAGTCGCTGGATGAGCTGGGCACGGGCATAAAGTAAAAGTGGTTATTATCTTGTCCAATGCAAATCTCATCCCATGGTGGCACTAAACACTAGACACTAATCGTTTACCACGCAGACTCTATAGATATCAGTAATTATCCCGTGATCGCAGCCTCCCACATTTTCCTTTCCATGTCTATCACATTATCAGAAGGTGATACATGATGCTGCTCTGGTCTCTTTATGACTCTGGCACCTTCTCTTCACCTCCACCACCTTTCCCCATGCTGCTCCCTCCGCGCTCCTATCCTCTCCTCCTCGGGGGTTCTTCTGGGGGCTGCAGAGCCACCAGCTCCACCGGGGGGCGCTGCCTGCTATGAACCTGGAGCGCTGGTACCAGGACATCATGGCCGCTGGGGAGCACCAGCAAGCCTGTCCTCCCCCACTGCCTGCCAAGTCCTTTTCCTCCCGCAGGCAGGGGCAGGTAACGCCCCTATCTCTCTCTCTCATTCTCTCTCTCTTTCTCTCGCTCTCTCTCTTCTCACCTCAGACCACCTCATGTTTTGTCACAGTGCAGTGGAATGGTTGAAGTTGAGTGTTTTTCTTCAGTGAGTCATTGTTGCCGACTTTGTGTTAACGGGACTTTGAGTTCACACTGTGAAATATGCCGAAATCTGGAAATGACTGTGGTTATGCTTATAATCAATATTGAATATTTGTTTTATACTTTTTCTCTCAACACTTCTCATTGACATCCCCAAATACTGGTATAGTATTAGTATTACTATTATAAGTATTTATTTGGTATTAGTATCGGTATTAGTTCAAGTATTAGCAATAGTTTTATTCAGACAGGCATCCTGGACCGATGGACTGGTCAGGAGCAGTTTCACCTGCAAAGCCTGAATATTAAACTCATCCCTTCGAGGCAGCCGACTGTGATGAATATTTTAAGAGTACATCGCCCTCTAGAGGACAACGAAGATGTAACAACAACAACTCTCCCTAGTAACACGCCATATGCTTGCACTATAAAGCACATTGTAAAAACATGCTGTACTCAACACTTGGTTAAAACTGGGAGCTGTATTCTGCTCACACTCAGACTTGTGTATTGATTTACCAATCAATACATGTTGCAGAAGCAAACATGTGTTCATTCATGAAGAAGACGCATCATCAATGGTGTTGAGAAAACAGATTGATTGACAGACAGATAGGCAGTCTGACTTGGAGACTGACTTACAGACACATACTGAAGGAGTGCCGAAAAGACACAGAGACTGACTAATGGACAGACAGGAGGCTGGGATGGACAGACAGGCAGGCAGGCAGGCAGACAGACTGACAAAAATACAGACAGACACTGACATATTTGAAGACTGAAAGACAGACGCATAGAGACTCACTGGTGGACAGACAGAAGACTAGACAGATAGACAGACTGACAGACACACAGAAGGCTAGGATGCACGGAGACAAACTGACAGGCAAACAGACACATACCCTGACAGACCGTGAGACGGAATGGTCGACGGGGCAGAGGAACTGACAGACAGACAGACTGTAACCGTGAGCTCCTCCTGTCTGGTTCTCCAGCCCAGACCAGACGGAGACGGCGGTGGACAGAGACAGTCGTGCTCCCAGCTCAGCACTGCCACGCCCCTTCCACAAGCCAATGGGTTCTCCCAGGAGAAGAACGCGTCCACCAGGGTGAGGGTGTGACGGGGAGGAAACATCACGTGTATAGAGGGCGTCCCGACCACCGTGGTCAGCAGATCGTTGGCTTATGGTCGTGTTTTGCTGTGCTCTTTACTATCAGGATCTACAGCTGCTGCTCAAAGAGCTGTCAAATTCGTCTGACACAGAGTCCAGGAAACAGTATTCTCTGCAGTGTAAAGGTAATGCCCCACACACACACTTCTCCTGTTCTGTTCACTTACCTAGAGTGCAACCCCTTTCGACATTGTATTCCTGAAACCTAAATATCCCAGCTGGGATATTAATAAAGAACATCTTCTGTACCGTATCTTTACCTTATAAAACCACTAGTGGAAAAAAGTTTAGCGAGGGGGAAATTGTATGAAAATGTTATGCATTTTATAACAGTTGCTCTGTTATAAAATGATAAAACGTATTTTGATCAAAAATCACCCAAGTGTGTATAGTAGGCCTACTTCATGCGTTGCCACGCTGCTGCAGGTGTAAACAAGTGTCTCACATTGTTGTCATGACCACCTGTCACCAGTAGGAAGTGCTATAACGTCGGTCTAAATGAAGTACGCGGCTGTCTGTCTACCACCTCAGGGCCGTCTCCCACCGTGCACCACTCCTTCCTGCACCACCATGCGCCACCTAGTGGCAACCAGGCGTACGACACGCTGAGCCTGGAGAGCTCCGACAGCACGGAGACCAGCGTCTCCGCCGGCAACTGCGCCTGTTCGCCAGAAAGGTGAGAGAGACTGCCGCTGTTTCCATGGCAACACTCAAGTCTGCCCCCTTGCCTCGTCGAGACGGGTCACACACCGTGTCTTTTACTCCTCCTTGACAACATGTTTTGTTATATGTGTCTGTTCCCTTGACTACTGCCGCTCACTGCCTGTTGCCATGCCAACCTCCTCTAAGTTTTCCCGGGTTTCCTGAAGCAGAGTTGATCTCGAGGTTGTGCACCAGTGAGACGTGTGGCTCCGCCCACTTCAGACAGCCAGTATAATTGAATCTCCTTCTTTTTAAAATACGGTGCTTTAAATAGGCTTAGTACATATTACCACCACTACAGCTGTTACTGCTTAAAAGGAGTGTGTGGTCGTCTGCTCTCCGGGCCTGGCTGTGTGTGTGTGTGTGTGTGTGTGTGTGTGTCTGTGTGTGTTGTCCTCCACATGTGACAACGCTCTTGTGTCCTCTGTGGTGCAGTGCCAGCGGGCAGGAGGCCCAGCGCATCGAGGAGATGGAGAAGATGCTGAAGGAGGCACAGCAGGAGAAAGCCCGCCTGGTGGAGAACCGCGTGAGTCTCCTAGCAACCTGCCCCACCTGGCCTAGTTTCACAAATCAGACTTTAGATACATCTGAGGTGTGTTTTTAGATTCATCTTCAAGTCAGGTTGCAGACTCAAGCTCAAATCCGGGAGGAAGGGGTGTTTCACTTTCTTTGGCTTCATATTTACTTACTGTTTGTTTGCTGGAAGCCGAGACCTGTGAAACGTGTCATTGGCTATTAACAGCCAACACAAACTCGGCCAGCAGTAGTAAAACTGTTAGAAAGTGCCTGTAAAGGTTTAAATCAACACCGTGCAGCACTGTAGAAGTCCTCTACAATGCTTATAAAGCTCATCCACAAATGAGTTATTCGACAAAACTGTAAACAAGGCATAACTCCGCCCCTTTCAGTCCTGGTTTCCGGCCCAGGCTCCTACCCAGATCACACATGGCCCAGTACAGACAGTAGATAGCTGATGGATGGATTGGATGCTCCTTTCCAGCATAACCCCTACACCACCTGGTGTGTTGGGGGTTTACATGAGACCCCTCTCTCTCTCCAGGTTAAACACATCCTCCGCTTACGGAAGCTAAATGGAAATGCTGTTCAAAGGGGAGCCGTCAGCCCTGCTTTCCAAAATGAAACCAAAAACAGAAAGCAGTTTTCAAAGGCGAGGTCAGGGTGTTTGGATGTCCTCTAAAGACCTCTAACGGCTCCCTGTCCTCGCTACCCCGTCTCAAACAAAAAACGACTGCATTTCAAGGTTTAAACTGATTCTCCCATAACTCACGCTCTAAAAAAAAGAGCACACCGGCATAAAATGGCAACTTAATATTTCAATATTGCATCACTTCAAATCAATGTTTATTGAATAATCTGCCAGGCAGTAGGCAATGGTTTGACTGGTGATACCTCATGGCAGAAGCATAGATATATAGACACTTAGTGTGATCCCCTAAGACGCTCATATGTATATAGACATTCACCATGGCTAAGATGTGTGTATATAGACAGTAGACTTACACTCGCTACACCACTAAACCCCCGGTGTCTCTCCTGACGGGAGGAATTAAAATATTTGACTATCATTACCATCCATCCATCCCCCACCATCTCCCTTATAATTACTATGTTACTTATCTTTCATTCTCTCCATCTGTCTCTCCCACCTCTCCTCCTCTCCTCACCCCGCTATCTTCCACCTCCCCCCTACTCCAACTCCCCCTCCTATCTTCCACCTCCCCCCTCTTCCTCCACCTCCTCCCCCTCTGCTCCTCCCCCACCTCTCCTCTCCCTCTTATCCTCCACCTCCCCACCTACTCCACCTCCCCCCTCTTCCTCCACCTCCTCCCCCTCTGCTCCTCCCCTCCCCCACCTCCTCCTTCCTCTCTACTCCTCCCCCTCCCCTCTCCTCCTCCTCCTCCTCCCCCTTCCTATCCTCCACCTCCCCCATCCTCTTCCTCCTCCCCCTCTACTCCTCCTCCTCTCTTCACCTTCTCCCCTCTACTCCTCCCTTCTTCTCCTCCTCCTCCCCCTTCCCGTCCTACACCTCCCCCCTCCTCCCCCCTCTTCCTCCTCCCCCCTCCTCCCAACCTCCACCTCCTTCCTTCCTCCTCCAGGAGCGGGAGGTGCAGGCCCGGCTGCAGATGCTGGAGGAGGAGCGCCGGCGCCGGGAGGAGGCGGAGCGGAGGCTCCTGGACGAGGCCTCCCACCGGAGGAGGCTGGTGGATGAGGAGGTGAAGCTGAGAGAGAAGCACTTCTCCCAGGTCAGTGGAGGAAGAGGAGGAGGAGGAGGAGGAGGAGGAGGAGGAAGGTTGGGGGATGGGGAGAGGGAAACAGAGAGAGGGGGATGGGGAGAGAGAGAGGGGGGGAGGGTGGAAGAGAGAGAGAGAGAGAGGGGGGGGGAGAGAGACAATGGGATGGGGGGAGAGAGTGAGAGAGGGAGAGAGGAAACAGGGTGGGGGGAAAGCGAGGGAAAGAGACAACGGGATGGGAAGAGAGAGATAGAGAGCGAAAGAGAGTGAGAAATGTAAAAAAAAGAATACTATTCATTCTAAAAGTCTATAAAACAAGGAAATAAAGGAAACATTAACAGAGAAAGTACATTCAACATGTAAAAATATGATAAAAAGAGACTGAAAGACTCACAACAAAGATAGAAAGAAACAGAGAAAAAGACAAAGAAAACCACAAAGACAAAGAAGAAGAAATAGAGGAAGAAAGATTGAAACAGAAAGAAGTATTTTCAGAGAAGGTACATTCAACATTAACACAGGTGAAGGATGAAAGAGAGTGAAATGACTGAATGACTGCAAAACAAGAAAGAAACAGAGAAAAACATAAAGAAAACGAGAAAGAAAGGCAGAAAGAAGGAGAGGAATAGAGGTATAAGAGTGTAAAGTAGCTGCTACTAGGAGACTAGAGGCAACAAGGAGACTAAAAGTTAGGAGACTAGGAGAGATACGAGCTGGGTGGACAAACAGAAAAACAGGAGAGGGATTCAAAGGAATGGACAGAGACATCAAATGAATAAATAATTATATTATTTATTATTATTATTATTATTATATATTATTATATTATGTGACATGTAACCATGTAACCAGATTTATTCCCCTCATTATTCACCTCATTTATTTGATTTATCGTGCGCATTAATTGTAATTCCTGTTGTACGAATACTCTCGACAAACAAATACCGTCCTCCTTAAACCAATAACGATGGTTACACACCCGGTCTGTCTAATTAATTCATATCTGCTTCTTTTATCGTACACACACCTGTAAGGTGGTCGTAAATGAACCATTAATCTGCCGCAGCTGTGAACGGTGATGTCGTTTCCATTCCTCCTTCCCCCAAAGGCACGGCCAATGACGCGCTACCTGCCCAACCGGAAGGAGGAGTTTGACCTGCGGACCCACGTGGAGTCGTCGGGCCACAGCGTGGACACCTGCCCCTTCGTCATCCTCACGGAGAAGATGTGCAAGGGCCACCTGGTGAAGATGGGCGGCAAGATCAAGTCGTGGAAGAAGCGCTGGTTCGTCTTCGACCGCCTCAAGAGGAACTTCTCCTACTATGTTGGTGAGGATGCTCATCTTGTCCACACGTATATTTCATTGTTTTAGTGTATATACTACACGTGAACACGCCGAAAATAAACAAGATAACACTTTTTGCCGGGATTTATTTGTTTTTATTAGCGTGACGAGACGACCGTCACAATATCCAGAGTTTGAGATCTCAATCAAATCAAATTGCGCCATCTGAGGAGGTTCACGTGCAGCATAGACTAAAGATAAATATATCTATTTATATATAGAGATATATTTATATACATACATTTTGGCAAGTTTTTAATTATTGATATCTTTTACTTTTACTGCCCTGTAAATCTACTGCTGTGAAATCCAATTTTCCGTCTGGGATAAATACAATTATATCATCTTAATCCAGGGTCCAATTAGGTTGGGTTTTACGTTCGGTTTATAGAGTGTAACAGTAATGATATACTCCTTTTGGGTTAACCACATTGATATTGCGCTGCTTTGATTTGTCTGTTTTGGACGTAACAACCCGCAATATGAGTCGATCCAGTCTTTCAGTTTGATGTTGTCGGTAGCGGGTCTGCTTCATAACAGAACACATCCGCACACTCCCCAGTTTTGATCAGCATGACCCCCGGGCCCCCCTATAGGCCCGCACGCAGCCTGTTATATCATTATCATTTATTTTCCTTTATATCAAAGGAGATATGTTGAAGCACAAACTGTAACGTCTCCAATTGTACTCCGTGGTTCCTTTGTAATGCAAAAGCACCAGTCATTAGAGCGAGCTCATTACCGCACGGCGTCCGCCAAACCCTCAAGACTAAACAACGCACACCACCACGTAATTTCACTCATTACCGGGGCGGTGGAGAGAACGCAAAGTTTGGACCCCACCGGAGATATCGACTCGGATTCAGATCTCTCTCCCCGACGCACCCACCCCCCCACCCCACCCCTCCTAGGGCTTTATTTTTAATAAACCCCCCCCTCCCCCGCCCCCATATCTACACCCTGACAGCTGAAGGACGGCCAGACGCTTGTTATCTACCTAAGAAACACAAGAGAAACATTTCCCAGAATCCAATTTGTTTGAGTGTCTTCCACGTGCGTCCGTTGTGACTTATCGGCTGTTTGATAGAGATGCTTGTTTATGGATATTCCCTGCGCACGCCATTCACCGCTGACACCCCTCAACAGGAAGTGGGAACATCTCAGCCGTTAATCATATGAAGTGGGAGAAGGGCGATCCGGGGGTAATTTGTACCACCGTGATCCGGTGCTGTCGTTAAGCCTCCGCTTTCCCTTCACACTTGCTTAGCCTTTTCACCCTCTCACTCCTGACGAAGATGATGGTGATGATGGTGATGAAATAGGATGCAATGCTTTCTCCACGCGTGTTTTTTTTTTTTTTTTTTTCCCTTCTCCACGGGAGGAGGAGGCTGGCTCCTGGCGTGTTTGTGACTAACAGAACAAAACTCAACATTTCAAAAGCATTTATCTCATTACTAAGCAAATCTGGCCTTATGGAGGGGGGGGGGGGACAAAAGTGTCAGAAGTATCTGGTAGTTTCCGCTGGATGTTGGGGGGGGGGGGGGAGTTATTTTATTTTATTTTTTTCCCAGCGCGCCACTTCAAATGCGCTCGGACGGAGAAGATGAAAACAATGGCATGCTGTTTGTTTGAACGACATTAGGATTCAAAAAGATTTTTTTCCGAATATGGGCCATTGTTTTCGTGTTTTTAAACACCTCTGGCTAAATGCAGATCACACAATAACATAAGAGGTCAGTCATAATCAGGCGTTGGGGTGAAATGTAATGTAAGTCGTAGACATGATAATAATTAGGTCTTGGATTTTGACGTTCAACTTCAAAGCTGTTTTCCCATGTAGTTCAATTCAGTAGTGGTTCCATAGATAAAATAGTGGAAATAAAATGAAAAATATAATTATATCTTGTAAATGCCGATACACTATACACCTTGGGTTTATATTTATAGCGATATCTGTACCTTGTATTCACATTCAAAAAACAAAAGTCCCTTCCTTATGTCCTTTACACACAGACCTGAGTTAGGGTCGTCTCTAAACTGTTTTCCACATGGGAAAACATAACAGCCGTATGGTCTGCCTGACACCCATACCCACTAATTAACCTGGGCTCGCCCCGTGGGTGCAGGGAAAGTGTCTCCCAACAGATCTCCCAGCAGGGGGGTGAGACAGGACCTCCCTCACCCCGGCACTGTCTCCCTCTTCTCCTGCCTCACCATTATCACCCCCTTCCAAAAAAAAAAGATCCACACCAAATGATATTCAGTCCAAAACTCAATTCCGTTGTTGTTTAATAATTTCATAATCTTGCATCAATCCGTTAACTACATAAGCACAGATATTATTATTTTTTTATTGTTATTTCAAGTCGTTGTATTCGAGCCTGTTTCTGTTTTTATTATTTTGTGGTTCTTTTACCACAGCTTTATGTAAATGGCAGAATAATATATACTTGTCTCTACTAAATACAAATAATATAATTGATATTTCCACGGCATGAGAAAGACCTTTTCAAGGTTGGACCAAACTCTGTGATGTCTTCTATTCCTCCCTGTCCCAAACCAAGGGCCATCGGGACCCGCGGATCAGAAAACACTTTATTCTGTAATGATTTTTCTGTTTTTATTTAGCAACCCGTTGTTATTCGCTTCACACCGGGCGAGTTTAAGGTCAACTATCTCCTGAAAACATCGGTCTGATCCTGCTGTTAAATCCACACCTCCACACGAGGCTGGGAGCCGGGGTATGTGTGGCTGTTGCATCAGGACGTATAGGGTGATAAAAGCCTGTATCGTCTCTCTCTTCTCTCCCCTTGTCCCCCCAGACAAGCACGAGAGCAGGCTGAAAGGACTCATCTACTTCCAGGCCATCGAGGAGGTCTACTACGATCACCTCCGCAGCGCCACTAAGGTAACACCACACACCTTAACCCTGCCTCCTCTGCCACGCCAACGGAGGACACTTACTACTGAGCTCTGATCAATCTCACATTTTATGTCTTTATTTATAGCTGCAGTCAAATAGAAATAAATGTGTCTTTTTTATATTTCAAGAGATAGCGCATTTGAATATGGGAGAATATCTCAATGCAGCGTCAGACAATGTTTGATTATTGAGCCGTTGGCTTCAAGTATGAAAAAAAAAAAAAAGATGAATATTAATACATAATGTTCATCTACTATTTATAGGATATTATTATGGATAAAATGTTTTGGCACCTGTCCAGGGAGCCCGCTCTAATGTAGACAGTACAAACATCAGCCAGGCAGCCCCCTCGCCCCCCTCCCCCCACCTCCCCTGCTGCGCAACAGATGCTTGTTTCCCGACTTTGTCGCTTTTTTGCCTCTAATTTTCTCGGCTCTCACTCATCAGCGATCAAATACTGTATCCTCCATCCCCTCCACCCCCACTTCCCTAGAGCCCCAACCCGTCTCTGACCTTCTGCGTGAAGACCCACGACCGGCTCTACTTCATGGTGGCTCCCTCCCCGGAGGCCATGCGCATCTGGATGGACGTCATAGTAACGGGGGCCGAGGGATACACGCAGTTCATGAGCTGAGGGACCGCGCTGATTGACGGCCAGGGGATTATAAGAGAGAGCGGGAGAGGAAGGGGGCGGGCGAGCATATGCGTGAACTCGGCGAGAGAGAGAGATGCGGCCCCGTGGTTTCGGTGCATTGGGTGCCATCGGATTGGGGGGAATCGATGGCTTCCCAGCGACAGGATTGGTGGAAAGTCGGAAGAGGATGGATCGAGTGGGGCTTTGAACGTTAATGAAATGCCCCTTCAGTGTTTATTTCTACTTTCTTTCTTTCTTTCTTGATTGTCTCTGGTGAAAACAAGGCCTCTGTTCTGAAAGGACTTGGAGCTGTTCTGTCTTAGCGGGCCGTAAGAGCAGACTTATCCTGGTCCGAGCGGACCGGAGAGAGAGAGATGTGCGTCTGAAGAGAAAGAAACGTAACAACTGACATACTGCTTGTTATGCCAAAATATATCACGATCACTATTATTATTATATTATTGTTTTATTTTTATTATATACTTATTATTATTAGAATACTTAAAATGTCTCTTAGACATTATAATCGACTTAAAGTGTAACACTACTTAAAGTGAAACAAATTTGCATTAACAGCATTTTACAGTACAGTATTTATGGCTTATATTTCTTTTCAGAATTTTTATACAATATGTATTTTTTGTGTTTTCGTCAAAAGTAGTTATTGGAAAAAAACATACAGCCATATTGGTCATTATAAACAGCATTCTTTTTGATTATCCTATTTGTATTTGTAAAGTAGTATAATATAAACAGTTTTTATAATGCTTCCCTGAAACAAATAAACAACATGCATCTTAAATAGCACGCGTAAGAGAACATCCTGTTATAAATGTAATATATACAGTTTATATACACTTACAGTCATATTGTAACACTGCCATCACTCATCTCTGAAATAAATGTTTATTATTATGTATTCGTCTCTACCGGTTTATAAACACACACACAGCCACACACGTGTGCGTGAGCGTACGAAGAACGATCCCTATACCATATTTTCCTTGTGTGTGTGTGTGTGTGTGTGTGTGTGTGTGTGTGTGTGTGTGTGTGTGTGTGTGTGTGTGTGTGTGTGTGTGTGTGTGTGTGTGTGTGTGTGTGTGTGTGTGTATGTGTGTGTGTGTGTGTGTGACGTACGTCAACTCTGAACACAAGCGGCCGTCGTCGTTCCACACAACGCAGCGCTTAATTCATTGCAGCGATCACTGCAACATTAAACAGAGGCGCGGTGGAACCCCAGAAACACACTTGGCGTATGACAGGTGAGGTTAGACCCCATTACGTTTGAACCCCGAGGTGAACACTTACAACATCATCTCTTCATTCACTTCAAACCCAGAGCAGCGCCACCGCCCTTTGAATTCAGTTCAAACCCAACCCAGCCCCCTGCTGACACCCACTTGACACTCGGCTGCAGTGGAGGGGCTCCCTCTCCTGTTGGGCTGTTTGAACATGAGAGGACGATGTGTGACCTTGAAGACTGGCCAAGGTCACAGCATGTCCTGGGAGGCTGGTAGAGTAATGAGCTGTAAGGGGGTTGTGTGTGTGTGCGTATGTCCAAGTGAGTGTGTGTGTGTGTGTGTGTGTGTGTGTGTGTGTGTCTGACACCCGGTCTCACAGCCGGTGAATTATTGATGAGCAGCAGGGCCAGAGTTAACTCTAGCCGCCCGTGTATGTGCGTACACACAAGAATAGGCGTGCATGTACACACATACATTCACACACATCAAGACGCTCACGTGCATATTTGCGCACGTATACACACACACACACACATCCACACACACAAACAAACAAACATAGAGAGACACACACACACACACACACATAATAACATTCACATACAGTTTTGCCCACATCGCCACACACATGTGTGTACACGCGCACAGACACACACACACAGGCACATAGAAACATACACACAAACATCCCCCCCAACAAACCCGTTGACACGTATGTATACACACAGATATGCCCACATATACACACACATGTGTATACATACACACACACTCAGATAAGCACATGCACCATAATACACACCCCACGTACACACATACATACACACACATACACACATATGCTCACATATACACATGTGTATACACACACATGTAAACACACATACAAACCCTGACATTGTACCACGCACACATACACACACACACACACACACACACACACACACACCCATACACACACACCCCCACACAGATGGATATTAGCCCCTAGGTCTTCATAGCAAATAAATAATAATACTATGACCTGAATGTGAGCACTGATCTAACAGAAGGTGGTATTAATATTAATGGGAGATGTTAAGGGAGTCTAAATACATTTTAGAAGATAAGAGTAAGTAAATGAAGAGGTTGTTCCACTACACCCGACCGCAGCACCAACAGAATCAATATTCTTTTCCCACTGTATTTCTTTCTAGTATTTTAAAATCATCATTAGTGGACGTAAGGCTTGACATTCCCTAATGTAGAGTTGTGTTTAACCATACCTGAGTAAAGAGTAATTAAGGCTGAACAAAGGGGGAATTGTGTTACATACGCACACTGCATGTGTGTGTTTAGGGGTTATCCAACAAACACATCTCAAATGAAAGCGGTTTTTCATCATTAATGAGGAAAAACAGCTTTCATTCGTGATGTGTTTGTTGTGATGTGTTTGTTAACAATGTGTGCATTTCTTCAAACAAATGTGTCTTATTATGAATGAACAATAAACAAGGAAAATAAACAGGCAGTCTTTCAAGTGGATTAGCCTTGATAGTAAACAAATCAGGCAGAAGAAAAGAGACATGTTGTCTAATTTCACGGCATGAAGGAAAATTATTTGTAAACAAAATATGAAAACTACCTGAGGGAATCAGGCAGAACCAGGAAATTTGATACACAAGCTCAATAAAAAAATAACAAAACAACAGACTGACTTGAACAAGAGAGGTTTTCTCATTTCACTCATTACCATCTAGAAAGCATTGTTTAATACCAATGTTGTCTGACACTCTGTATCAGATGCTTCTATATGGTTTACTTACTTATCTAGAATTACTACTACTTATCTAGAATTACTCTTAAAATGCATTTTAAGTGTGTATAAAGAAATGGATAATACATTTACTTTTACAATACCCAATGAAAATGTTAATGTAACTCCATGGAGAATTTCTTATTGTTACTCTGTGATATATATATATATATATATATATATATATAAAAAAATTAAAAAGCAGCTAAATCATTGCTCCAACTGTGTGTTAAAAAACAAGAGAAGGAAAGGCCCACCGGTGTTCAAAAGACATCAACACGGGTGGATGTGATAAACCTGTCGTGGGTCGTGCCGTGACGAGACCGTCACAGAAGGAGCTCTTCAGGTGAGAGGGGCGCCAGAGGGTGTTGGGGCCCCCTCGGCTGGGGAGGGGTCCGTCTGCCACATCACCTGGACCCCCTAATGACACATACCACCCACCTGGGAGATCCATCCACCAACCTGATCACCCACTCTTAAACGTGTCACCTTGGAAACCCGCGATAAAGCGTAGCGGTGTCTCTTTATAGGTGACAAAGGGGAGGCTGTCTGGGGAAGAGATTATACCTCCGTCTGATGCCACTCTGGGCCCCGGCCCTTCACTATCACATTAGTCTTCTTCTGTTTAACAGACGAGCCCCTTGGGTTTAAGTGTGATTCCTGAGGCCATTTGGACTCATCTTTTCTGATGTTGTGACGTCCCGATGGAGCGTGGATAACAAGCTGTTGTATATAGCCAGTCAGACACCTCTAATTTACTGTGTTGATACCAGATAACCCCGGTCCCCTGGTCGTCTGCGGCAGCCCTGTCGTCGTGCCGAATGGCTGATGGCTGGCTGATGATGCCGCCCGGGTTTTAAAGCCTGCGTGAAATCCACGACGTGTGTTTCAATCCGCCATGTGCATGTGTTTTGTTTTTGGGTTCAATGCAGACAAATCTCCCGACGTGCAAGCAAACGGTAAATCATTAGGCCGAGCTAAAATCCCACAAATCCCGTAAATCCTGCGTGACGTTGTCCGGGGGTGGAGAGCTGGCAAACATGCTTCTTTCCCACCTGCATTTTTTTTAAAAAGGAGGGCAGAAGTTAAGGACAATGCATTCTGAGAGACAATGATGAAATGGTGCTGCAACCATCGTTGTGCCATACATGCACTTGGCATGAGTCTTCTCCTTTCTTGACTCTGGTAGGCAATCTGGAGACAATAAATACAATGTGTGTGTGTGTGTGTCTGCATTTGCGTGCCTGTACGTGTGTGTCTGTGTGTGTGTGTGTATTTGCGTGCATGCGTGTGTGTGTGTGTGTGTGTGTGTGTGTGTGTGTGTGTGCGCGTGTGTGTGTAAATTAATGGCCAGTCTCAGCCTGCAGGTGCACCACATAATTGTCCCACAATGTTGTAAATTTGAGTTCAGCGTATGGGTTGTTGCCCAGGTGTGTGTCGTGGGAAAGAGGGGGAGGGGTCCTTCCCGTTTGGCCTCTTTTGAACTTTGGCTGCCCCCGCCAAGTGATCTGATGGATGATGGGGATTAGGCTCCGAAGCTGAGGACCCGCCATGGTATTTAAAAAGGCTGACCCGTTGACACAAGAGACACGTTCGGTCTGTGATCAAGACACTAAGTCACATGTTTTTTTCTCCCTCCACATTTATTGACACAGGAAGCTGAGTGTCTGCTGAGGACAAACACGGGAACCACATCAGCATTCACTGATGTGTACTTTAAACACCTTGAGCTTCTACTAACAGACACACACACACACACACACACACACACACACACACACACACACACACGCACACACACGGTGCAAAACAGCTAGGTCCTCAGTGGACCAATTAGGTTCGGCAGAGAGAGGAGAGTCTGCATATTCCTGGGAGACCATCGAGCCTCGCCAGCTACTGCTCCTACTGCTGCTGCTGCTGCTGCTGCTGCTGTCTCAACCTGCTCTCCGTTACCAGCACGTATAGGGGGATTGCATCAGGCTTCCTACCCTTCCCTATCACCACTGGAGCGGCTAGCCGTGGTACGGGCGGGGAAAAGTGTTGGTTTCACTGAAGGGAGTTTTGCTGAACAGCGAGAATATCTGTGACACAGTTGTGGGGTGCTTCTGGAAATGGGTTGATGTGTGGATGTACGTCGTTGGACATTTGGTCGGACATGATTTTCCAGGAAATTTTCCAGGATGTTTTGGGGGATAAAGCGAGAGGAAGTTTGTTTGAAAACACACTGGGGAAAGACTTTTTATTGAATTCATGGCAGTGATTACAAATATAATTCAGTAATTAAAGAACTCATTAAATAACCAGTTGGCACATCTGTTATTCGAATAATCCCCGCCTCTGATCAACACTCTGCTATTAATATTCCAAAACGTTCATAATATAATGATCCTCATAATATAATAATGAGATGAAACTCAGCAAAAATGAATTTCAATAGAAGGGTTAAAGTGCAAACATGGAGAAAACATTGAGACGGAAAAAGAGATGATGATGATGTGTAGTTGTGTGTGTGTGTGTGTGTGTGTGTGTGTGTGTGTGTGTGTGTGTGTGTGTGTGTGTGTGTGTCTGTGTGTGTGTGTGTGTGTGTGAGAGAGAGAGAAACCGAGACAGAGACAGAGACAGAGAAAGACAGAGAGAGTGTAGAGAGGAGAGCGAGCGAGGATGGAGAGGGAGGGAGAGAGAGAGGGAGAGAGAGAGTGAGCAAGCAAGTGAGAAAGGGAGAGAGAGAGAGGGAGGAGGTGTCTTGTAAATCCCATGGCAACAGCCACCAGAAAACAAGTCTAAAATAGAGGGCAGTGTCCGCTATTACTATAGCAACAAGAGAGTGGCTCGTTCAGCTTCAGGATTTGCTGAAAGGAGAAAAACAAAGCTTTCTTCTTCCTCCCTACTTGTTATAGGCCCTTGTTAGCCGCTAGCTGCAGCCTAGACGCGTCTCTCAGAAGAGAGATGCGGGTTCAACCAGTGCATTTCCTATTGCAAACACGCTGCCATACTTTTCCCATTGGCTAAGCAGATCTTTCTTGGGTAACATGTGTATCCATGACAATACAATCATCACCACAGCAAACATGTTATGCATTTAAGTATATATCATATAGGCCTATGTATGTATATATTATATAGGCCTATATATAATATACTTAATGTATAGATATGGATATACTTCAAAATGGATTCATGGGACATAACAATAGTGTGGTTAGAAGATTGTTCTGAAGATACATAAATGTATTGACAATGTGTAACTTTGTGTACATTTGGATTTAGAAAAAGTGTCATATTTTGTATTTGTCCATATCTTTTAAAGCATATATATTATATTATATTTTATGATATATATATATCATTATTATATATCGTTAATGTATTATTATTATATATAATTTACATTATATGATATAGTATTATATTATGCAAGAGAATATGCCAACTGTCAGCTCTTTTGTTTAGTTACCAAAAAGTCCCTGCTTCCTAACATTTGAAAGTGAAGCACTGTTGCTATACTCTGTTTACATGGAACATGTGCACATTCGGAGAGCGACGCTTTGCTTTGCCTACTATCATCCAATCACGGCAGACCTGTATCCCTCTCGGCCAATGAGAGAGTGAGAGACTCCGTTGGACTAGCGAATAGCTTATTGCCTGGACCACTGATGCAACTAAGATGCAATAGAAAAAAAAACACTCACAGGGATTCCACGCTGAATGAATCAAATAGTTCCCTTCAAAAACAACAACAGCAACAACAACAACAGCAGCAGCGTTTTGGCATCTTTGAAACGTGTCCGAGAAAACAAAGTCATAGTAGTGTAAGTCATTATTAGGATACAGACTTCTTTGTACAGTTTATGGCAGCCTGCCTGTTCACTCGCTCTTTGCATCTTAGTTAATATCGTCTTACCATTGTTCAAAGTCAGGGCAGAGATGCGGTACCCAGGCGGGGTGTTTTGGTGAGGAGAGGAGGGGCGGAGGGATCCACAACATAGCTCATCCCCCTGACGCGGATGGTTGCTGGGTGTGAATGAGCCGAGGCGCACTGCCGACCCACACTACCTCATTCGACGAGTAGTCCACAACAAAGCAACAGCCTTTCCAGTCTTCTGAATAGTGCAAGGATACTATGGACAAAATGTCTCTTTAAATCTTGAAGAAGTCCGAACGTGAAGATAAACCGTGCTTTGCTTTCGCAACGCACCCGAAGTGCCCTACTTTTTCCCGCAAGAATGGAGTAAGTTGAACTTCCTTGATTCTCTGTTTGGACTTTTATTTTGATGCGTTGTTTACTCACTTGCATGTTAGTTTATAAACGTTCGTTTTTTACTTATACAACGTTTAGAGGACAATCAAATCAATGTTACAATTAGTTGTGGTTCTACTTTGTTTTTCTCCATTGAAGTATTGGTTGTTAACCTGGCAGCATTTATTTTGAAATTGATAAGGGGGTCAAGTGCAAACCCTTTCAAATGTTATTTTCTGGTAACCATTGTGAACCTCTTCACAAAATATCTGTTTTTAATCTTGTTTTATAAAAAATCAAAAATATTTTTTTTAAATAGACCAACCAATGTTACTATTGGGAGTAAACTTAAGTTGTTAATTGGATTTGTGCACTTAAACAGTTTGGAGAATTGGTTGGGGTCATCAACAGTGGTTCCATGACCACGTCATAGTTTAGATCACACGTCTTGCCATCACATGGGGGGCATGTGATGGCAAGGCATTAAGGCATTAACCTACAGATAAAGGTTCAAGATAAAAAAAACTATTGGCATTTATGTTCTGCTTCACTCGAAAGGCTGAATAGAAGACAAAACAACATTAAAACAGTTGTTCAACTCAATGTCATTTGTTTTCCTTGAATAGAAGATTTGAGATATTTCTCGTCAAATCAGTTTCCACTCTGCAGTGCAGTGCATGCCTTCATGTCGAAAGCATTAGCTTACAAATGCCAGTACAAGTGACACACTCACAGAAACCGCCAAAATCCACAGCTCGCCCCAACGTTGCAGGTAAACGGTGCACGTGTATTTTGTCAAGGCGTCGTCATAACGGACTTCCCCACCAACTGTTTCCCCCGTCTAGGTTTCATTATGCTCATCCAGCCCAGCAGTCGGAGGCACCACATCTGTCAGACCCTGCCTGTTCACAGCACATGCTCACACTTGGACTGAATCAAAACACCAAGAGGCAAAATGATCGCAGCATCGGCTCCTGTCTGGAAGACACTTCGTGTCTGCCCGGCAGACCCCCTCGCTCTTGCTCACCCACAGGCTAACCTCAACCAATCACAGGGGTGCAGGGGGGAGGTGTCAGAGGAGAGTCAGCACTTAATTGGTGAGTTGCTCGAAGTATGCTTTTTTATTTTCCCCATTTCAGGTGGGCACGGCACTGCAGCACATTCCTCCCCTAGACCAGTAAGTAGTAAACTAGCTATGTGGGATATCTATGGCAATGTCGCAAGTTTACTACCACTAATTATTTTCATCACTTCCTTCGATCGCTTTGATTTTTTTTTTCATTTTTTCCAGCAACATCTAATTTCAGCAACGTTGCATGATTGCGATTCTGTTCATTATTTGACGTCTCCCGCTCATTTGTCAACTTTTTGTTTTTGTTTTTGCTGATGAGTCGCAGTGATGAATCCTTACCTTTTTCTCTCTTTTCCCCCCAATAGGTGATGGTTTCTCAGACTGGATGACAGAAGAAGTTGATTTCTCCTCGTACCTCCCCAACCCTCCCTCCCCTCCCAACGCCTCCCTCCCCCCCTCACCCCTCCAAAATGACAACCAGGTGCCCTCCGACTTGGAGGTCATGACCTCTCTACTGCAAGAGGAGCTGGCACAGCTGGAGGACTACTTCCTTTCGGAGCCCCTGCCAGAGAAGGGGCCAAAGTTCGGAAAATGCGACAAAGCCAGCCCGCCTGTCGCTCCTCCGCCATGCTGCCACCCGTCACCCTATGCGACAGGCGCCCCTTCAAACCAATTGGACTCCGGCTCTCTTCCTGTTACCCTGGCAACCGGAGAAGTGGACCTGCTGAGCATCTGTGGTGGTCCCATCATTGGCCACTCCAAAATTCCCAGACACACCCCGTACAGTTGTAGCCGTCCGAGCGGGTGTGGTCGCAAAAGAGTTCCGGACGGGGCGCGGTTAGCCGAGGAGTACGACCATAGCTTGTGGAGCTCCAAAGGCAACAACTCAGGTAGTTCATCGGTGACCTTCAATGGAAACTATGGCTTTGTGGAAGAAGAGCAGTTGGTGGAGAGGGGCTACTGCCTGGGCAACGCTGTGGAGTTGAGGTTCCCCGTCCCCCCCAGAGAAGAGAAGAGCTACTGTTTAGTTCAGGAGATCCAGAGCAGTGGGAAGGTCGTAGACGATGCTGCTGCTGCCTCTGCAGGGTTTCCCTGTGACGCCCCCCTCCACGGGTCCCACAAGAAAGAGGATCCGCTGTCTTACGGCGGCAGACTCGAGATCGGCGCCATTCAGGCCGAGGCGCTGGGCAACGCCAACAAGAGCGCTGGGGAGGCCCCCAAGGCCGGCCTCTCCTGGAAGACGGCGGGCGTCGGGGGCGGCTGCTACCTGCCTCCAACGCTGCCGTCCGAAGACTACCAGAGCTTCCTCACCAACATCAGCGAGCAAGTCAAATCAGAGGGCCTCCAGGCGGGCCAGCACGACCTGCGCTGTGGCTTCGCGGAGGACCAGGCCCCAGACTACCTGCTCATGACCCGAGAGAGCCTGGGCTCGGAGTCGCCCGACCACAGACACGACTGCAGCCTGACCGACGACCACTGTGCCGTGAAGTACGAACTGGACCTCCACCTCCCTTTCGAAGGCGGAGAACGCAAACAGAAGAAGAGAGACCAGAACAAAACCGCCGCTCACAGGTAATGTATACCTTGATGTACCTGCCTCCTACACCATAAACCCCACCCAAAAAAACAAAATCCACAACTCACTCCAAATGTGAATTTCCACATCGTCATTGTTAACGTTAACCCCCACCCCCCCCCCCCTCCCTCCCCCCCTCTGACGCTGCAGGTATCGCCAGCGGAAGCGGGCGGAGCTGGACACTCTAGAGGAGCAGCTGCAGGGTCTGGAGGGTCGGAACCGCGAGCTCCGGGACAAGGCAGAGTCAGTGGAGCGGGAGATCCAGTATGTGAAGGACCTGCTGATCGAGGTGTACAAGGCCAGGAGCCAGAGGGTCAAGCAGGACACCGCCACAGCATGAGAAGAACGGTCCCAACCAAGGAGAAAATAAACAGGGAACCCTTTTGTGTCATTTGTCCCAGATAACATTTTTGTCTTCCCTCCTGCTTAGGTGGAGTAACTGCATGTGTTTTTGTTTATATTTCTATTTATTTATTTACTTATTTGATATTTCAATTTGTAACTCAACAGTCTATTCTTTGTCCAATGCTTTCGCACAATGAATTACTCAAGTCTGCACTGTGACACTGAAATGTTAAATGACAATCATTTTGAAGAATGTCAAGTTGAATCGACCACAGATCCTGAAATAAAATAGAAGTAATTTGTCATTGACAGCCTTACAATCAAGTTGATGTCAGTAATTAAAGTAGTGAAATAATATTTAGATATTTTTATTTGATTTTTTTATGTCATATGTTTTGTGCAGGCAATATTTTTTGCAAGTCGGTTTCGTTTTACTTTTGAAGCACAATGTTAAAGACAATCTTAATATTTTTCTGAAATTATTTCTACGGCCACTTGAAAAGCAACTAACATTGAATGGCAATAATTATAATAATGTTGTTTTGGTTCATTTTTATTGATTTATGATAGTCCATAATTGAAGAATAAAATAACTACAAATCAGTGAGAAAAACATCTATGACTTTTCCTTATCTTTTTCTGTTAGAAATATGATTTGATTTAAATGTCGTGCATTGTAAAAACCGAAGTAATAAGTTCAAATCAAGCAGAGATTGTAAATGTGTTTTTCAGAATATGTTGAGGAACCAAAAGAAAACGCGACGATGCAAAGTGCTTTGGATGAGATATGTTGTGAAGTTGCCAGCCTGTCACTTTTTAGTTGCAAATTGCAATATAATCAGTTGTGAGCTCAGGTAAAGCAATTTGTTCCAAATTGCTTTCAATTTGCTAATTATTTGTGACAGAAGTTGGAGTTTAATGCATTCCAGTCGTGTTTGACACGATAAAGCTTTCCGGCATGTTTTTAAGTTGTCTCTAAAAAAAATGTTTTTCTTAATAACTGTTATGCACTCATTTATAATACATTTTTGTATAGGCTACCGAGGGATGGGATTTTCATTTGCTTTGTAGAAATGTAAAACAATTGAAATAGTAAATCGTTTTTTTTCATTGCATTTTTTTGTTTTAATATTCGCAATTATTGTAGCCTTGGGTGTGCGAGGATATTTGATGCTATAACTGTGAATGGGTTTTTTATAAGTTCGAATAATAATAATAATAATAAAGGCCTACTTTATATTTGTTTGAATAGCATACATATCCTACTGTGAAAAACGTGAATTGGAAAGTTTACGATCTTGCGCCAAATGCGTTTTTTGTACGTTTTTGGCCTCAACCCATAACCTATACAAGCCTAGCCTATACAGGCCCATAACCTATACAGGCCCATAGCCTACTATGCAGGCCCATAGCCTGATCAATCAATCAATCAGACGTCATCCCGCCCTATAATGTGGCGCTCGGTTCCACGGGGAGCCCCAGAGCCTGACACTGGTCACTGTAAATTTGCCTCTTGCACTCTGTTTCATTTAAACTCCATCTCGCTTTGTTTGCTTGGCAGATTTTTTAATAAAGTGATTTGTGGCAACATTTCGTTGTTAAGAGCTTTTCTGCAGTGCAAAAAAACGGTAATAAATCAAACGGATGTCAAATTAATTGATAAAATATAAAATTTTGAAGGCCTACATACATATTTCGTTTTAGGTCGATTTGGCCTCTCTGGACGTTAGATTTTCCTTTATTGGCGAGCATCTGAATGATTATTTTCAGGGTAAAGTGTGGTGGTAAAGTCCGCCTCGGGGCAGCATGCCTCGTATTACTCACAGGAGGGAGGCCAACACACACGTTATTTTATAAGAAAATAATGGTGGCAGGCAAAATGAAAAAAAAAACATGTAGGGCTATATATAAATATCAGATTTATTGGAATTGCGACAATGCCTCATGACTCATATGGCTGTGAGGAAAAATGATTGTAACCGGTAGCCTAAATGTTGGACAAGACAATGATGTTAAAAAACAAAATCCACTACAATTGGTCCTTTTATGTATTCTTAAGACCTAAAAATAATACAATTAAATGTTGTCGAAGGAAAGAAGACAATTGGCTTTAAGGACTAAACTAAATAACCTTTTTTTTTTGTCCTTGGGATTCGGCCGAATGCTGGCGACCAACATGCGGCAGTTTAACAGCCCCCAAAAAATGCCGCATAAACAAAACTGCATTTTATATTTTGACAGGAATGCGGAACGATTTTATTTATAGTCTGTTGTAGGATTAACCTTTCAGGTACACCCATCCACCAATAATTTTTGTACTATTTCAGCATATTGCAATTTAACGTCTTAGTGGAAGATCTGTGGAAGAATTAGGGCATGAAGTGTGTGTGGGTGTGTGAGTGTGAAAACCAGACAAAGTGAGAAATTGATACAAGGATGCATACTATTGATAAATCATCTGTTAATATTTTAAAGTAATAGTATAAGTAAAAGTCAAACATTAGGGAACGTTATACTTCCATCATTTATGACACAAAACTGTCAGACACAGGAGCCAGCCCCAAAGTTTTAATATCCTTTATTTATTCTTATGAGTTATTACACTAACATTATGGTTTCTGTTAACCAAGTAACTCATTTGTGTATCTGACTGAAAGACCAACTAGCTAACTGAGAAACTCACTGGATAACTGACTGTTAATGTTACAATCTCAAAGTCAAAGTCAGTGTTATATCATCAAATGTGCTTCATAACACATTTAGTCAAACATCTTAGAAAAATAGATCAATATACACATGAAAGAGTCACTTCATAGAGGTGTAACATGAAGCCTGTTAGCGGTTGTGTCCCTCTCGTTGTTAGACGTGTAATTGAAAGTAACTTGTCCTGTTAAAAAACAACAGCATCAGCAGCAGCAAGTCGTTTCAGGCCTCGAATGATGCAAGCAGGGGCTGACTAGAACACACACACACACACACACACACACACACACACAAAAAAAAGATACACTGTCACAAACTATCTGCTTTAAGGCTTTGCTGGCGGCACCTGTCAAACTGGTAACCATGGAGCAATACATGTTAATCAATCTTATGTCATGTGAGTGGTAGATCATGTTGTAAATCAATGTCATAGATTTTGCATGTATCCAAAGTGCCTTAGGTTATTTATTTTCAATAAAAATAAATAATGATCCATTAGGGAGAGGCACGATCAAGTCTGCCGACATCTGGGTTCGAACCCAGAACCTTTCACCTGGGAGTCAAATTCTCAAAGTCTTCGCCAGCTCCTCCCAACCGACCAATCAAGGCACGTTTTGGTTTGGGCCACGTCTCATAAGACCACAATACACGATACCAGGTATTTAGTGTTGCCCTTTCCAGAACGTCTTGTTTCACGTTCAGATGAAGTAGCACCAACTTTATTTTCTAAACAACATTTATTTCAGAGAAACAGAAGTGCTGCCACCGTCTCCCAGGAGGAGATTGGTCACTTGAGGTGGTGGATGAGCTGCCTGTAGTCACAGTGTGGAGGTGCAGTGTGGGACGCATGCAGGACCTTCTCATACGCACCGAGAGACACCAGGACCTTCAACACAAACACAAAGAGAGTTGGTTTTTTAACACATTGCTTGGCTGAAATATAATTTTTGTGTTGGGCTTTGTGTTTTAATGAGATAGCTTCTACTGTACCCATGTTCTCGGTTGTGTATGTATGTGTTGGTTGCTTATTATTTGGTTACTAATTACTGAAATGTAGTCATTCAGCAGTCGTCTGCACGTTGCGCCCCCCTATGTCATTTGTGACATTTAAAATGATTTAATGCTGCAAAAATAATTACCTTCTTGAACAAAAAAAACAAAAGTGTACTGAATCTTGAATGTTGCAAAAATAAATATTGTGGCATGTGACGACAATAAGAAGTGTAGTCAGAGCATGTATAAAATCTAAGAAACATCCTTAATAATAATAAGCCCTCAATTAAACGACGAGGTGGGAATCTAATGACTAATTCATCATTGATTAAAACGGCATCACTCAGGCTATCAATCAATCACCCGCCGCTGCGCCTCCCGCTGGCTGTACGCGCTGAGCGTGGCGATGGCCATGCATCTCACTCCGCCGTGGGGGTCCGTGCACGCCGCCGCCAGAAGCAGCCGCAACGCGTCCGCCTCCCCCGCCACCGCCGGCGCTCCGGACGCGCTGCCGCGGTGATCGCCTCCCAGGTTCCCCAGCGCCGCGCAGCTGTGGCGCCGGGTCAGGGCGTCCGGGTCGGTCACCAGCGACAGCAGAAGGGGGGCCGTCCTCGTCGACTCCTCCGCCCAGCCGCTGCTCTCCTGCGGCCCCCCGCTGTGCCCCGGGGGCGGAGACGAAGCCTCCGCCGTTGTGCTCCCCGACTCTACGTCGACTCGGCTTCTCTTTCCTCCTCCTCCTCCTCCTTCTCCTTCTCCTCCTCCTCCAACATCCAGTCCCGCCTCCCTGATGAAGCCCAGCCAGCTCCCGACCGCCCGGCACGCTGTCCTCCGCACGGGAGCGCAGGGGTCCCGCAGACCGTCGGTCATCTCCCTGAACACGCCGGGCCCCAGGTCCGGCCGCCCGGCGGGGGAGAACGGGTTCAGGCTGCCCAGCAGGCTGCAGGCGGCCGCCCTCACCTGGTCGTTGGGGTGAGCGAGGGCCAGGTGCAGCACGGGGGCGTCCAGGTGGAGGCGGGGGCCCCCGGCAGGGCGTCGCGCCACCTGGGCCAGCAGCACCAGGAACTCCGCCGCCGCGTCCCAGAGCGCGCCGGCCTGCAGCAGAGCCCCCAGCAGGGAGCTGGCGGTCCTGGGTGCGGAGGAGGAGGAGGAGGAGGAGGGGGGGGGATCTCCCCGGGGGGTGTCCCCGCCGGAGGGGCAGAAGAAGAAGTCTGGGTCCCGGCCGGGCGGGGTCCCGGAGGCCGCGGTGAGGCGGGGAACGAAGCGGCCCGGGTCGCACAGAAGCAGACGACTCAGCAGAGAGAGAGGGAGCTCTAGCAGGGCAGGGGGATGAGTCTGGATCATCTAGGGCGGAGTTCATACATACACACATACATACATAATACATCCAGAAAACCCAACATCCTTCAAAGATTAGCACAGATCAAATAGCATCATGGCGCTGTCATTTGTGAATGGCCCAGCGGCAGAGCTATGAAGTATTGCATCGTGGGTGTGGATGGGAGCACAGTGGGGGGGGGCTCTCTAACCTGCAGGAGACCCGTCACCACCCCACAGCGGTCGTACAGGTCCAGGAGCTCGTCCCGGGTGCTCGGTGACAGGTCCAGGGAGAAGGGGAAGCAAAGCAGCAGGCAGCTCAGGACCAGCAGGTCGTCCAGGTCCTCTTCCTCAGAACCCCTGGGCCTACAAGAAGGTGAATGATGCACTATTACTATTACTATGTACTACTGTACTGTTATGACCAATACGTATTGAGCACTTTTATCCACCAGTTTAACACTTTTATCCATCTAATTGTATTATTATTATTATATTATTATCAACTGTCCTTTTATCCATTTACTTTTTACTCTTTACTATTTGGAAGACACTTTTATGCAAAGCTGCTGAAAGTAATTTAAAGTGATTTAACTAAATGTTTGATTAACAAGAATGAGAAGGTAGGGGTCAGGTAGAGATTACAATACAGACATCGGTGTTTGAACCCATAACCTTTCTGGTGGAAGTCAACCTCCCTAACAGTGCATCCTGCTCCCTAATAATGCCAACTGTCACACATAATAAATGCTGAACACTCACATGTAGTGGCGGAGCACAAGGCCTAACGTGTGTATGCATTCTGATTGGCTGTCGGAGAAGAGAAGAGGACACAGGCTGGGGTCTTTCATAAAGACACACAGCATGGCGGACAGGAAGGAATGCAATCCTGATAAAAGAAATTCACACATTAACAAATTTAGATGTAAAATGGATGCAAATAAATATCATAGAATAGTATAGCTTAAAGTGAGGGGAAGAATAGTACCCTTTGTGGAGCAGAAGTGAGGGTGGATCTGTGTTTCCAATGTGTTACCAATGGTTCCCCACAGATCACACCAGATCTCTTGTCCTGGAGAGGTGGAAGGAGAGCCGTTCCCAGGCTGGGAGTGGAACAAGGGACAGATGAGGACATGGCCATTTGAACCCACATTGTATGTATTTGAAGCATAGTTTAGCAGTGCCAGTGTGTCGGCTTCACTGTCTGACCTCAGAGACTGAGTGGAGCAGCAGAGACAGAAGACCATCACATATCCCCCAGCCTGGAGGGAGGAGCACCTGTGGCTATAAGAGGCAGAAGGCAGAAGGGTTATTTTAGTTTTTGTATTCTGACGAAACTCCCTATTCCAGTGCTGGTGATTCAAATATTGGCCAGGCTCCTTTTACACAAGAAGGCCAGGTTCAGGTACAGAATCATGAATTATTAAGTTTAGTTTATTAGAATATAAATATATTCTAGAATATCCGCATTAATATTATATTAGTAATAACGTCTGACATGTAAAGGGAGTTTTTTTTAGTAAAGGATCGAGCAAAAATTGCTGACCAAGCATTCAATGGCATTGTTAGTGACAATGACCACTTAAGATACATAAGAACAGTCAGCCACCCACCTTGGAGTCCAGTGAAGAGTTTTTAAGCACGGTACTCAGAGTGCCGATGTCAACATCCACAGATACTCCATGGTGGGTGAACATAGAGAGGACTGATGCAGCCAAGGCCTACAGGACAGACAGAGGGAACCACAATCAACCACTAAGGCTTCAATGCTAATCCATTGTTGGTATGTGAATATGAGTATTTGCTCATGAGACATGTCATATTTGGTGTATCATGTACAGCTTACTGCCGAAGGAGTGGAAGCTGTTTCACTGAGTATCTTGAGAACAGGCTTCATAAGCTCTTCCAGTCTACAGTAAAAGAGCAGATGCAATGTATTATATTCTGTAGTTGTGTGACTTATACGTGGTTTACAAGTAGCATGATTTGATTTATGACCACTAGAGGGCAGGCAATCACTAGGGAATCTTGTTTTGCTTTTCTCCATTATCAATTCTGAAAAGAAATGTTGGAAAATAACTAACAATAAACAAAAATGTAAAATAATTTCAGAAATAATTCAATAATTGTTATAGGTTATAGAAATAACAGGATTATTTGAGAAAGGAGACAGCAAAGGAAAAAAAAATATTTTCATTATGTAATACAAATAAATTATCTAGTGTAAAATAAGAGTAGACCAAATAAGCTGTAACCTGTTTTCAACTTCGGTCCATTCAGCATGCCTGTCCCAGTACGCTAGAAGGACTGCAAGGACTAGACTGAGGACATCGTCAATCCAGGGTTCCTTAATAAAAATAGATAGTGCTGAGTCGTTTACTGACATGCATGAATCTCCTTCAATATCCCACTGTGATGATATCCCTCCTCTGACCGTGAAGGTCGTTCAGCATATTTACCTTGATAACGTTGAGCTTATCCACCATCACGCTGGTCAAATCAAAGAGCAGATGGGGCAGACCCAGTTCACAGCCAATATGAAGAGAGTTCTCAGGGTCAGAGTTCAGAAGCAGCTTGGAGACGACTCTCAACGGATGGAGAATCTGCCATGCCTCTTCCAGAATCCCACCCAAGAGCTAAACGAAAATCAGTCACTCAATCAATGGAATACCGCTCCAACGGTGTCAAAAGTCTTTACTCGCCTATCTACAGCCTTACCTGGGATTTGAAAGCCAGTAATTTGTTCTTGACTTGAGGAATAATGACGTGCTGGTTTTCCGGCGATGCCAGCTCCCCTGGTTCAGTTTCTAGGGCCAACCTCCGCCAATATTCTTCAGTCTGCTCCTCCTGACAAAGGAACAACGGATCAACACAAGTATTGTAATAACAACAGGACAGTTCGAACCCCATGTATGCAACCTACATATGCCTAAAGGTAGGGTAAGCTCTTTGATCAAGATACTCTTGATATTAAAAAGGAAACATGTTTAGTACGTCTAATAAACTGTGTTACCGGACAATGACTCAGGGCCACGTACCTGCTGAGGTGAAGGATTCTGTCCGTCCTCGCTGATGTTCCGCACGAATCTCGGCCCAACCTCTACAGATGGAAACTCCTGCTCATAGTCCCTGCTGATCTGACCCCTGCAGAGCGACAAAACACACAATTACTCCATAAGTACGAGCACAACTTAGTAGTACGATCGAACCCGGTATCTTTTGAAAGGTAGTCGAACAGCCTAGCGACTACAATATCATAAAATAATGGGTTCAATTGTACGCATTTGCTGGTTTGATGAATACTTGATTTACCAATAGGGGGTTGAGGTTAGGTTGATGTATTTGGGTCGACAAATGTCAGTAAATTGACCATAGAATAATTAAAAACATCTAGAAAGATAAAATGGGCAAACCTGCGTTTTGAAGTCGTGCCTGCTTGTTTCTTCAGGTTGAGGAACATTTTGGCTGGGTCCTTGACTTTCTCTTGTTCCTGGGGGGGAGCGGGGTCGATGAGGTTGTTGGACCGGCTACGGCTTGCAGAGGCCTTCTTTGACCCTGGATCTTCTGCTGCTTTCTCCCCCTCAACCTTATAAAGAGCGAACACACAACTCTTAAAGGTGTAGGATCCCAAAAAAATTGGAAATTACCTTTGGGGTTTTAGGGTCTGAGTTTGTTTTGTTTGTTTTGTGTTTTATTGTTTGAGGTTAGGCCTAAGGGTTTGATTTCAGGGTCAGGGTATGGCTTTAAATTTAGGTTTGGTTTAAAGGGGTTGGGTTTTGTTCCCGGGACAATAATCCCTGTATAGGGCCCACAATCCCGCCTGAACTTTTCAGAATTTCAGATCACATGATTGAAAACCTCCCGTTGGTTTGAAACCTGCATCCTACCTCTCTTCTGTTCTGGTTGTTGTCTCTCTGGGACAAGACCTTGCGCAGTAACCTGTTCTTCCCAGAACCGGCCGACTTCTCCTTGAGTTGCTGATGCTTGAGGGCCAGCACATCAGGGCTGGGGGCCACGGTCAGGGGGCTGAAGACACTGTCCCCTGGCAGCACTGCAACAAACACATCACACTCAAAGATGCGGAGCGTAGACAGGTGACATAATTTCATTTAAAGGTTGGGGGTGTTTTTGAGAGCTTCACCTAGAACACTGTGGGCCACAAAAGGGTGGTGCAAAAGTTCTGGCCATGAAAGTCTCTTCTGGGGATCTTTAGTCAGCAAACCTTTGAGAAACCCCTGTGGATTTTCAATAACGACATGATTAGGGGGAGCCATGATATCTCAGCCAACCAGCAGCCAAACATCAATAATATTCATAATCATCAAAACATTTTTTGACATGGAGGGGGATTTCACAAAACAACAACCACAGTCTACAAATCACATACTGTAAGTCATTTTTCAAATGTATTTTCCATCAAAGTAACAAGGCACCACTTTGATTTGTCTTAATGTTCTGTTAAGCGTCTTATTTAGTGTTTCTAAGACAGAAAACCCGTGCCCCCGAAACATCAAACTTCAAACATTATTGCTTTCTTTTTTTTAAGCAATAATCAGAATCACAATCAGATAATTCTGATTGTGGGTTATTGCTTTTGCTTCATTCATTCATTGGGGTATACTGCAAGGAGAACAAACATGATGAGATTCATGCCCTCTTTATTTCAGAGGTCTAAATACTCATAGAGAGAGACACACACACACACACACACACACACACACACACACACACACACACACACACACACACACACACACACACACACACACACACACACACACACTAGGGTGGAGTAGTACCATGCAGGTGGGGCTCATGGTGTCCAGGGGCCATTTCACTGGGTCCCTCACAATGAGCTGCACCAGCTGGAAGATGGAGTTGGTGTAGAAGGGGGGCACCCCTGTGTGCAGCTCGTAGAGGATGCAGCCCAGGGACCAGAGGTCGGCGGTGTGGTCGTACGGCTTCTCCTCCACCAGCTCCGGGGACATGTACAGCGGCGTTCCCTTGATGGAGGTCAGCACCAAGGTGGAGACGCTCATGGACCGGGCAAAACTGAAAGGGGAAGTTGTCACAGATGAGTTGGATTTCTGCAGAAGAATTTGTGCAGACTTCATCTCGGATCCAGTAGTCTCACTATGGTAGAGCAGAGATTCAAGGGGGAAATGGCACAGGGTCTGCAGAAACTGAAAGGGGCAGAGTAATGGCTGGTTCCTGTTTAGTTACGGAGCTATTCTACCAAAGATGAACTGAATTGCGTTATGAAGCTTTCAGATTAGGATTTTATTGTATTTCCACAGTGTCTACACAGTGTTGACTTGAAACCGTTACAGACACTTATTAACTGTGTACTACTGCTGGCCGAGTTTGTGTTTGTGTTAAAAGAAAATAACACACATACATGCATAGCCTTTATATATAGACAGTGTATATCTGAAATGATTTGTTTTAAATTATAAATGGAAGAAATAAGGCCTATTATTATTTTAATTTCCAGTAAGTTTCTGAAATGTTTTGCATATGTTACTTGGACAAACTCCCAGCCTGTTCGTTGAGGACTTTGAGAAGATTTGATATTTGACTTTATCCAGTTCAGTTCAGTTCAGTTCATTTGTGATTACTGTACATATTTAATACTCCATTATCATTGCTATGGATATAAGCCTGGTGTTCAAATTAACATGATTACGCCCTTGGGCGCTTTAAATAAATACATTAAATATGTGGCAGCCGTTGTGTGCAGTAAACGTTCTTATAACAAGCCTGTTGTACTGATGCTATGTTACTTTTAGTGCTAATATATGCCTATTAAGAGGTGCGGGTAATTCAGGTAGGAATGTGTGTAGACATATTTTATTATGTGTATTATAAGGTGGTCCGCAAAAATTCTTGATTATAAAAAGTGGTCCACACACACTCAAAGTTTGAAAACCCCTGATCTAGTGTAACATAATAATAGCGTTTGGAAATACAATCATCCAACCACGGGGACTGAAACACAAACATGTTGTGCAATTTGCAATTTCTCCAACCAGCGCCAGCTGGTTGGAGAATGTGTATAGTTCAGTATGGAAATTGACACCTGCCACTAAAGGGTAGAAAAATAACAATAGCAATAGCAATTCCCTTCCCTGAGACTTGTTGTTGTGTGTGGTTATTCTGAGAAAAAGCAATAATGGACTTACCCAAAATCACATAGTTTCACGACCCCGCATTTTCCCAAGAGAATGTTTTGTGGTTTCATGTCTCGATGGAGAATTCGATGGGAGTGTAAATAATACAGCGCAGAGACTAGCTGGCAGGCGATCTCTTGCACCTCAAAAGAAGAAACAAACCAAATGAAGATCACTCAAATGTGTATAGATGACTTATTGATGTGTGAGGCCAAAGCATTAATTTACATACCTGGTTCTCCGGAAGCTGGCCATCATCCTCTAGAATCTGAAATAACTCCCCTTCTGCATACTCGGTTACAACCACAACCTATTGCACACAAATATGTTCTAATTATCATCATTCAAAAGTAATCCATAATCAAGTATAACATACATAAATAGGCTGTTATCAACTTGAACCATTTCCACAGCAACGATTTGTATTTAACGATGTATTAATAAATATACATGCCTCTTTGTCAGTCTCAAAGCTGTCAAACATTTGGACAATGTTGGGATGTTGGAGTCCCCTCATGATATCGATCTCCTTCTTGAGACTACGCAGCTCCTTCTCAGACCGACCAACCTTCGGGATAAACTTCAAGGCCACCACCTACGGAGAAAGAAGACACACAAAACATTCAAATACAATCCAAAAGTGGAGCCTATCTAACTGTTAACACTGCAATAATCGAAACAAAAATAAACAAGTACATACATACAAGAAGATCACTGTATTTTACCTGTCCGGTGAACCGTTTCCTGCCCTTGTAAACACGACCGAAGGAGCCCTCTCCGACCAGCTCCAGGACGTGGTAGGAGTTCATCGTGTTATTGAGCTATCCAAGCGGCTGGACCAGCTATCCAAGCGGCTTGACCAGCTATCCAAGCGGCTTGACCAGATATCCAGGCGGCTTGACCAGCTATCCAGGCGACTTGAACAGCTTTCCAGGCGGCTTGACCAGCTATCTCAGCGGCTTGACAATTGCTCTTCTACACGGCAACCTGTTGACATCAGTAAAACTGTGTTTGGTTAAAAGCCGCCATGGTCTTCCGTAGTCGCGATTTGGCTCAACTAGTGCCTGTAAAACGATTAGGCTTATATTTTTACATATAAATCATCATCACCATCACACACACACACTACTCTATAACGTTAGACGACTGCTCGGCAATAGTCGTCCGTAAACTACACTCGGTAAGCAGGGACATATGCCTTCTTAGGATAACCACACCGGGTCCCAAAATGGGCATTGTAAATATGACTACGATAGTTTTTTCACTTCTGTATGACAGTTTCTGAAGAGTTCTTATTTAATGAATATGTCAATGTTTTTTTGCAAATGTTTTATCCACATTTTTGTTGAGGCTTTGCTACGGGCAGGGCGTAATTTGGGTCCTGAGACTAGTAACCCACATTGCGTCCATAGCAACGGGTTGCACCAACCGAACAACAAATGAGCGCTGCAATACTTAAATATCTGCGTTAAATATCTAACAATACAATAAATATTGTATTGTATGTTTAATATCTGCGTTTGGTCCTAGAGTATTGTTAGTTCCCCAAGTTACATTATTTGTTTACATTTGCATTTATACCTGTGAAGTACTAGTACTGGGCCACTTTTTAATGATATAGTTTGTACCGTTTGTTTTGTTTTCCCTGTTTGTTGTTTGTCTTTACTTTAGCTTTTACTTTAGTGTATATTTGCTTGCTTTCATTAGCACTTTGTATTTTTAACTATTTGTATCTTATCCTTTGTTTTACACTGCTGCTGGGCTGTTGTAACCGATTCATTTCGGAGAGAGGATTAAGAAAGTTGTTATCTTATCATATCTTATTCTGTGTATGACTATACTTCACAGACAAATATTGTTCCTTGGTTTGCCGCTAGATGTCGCCCTCGTTTAATAATCACCATGAACAGTCACTCAGCGAGGACCACGATGAAAGTAGCGGTCTAAAATAAAACTCTTTGAAACATCATCCAAGCTGCTTTAAACATTAACTATTGCAGATATGACAGTTTGTCTTGGACAAACGACACAATAGGGCTTATTCATAATCAGTATGACAAATAAATCCTGTATCACAAATAAATAATCAGCTGAAATAAATAGTCGATTTATATTCTCGATGGAACCTAATGTCTGCAAAGCCATATAGCAAAACAGCAACACCCACGCCGGTATCACGAAGTATGTATCGGGTGATGCAATAACCTATTAGACGTTCTGCTGCAGATCCTAGAAAGCAGAGGCGAGTGCGCGACCCAACACGCGTGCACGTGCGGCGCACGGTGGCAGCAGGGGGTCGAGTGAGTATTCAAGTGTGTGTGCGCGTGGCGAGCGCTAAAAGCGCGTCTAGTGACCGTTCCCAAAGACCTGCCCGCCCCCCTCCAATAACATTTCCAAGTCCACACAGCACACACATGACGAGAAGGATGCACGAGCACTGCAACAGATCGCCTCAACTCACATGCAGGTGGAGGATGGGAACGGCTCGTGGCCAGGAGGAGTTTACACTGGGAGGACTTGAAGGAGCACCAAGGATTTAGAAAACGGTGCCTTGGAAATACTATCTCATCCCGGACTCGGACTCTCAGCCACGATCACTGGAGATAAAGCAACACAACAGCACTTCTTATTTCGGTGGTGGCGGTTCTTTGCCGAATGCACATATCGTCATGTTTCCCAGGACAGCGTTTCTCCTCTGCGTTTACTCTGTCGCCGCCTTCTTCAGAGATGTGCACGGTGCTGACCGTGAGGTGGTGTTCCCCGTGAGGCTCGGGGTGCAGCACGACCCGAGGGGGGGATCCGAGGAGAGGTGTGTGGTGAAAATACGCGCCTTCCAGCAGGAGCTGGTGCTCGACCTGCAGCGAGACTCCAGTTTCCTCGCTCCCTCCGTGGTCTCTGCGCAGGACACGGTGCTGGTGAGCACTGACGTGACCCCAGAACTCAGCCGGTGTTTCTACTCTGGCTACGTCAACAAAGACCAGTATTCCTACGCCGCGCTGAGCCTGTGTAGAGGGGTGCACGGCGCGTTCGGGTACCAGGGATGGGAATACTTCATCAGTCCGCTCAGAAATGACAGCGCCAACGACTTGGAGAGCGCGCACAGCGTGCGTCGCCGAGCCGCCAGCAGCAACACCCTGCGAGGGGCCAACTCTACCGCGTCCAGGTGCGCGGTGGAAAACACCGAGATCAGTGCCGAGGGCGCTCAGTCTTTGGAGAAATACAAGATCCTGAACGCCAAGCACAACGTGACCGAAGGCATGCTGAAGCGACTCGGGCGCGCCAAGCGATTCGCGTCCATCCCCCGCTACGTGGAGACGCTGGTGGTCGCGGACGAGTCGATGTTGGAGTTCCACGGGGACGACTTGAAGCACTACCTTTTGACCTTGATGTCGGTGGCGGCGAGGCTCTACAAGCACCCCAGTATTCACAACTCCATCAGCATCGTGGTGGTGAAGTTCGTCATTATCAGCGACGCCGACAAGGGACCCAAGGTGTCAGGGAACGCGGCCATGACCCTGAGGAACTTCTGCACTTGGCAGAAAAAGATGAACAAGAACAACGACAAGCACTCGGACTACTGGGATACAGCGATACTGTTCACCAGACAGGTAATGTTATTAACATGATAGCATTCTGACTACTGGGATACAGCGATACTGTTCACCTGACAGGTAATGTTATTAACATGATAGCATTCTGACTACTGGGATACAGCCATACTCTTCACCTGACAGGTACTGTTATTAACATATAGGATACAGCCATACTGTTCACCAGACAGGTTATGTTATTAACATAACACTCTGACTAGGATACAGCCATACTGTTCACCAGACCAGGTCATGTTATGTTATCCGAACTGGAGTTGCAATGTCAACGCGATGACGTAGCCCGTGCAAGTGCAAAGTGGGTGATGTCATTTATTCTGCAACATTATTTTAGGCAATGTTGTCTTATGACATTTGGATGACAACAATGATCCCATTTACCGTATGCAACAACATTTGATCACCCAAAAATAGATTTGGCATCAGATCTCTGTTTTTTTTCCGAAACCCTCAGATAATCCATGTACTGTAGTAACACATAACGTCACTCAGCCCAAGGTCCCCCTGCAGAGGGTTTGACTCTGACCCAAGTAGAATAGACCTACAGAGCTCGTCTCCATGGGAGAGGAGGTTTTATAGAGTTGGAAACCACCCTCATGTTCTTGCCTGCGTCCACACACGGCAGTGAGGTCAACGCGTACCTCCATTGTTTAATGTTTAACTCTCTTGGACCTTCCAAAGTCAAGCAGTCAAAACACTTGCAGCGTATCAAATCACCAGCCCGTCCTATTCTCAGGGCTTTCTTGGACACGATAAGAAGGGGCTGCGGCGGCGGCTGGCCAGAGATAGCATGATGTGCGGCTGCTGTGAATCATTACGGACCGGTACTCGATTGGAGGAGAAGCCTGCCGGGCCAACCGTGGAGTGAAGCTGTGAACGTGTAGAGCTTTGGTGGTCCGGGGGGATGCATTAGAGGGGAACTTCTCCCGGGCCATTCGACTCCTTCCTCCTCCTCCTCCTCCTCCTCCTCCTCCTCCTCCAGCTGTGGCCGCTCCCAGCACCACGCCTGCTCCTCGTTAAACAAGAGCCCAGAGGAAGAGGCAGGGAGAGTTTGTGTGTGTGTGTGTGTGTGTGTGTGTGTGTGTTGGAGGAGGTGATGCATATGAAAGCTGCACGCATGTCAGAGCGTGTGTCTGATTGAGTGTGTGTGTGCATGTGCATGTGCATGTACCTGTGTGTGTGTGTGTGTGTGTGTATGTATGTGTGTGTGTGTGTGTGTGTGTGTGCATGTGTGTATATGTGTGTTTGCTTGTGCATGCATGTCTATGTGTGCATGTGTGTGTGTGTGTGTGTATGTGTAAATGTGTGTGCATCTGTGTGTGTCTGTGTTTGTGTGTGTGTGTGTGTGTGTGGCTGTGTGTGTGTGTGTGTGTGTGTATATACATTGGTCTACGTGTGTTTGAGGTGAGGTATGTGAAAGTGTGTTGCACGCATGTCAGAGATACCTGCAAGTGCGTAGCTCACCTGAACAACTTCCTCCCCTGTTCACACACACATTACATTCTTCCTCCACCTGCACGGTACACACACTGGTTGTACGAGGCTGTTGGCACAGCACTGGACGGGGGTAGAGTAACAGCACAGTTTATGGAGAGCTTACATGAAACCATTCACTACACTGGAGTGGTCCTGCAGACAGTGAGTCATGGCGGTGGTTTTCTATATTAAAACAGGTAATGAAGACTGGAGTGACCACTGCCCAGATGAATGGTGAAGTGAGTGGGGGCTGGCAGCTATGACCATGCTTTGGTCCATTTTCTTGTTTTGTTTTTGAGGACAGCTGTGTGTGTTTTTTGTTTTTAAATAGGCGGCTCTTTTTTTAGGATTGTATGGTCTGTGTGTGTGTGTGTGTGTGTGTGTGTGTGTGTACGTGTACGTGTGTGTACATGTACGTGTACGTGTGTGTGTGTGTGTGTGTGTGTGTGTGTGTATGTGTGTGAGGGCATGGAGGCTTTACTTAAAGTGATGCATGGAATGTTGATGTTATAGTAACGTATAGCAACCCTAAACAAATAAATAATACAAAATACAACAGAGGGTGTTAAACAATAACACAGAAATGACAAGAAACACAAACTTTTCAAGTAGACTTTGACTTAAAGGATTAGGAATACATTCTAAACAATAACATGTGGAACAAAATGTTCCCAATAGGTGACTTTTGCCAAGCCTGTTCATTTTTGAGCAGGTGAGCTATTAACACACAAGTATAGGCCTAAATGCCTAAATGTTTCCAAACTTCATAAACCTTCATGCAGTATTGCTGTTTTACAGACACTTTCCAGTTGGTAACCACCCAGTCTATAAAGTTTAATATACTTATACTGTAAACGTATACTTAATAACATGGTGTTGTAATTGCCCCTCTAAACAAAAATATTATGGTGGGTCCACCGGACAAATGAAAAGATATACATTCTTGGGGGTGGCTTGTATATTTTCGTTGTATATCTGTGTTTTAAATAAACCTCAGCGCTCCCAATAGGGGAAGAAGAATGAGAAGTAGGTCAGAGCACTGAGCAAACTCATTGACACGCCAGTTTCATTTAATCTGCTTGTTCTGCCTCTTTTTTCTAAGTTAATAGATGGTCCAACACACAGATGTCATCGGGGTACATGAGCACATCTGTGTTAGATTTGCACTGGCCGGCAACGCAGGTTTCTTTTCTAAATAATGTTCTTTTGGGCTTTTTTTTTCAAGCGAGGTCTTGAGGCCCTCCCTGTGCTTCATGGTGTGTTGAGATTGTGTGTGCCACAGCGAAAAAAAAAAAGGATGGGATAGCAGCAGCAGCAGCAGTTCTCCTCCACAGGCCGCGAGTGCAGAAGACGTGTCTCCGGCGCGGTGCCTATGGCTGAGCCGTCTGTTTGGGAGTCTGGGTGTAGAGCCAGGTCTGTTTAGGGAACGGGCAGAAGGGTGTAGCTGGGTCCCGGTCATTCCAGCAGCAGCCAGTGAGGCCTGTGATTAGGAGGTGCAGTGGACTGCTCCTCTCCAGATGGACGCACCAGCTATGATTGTGTTTTAAAAAGCGCTGCGGTCGGGGGAAACGGGCCATTTGGAAAACCGTGCGCCTTGGCATGGAGAGTATTATGATTGGGGACAGTAGTTGCATTACCTCATGAGAGAGAAGGTGTTTTCCAAATACTTTTTTTTATAAATAAAACATCGTCAGGCTTAGCGGTTTTAAACAAACCCTCAACCCGCCAAGCGTGGGGACGTACGTGTGCGACCGACTCTGTGCGTCGCCTCTCTATTAAAAGCCAGGAGCGGAGAGAGAGAGAGAGAGAGAGCGGTGTGGGCAGGTTAACGGGGTTATCATTGTGTATCCCCTGTGTCTCTGACCCAGGACCTGTGCGGAGCCTCCACTTGCGACACCCTGGGCATGGCCGACGTGGGCACCATGTGCGACCCCAAGAGGAGCTGCTCGGTGATCGAGGACGACGGGCTGCCCTCCGCCTTCACCACCGCTCACGAGCTCGGTAGGCCCACAGCAAAACCCACCCTAACCCATTTCCTGCGGGGGTATTTATAAACACACAGTGGCTGATTGCGGTCAGTGGACCGTCCCGGGACAAGAGACAAGGGTGTTCCCGTTGTCTGCGGGAGAAAAAACAAGATTAGCGCTTCTTCTTCTTCTTCTTCTCCTCCTCCTCCCTTCGCTTCTCTTCCCTCCCTTTTCTTTTTCAAGCTTTGGAAAAGACGTCACTGCTCCTCAGAACCGCGCTTGTTTTTCTGCGATTGACTTTCGTTTTTTTTTCCTACACGCCGGACAGGTCACGTGCTCAACATGCTCCACGACAACGTGAAGGCGTGCGAGGAGGCCTTCGGACGGCTGCAGGACAACCACATGATGTCGCCCACGCTCATCCAGATCAACCGCACCAGCCCCTGGTCGCCCTGCAGCGCCGCCATCCTCACCGACTTCCTGGACAGCGGGCACGGTGAGCACGCCGAACCGCCGCCAGCCGCTCCTCCTCCTCCTCCTCCTCCTCATCATCATGCCGATGATGCGCTCTTTGTTGTGCGTGTCAGATGAGGTGAGTTGTGTAGGAGATGACTGCGGTCCTTGAAGGGCACCTTGCTGTCTGGCGTTCGCTCCATCGTACATCGGGGGTCGGACACGCCCACTGGTGAAGTCCAGATGAAGGGAAGTCGCGGTGTGACGGTTAATGGGCAGGCGGTGGCCTCTGAGTCCAGCCGCCGTCCTCATGTTCCCCGGTCACACAGGCCAAGAGCAGAGCACACAATGTCCCTCAGAAAGATCTCGCCATATGGCAAATTCAAGCAAGATGCTGTTCAAAGCGCTAATTAGTGCCTCACACCGATCCATCTGTACACGCACGCTCACGCACCGACGGCAAAGTCAACCATGCAAGGGGCGAAAGACAGCGTGTCAGGAGCATTTTAGTGTTAGGTGTCTTTCTCAGGGACAATTCGACTCTTAGCTATAGGAAAAACCCGGGACCAGACTTGCAACGTTCTGGTTGCCAGAAAACCTGCTCTACCTCTAACCCACCGCTAACCAACATCACACATGGTGGTAAAACACGGTCCCTTTAATGACCTGTTTTCCATGCAGCCCCCTCTCACAGGCTAAGGGCCAAACATGAGGCATGGTGGTGTTGGGCGACGGTGATGAATCACACTAGGAGAGCACATGCTTCACACAGCACCACAGAGCTCTATCTGTCCCCGATGCTCGGGTTCTGTGTCCCTGGGTTGAGATGGGACTTCCGCGTGCCTGTCCAGGACATGCACCCTCGTTGACCTGATATTCTCTGGGCTATTATTTGCAAGTCTTTATCTCATTCCTTCCCAGTTGACTGCCTTCCATTTTTAACCATAATCACTTTAATGAAATTAGATGGCTGACAAAGGAATGAGTATTTATTTTTCTCAATGCCATCTCCATAACCCCTGTTTGCAGTGCGTGTGTGTGTGTGTGTGTGTGTCCGTAAGTGCATGTGTGTGTGTGTGTGTGTGTGTAAGGACAGAGATCCCTGCAGGAAAGCAAGTATTTTGTTGGATGCATCATGTTTTGCCAAAAAAGGGCAGACCACAAGAGATGTGTGCGGCCCTGCAACCATACTAAAAACTTAAATTTAAAAAATGCCCAACGTCTGTTTCCAATTAGCGGTCATGTACTGCAGAGAGAGAGGCTCCACGGCGGTTTGAACCGGGAAGCACCGGGCGCTGTGTTTCTCGTCACACAGGTTAACTTTAAATAGGACAACAGTTTGCTGATGCCTCATCTTCATTAGAGAATAAGTGAACCGTCTATGTACCGTCCTCTTGATCTCTTTAGCCACTTGTAGCCACAGGGACTTTTTTAGATGCACGTCATTCATTTATGAGCATGTAGGCCTTGAGGCTTGCCTACAGGTAGAGTGCAGAACACAGAAATACATCACATAACTGTTAGACTATCTTCGCCCCGTATCTTGTATTCCGTCCCAGTAGGGGGATTTCTGCTCTCTTTTTTTTCTCGTATAAATACAACTAACAAAAATAAAGTGCTTCCTTGGACTGCAAACTTGAACATTATGGGGCAGTTTACAAGAACAGACATCTACTGTATATGTATGCACACAAAAATGTCACCTACATAATCCATCTACCTTCAATAGACTAAAAGGGTCTCTTTTAGTGTTGCACCTTGTTATTACTTACTTGTGCAAACAGCTACATATCCCATCCCTCTGTAAAATAAAAGGCTAAGGCAAAATGTAAAGGTAGCATTTTTCCGTACTCCATATTCCCACCGAAGCACAGGTGTAATAAGGGCTAAAAGATAGCAATCAGCGTCTTTTACTTGGTAAAAGACGGTAAAACCATTGGTAAAACCACTACAAAACAGTATGTGTTCTTCAGAAAGGCGTGAGGGTGGGAGGTCCACAGGGTGATAAAAATATCCCCTACAGTCTTTGATGCGCTCTGATCTTGTTCTTTCATGTTTCCCAGCCCCTGCTTGTCAATAGTTTGCTATCATGAGCTTGTTTCTGGAACTACCCCAGTATGACATTAACTCGACTAGTAGAGTATGCAGTGCTGCCGGGGCGTGCTGTACAGTACATTGTTCCAAAAGTCAAGCTAGTGGGTTCACCTCTTGTTCTAGCTTTACTACATCAGGCCTTAAGTGTTAGGACTAGACTGGATGATTTGCTATAACATCCTTCTTTCCAAATTTCACATCTGTCATCAATTGAGTTCTCTTATCTAATCTCACTCCCAAGCTCTTTCTCCAACATATCTCTGGACAATGGGTCATTTTTCTATCCGAGGTTAAAACTTCACTCGCTGAATCAAACCTCTCTTGTCTCTTCCGTCCAGGGGAATGTCTGTTGGACCAGCCTCAGAAGCCCCTGGCCCTACCCAACGGGCTGCCCGGGTCCACCTACGGCCTGGAGCGGCAGTGTGAGCTGGCGTTCGGGGAGGGCTCCAAGCCCTGTCCCTTCATGCAGCCGCCATGTGGACGTCTGTGGTGCACGGGGAAGACCAACGGCCAGCTGGTGTGCCAGACACGCCACTTCCCCTGGGCCGACGGTACCGGCTGTGGGAACGGACACGTGTGCATCAGGGGGGTCTGCTCTGACAAGCAGCAGGTCCACACTGTCCGGGTAAGATACGGGCCACACTGCGTGCATGTGCATGTGCATGTGCATGTGCATGTGCACACACGTTTATTCACACAACCCCCCTGTGGTGTATCCAGACAAATGCACAATGTGCACACGTGTACTTTCTTGCTAAATCTACAACACAAAGACAAAAATACTGACCTCATACGTACACTCTTACTCTTACTCGTGTACACATGCACCTTCACATTGAGTCGACATGGACTGGGCGTGGAGCTACAGGAAAGACAAACAAAGACGACGCATACTGGTAGCTACATCTTATGCACACACACACACACACACACACACACACACACACACACACGCGCACACACACACAAACAGCATCAAATCAAGATGGACATGTTGATTCCAATGTCAAGTTCTCTATTCCAAGAACTCCTCTGAGCGTGTCAAAAGTGTCACATGCATGCCAACAGCTCTGGTGCCTTTGAGGACGTGTGAGGTGAGATGAAGGCTTATTTGCTCACGTCCTGCCCCTGCTTGTCTATCTCCCCCCCCCCCCCCCCCCCCCCTCCTGTCAATAGGTGGATGGTCGCTGGGGAAGGTGGGGCTTGTTTGGGTCATGCTCACGCACATGCGGGGGGGGCGTCCAACTGTCAAAGCGAGACTGCAGCAACCCAATCCCCTCCAATGGCGGCAAATACTGCCAAGGGGTACGGGTGAAATACCGCTCCTGCAACCTAAACCCCTGCCCGGACACAGGTACTTGCCGCTGTCACAACACACTCTCTATCTGTCACCACCCTCCCGAAGCAACTCCACCACCTCTTACGTTGTCCCTGTCTCTCTCCATCTCCCCATCCCCCTCCTCCTCCTCCTCCTCCTCCATCTTGCTGTTGGGTGGAGTAGGTAAGAGCTACCGCGACGAGCAGTGCGCGGCATTCAACGGCTTCAGCCTCAACACCAACCGCCGCACGCCCTCCGTGGTGTGGGTGCCCAAGTACTCGGGGGTGTCGCCCAAGGACACGTGCAAGCTCATCTGCAAGGCCAACGGCACGGGCTACTTCAACGTCCTGTCGCCCAAGGTCAGCGTCGCTCCGGACACGCACCGCGTTGCCTCCCCTCTGCCCTGTGTCAAAATCAGCTCTGCTCCGGACACACACACTGTGTTGCCCCCTCTGCCCTGTGTCAGAATCAGCTCTGCGCCGGACACACACCCTGTTTCCACCATTGCTCTGTGTCAAAGGCACAACGCAGAAGCTGTTTGGACAATTTTCACTCAATCACTTGTAGGTGTAAGATAGTTGGATTGTATTGCTGTTGAATACACATTTGGTGTTGTGTAAAGAAATGTATCGAAATGCTAGCAAATCCCCTCTAAGCACTTTCGTTCAAATGAAGGTAATCGATCACGACATACATAGGGTTTTTTCGATGCTTGTGAATAGCCCTGGTTGCATACGTGACTCCCTTTTGGAAGCATCAGGGCCTGGGTAAAAAATAGAAAAAATGTGGGGAGGGAAAGAATGAAGCGGGGGAGGAGAAGAGGTATATCTCCTCCTGATAAAGGGGTGTGAGGTGATTTAGAGCACAAATGGCAGTCTCAGACACCAGCCATCGTCGTTATGTTCTCCGTCATACTGGCCCTGGGCAGAGCACAAAATGTCCTTCAGCGGGATTAGGAAAACCGAAAATTCAAGCAAGATGCTGTTGTTGCAGGATAATGGCTTTAGATGACCAAAGCGCTGCACCAGAACTCACATCTATCATTATAATAAGTCTCAGCCGTGGTGATGCATGGCCGTAGAGGAATATCTGTGCCAAGCTCACTCACAGCTGTGCCAAATAACTTATCCATCAGTCATGCCCTTGCCTACAGTCCAGGGACGAGCATGGTTATGATAAGAGCATTTCCACTAATATTCCTGAAATAATTAACGAGAGATATTCATTCAAGCACATGTAGAGTAAAACCCTTGGAGCAAGGTTGTTCATGCAATTTATCCCAAGGTATTTGTCTTGCAAGATTTGTCTTCGTCTGACTGGAGATTCATCTTGATGGATCTTGACGGGTGATTTGTGCACCACAGGTGGTGGATGGCACGCCCTGCTCCCCAGACTCACCAGGAGTGTGTGTCCTGGGAAAATGCATCAAGGCTGGCTGTGACGGTAAGCTGGGCTCCTCCAAGAAGTTCAACAAGTGTGGCGTCTGCGGCGGGGACAACAAAAGCTGCAAGAAGGTCTCAGGCCTCTTCACCAAACCCATGTGAGTAACAAGGCTAGCCTGACCGGCCGTGTGTATTTTGTATGGGATTGCAGTAGTGATCATTCTGCAAGCAAATGTAGGAAACGTACAAAAACGAGTGAAGAAATGCATGCTTCCTGGTACAGTGTGGACACTGGGGGATCAAACCCAGAACCTTTTGGGCTCGGGCTCAGACTGTAACACAGTTTCCTCCTCTGCTCCTCCTCCGCAGCAACGGCTACAACTTCGTGGTGCTGTTGCCCGTGGGCGCGGCCAACGTGGACGTCCGCCAGCGCGGCTACAAGGGCATGGTGAGCGACGACAACTACCTGGCGGTGAAGAGCGCCCGCGGCGACTACCTGCTCAACGGCAACTACGTGGTCTCGGCCGTGGAGAGCGACATCTTCGTGAGGAACAGCCTGGTGCGCTACAGCGGCACGTCGGGGCTCTCCGAGACCCTGCAGGCGGTGAAGCCCCTGGGGGAGGCGCTCACCGTGGAGGTCCTCTCGGTGGGCAAGATGACGCCGCCGCGCATCCGCTACTCCTTCTACCTGGCCCGCCAGGGCAAGGAGGACAAGAGCCTGAGGACCGAGGGCCGCTCGCCCAACAGCGTCCTGCCGGAGGAGGGCGGTAAGGCGGCCGGCGAGGACCACCTGAAGGGCGCGTCCTACAGCAAGGCGGGGCCCGTGCTGGCCAAGTGGTTGTCGGGCAGCTGGGAGGCGTGCTCGTCCACGTGTGAGGGGGGGACCCAGAGGAGGCTGGTGCAGTGTCTGAAGCCGGACGGGAGGCCCGGCGCGGACTGCGAGGCCGGGCAGAGGCCGGCGGCCAGCAGGGCGTGCGGAGAGCTGTGTCCGGTGTGGGCCATCGGGGATTGGTCCCTCTGCTCGAGAACCTGTGGGAAAGGCTTCAAGCGGCGGTCGCTGCGCTGCGTCAGCGCGGGCAAGAAGCTGCTGACCAGGGACCATTGCAGTGGAGCGCGCAAACCTCAGGAGCTGGACTTCTGTAACCTGGCCCCCTGCTAGAGGGCGTCTTAACCTGTTACCCTTTTAAACGGCGTCACAATGAAACAGAACTGCGTCCCTGGTGTATCCCCTACACCAATCAGGATCAATCTAGCTGATTCTTTGGTACTTTTTGGTTGTTCCTTCTGAAACCGGGTGCTGGTGAAAGATAATGACCATGAACGTTCAACGATCAATGTCTTCACTGTCTTCTTCTGAAACTCTGCTGACTTTGGAAGTGTGGAGAGAGTCTGGCTGATGGTAATACGTCCTCCATCCATCTTCTCAATCTGCTTGTACAAATTAGGCTCAGGATCAACCGGGGAGGGGGGGGGGGGTGTCGGAGGAGCTATCCTTGTTATCAGCTGATGCAGAATCACAAGCAGTCTGGAATGCATTTGATTTATGCATTTCTTAATTAGTGCAGGTTTCACATTCTAGATGGCCTTTGCAGAAGTATTAGTGACGTATTATTCCAAGACGCTGGCGATCCAGTAAATAAACGTGTATGCTTTCTACTCAAACGTATTTTGACAAGACAAGATAAGAAAACATTGCATTAATGCCCCCCGGAGATTAATCAGAAAGTGAACAAGATACAGCACAGGGTGACTTCACTGCAACGGAGGGAAAGAAATATAGCCATTTTTACTGCAGCTGTCACTGCCAAAATATGTTTTCGGTGCCCTTCAATCCAGACATGGAATCCATTTTCAAGAAAAATAGAAGATAATAATAATAATAATACAGACTATTTGCACTGCTTAGTTCCATATCAATCTCTTTAATGCTGTCGTGGAATCTCCTGCAAAGTCGAACCAGATTCTGTAATTAATCTTTAGTGGTGCCAGACCTCCTCAAGGTAAATTTGGGAGTCTTAACTAATTTGGACCGTAACTTTGGTGTGTAGTTTCTACGCAGAAAATGTCTTAACTGCAACCATATTAAGCCTGTTCCCGGAACCCTTACAGAGATCTTCCAGAAGGTTGTTCTTTTTCCCCCAGCGTTCTAACAACAGCAAAACAGGGATTTGATCATTCTCTGTTGCCTTCATGGTGCTGGACTTACAAACTAGGAGGAAATCACTCGTGTATGGAAGACATTGACTCTCTGCAGAGCGCAAACCATGGAAACACTTTAAAATAGGATCTGAAGTCACAGTGGTGGCTTCGATGACGCTCTAGATACAAAGCAGGACAGGAAACATTGGCAACAGGTCCCTGGTTTCACTGGTGTGCCTGCTGTGATCTACTGAGACCCATGTTGAAACACTCAGCCAAGATATGGTCTCATTCTCCCATCTGACACCCCCACATAAACACAGAGACACGGGCATGAAACACACACACACACACACACACACACACAGGCATGTGCACACATTGTGTCAGAATGCCTGCCTTACTCTAGATTTATTTGTTTGAGGGCTTGGCCTCATTTTACCATCCGAAACCCTGCATGCACACAGACACACAGCGACACGCATACACACACACACACACACACACACATACACACACACACACACTATCGCACGCTGACACGTTTCAGGTTAAACTGCCTGCCTTATGTTTATTTGCTTTCTTCATTGCCGGAGTCATTTGAAGTTGACCAAAGCCATTGTGTCTTCAGCTGGTCGTGTCGAGCGCCGCTCCGCCGGGCCTGTACATGCCTTGCACCGTAACGCACACATCATTTATTGTGGATGAAACAACAGCGCGGTGGCAGGGAGATAGAGCTCTGGCGAGCGTCCCTGAGCCTGCGCCGCCCCGTCGGCCACACATGTTCACGGGCCGAGCCAAGCGCTCGCTTTGTTTTCACACACACACACACTCACACGTGCGTCACACACACGCCCACACATGTGCACACATTCCCATACGCATTCACGTTCGTGCAAAACACATCCACGCTCATGCATGCACACCCCACCCACACGCGCACGCTCACACACACACACACACACACAGATGCGTAGCATGCATACACGCTCACAGACGTCACGCCAAGGCTCACACACACACACACACACACACACACACACACACACACACACACACACACACACACACACACACACACACACACACACACACACATATCACATACATGCAACCACATGTACACATGTTCACACACATATACACCCACACACATGCACACACTCACACACACATACACTCATAAACAGACTTTAACATACATACACAATAACACCCTCACATACATGCTCACACACATAAACACACACACACACACACACACACACACACACATTGTGAATACACACACTAGGTGAAAGCCACATTAATCCATTATAGTCTTTTATCCATTCTGGAGCGTGGGCATTGTCCAACTTAGAAATACATAATAATAAAATAAGTTCCTGTATTACTTGGAATATTTTTTTGTTAGCTTTTGCAATGTGTACAGCAAAAGAGTTCCTACGACCTGCATGGACTGTCTTGTATACTATGTATACCTCTGGCCAGCTGTGTGCAACTAAATCGTGTAAATACTGTTGTTTTGGTTTGGTTTGTCATTCTTTTTATTGTATTTTTTAGACATTGCTGCATTTGTAATTTCTTTTTGACTTGAAGGTATTTATTCCAAATAAAGTCATATTTGAACCGAATGATGAATGCGTTTGTGTGCGTATGTGTGCGTGCTTGGCACATGAAAGCCTTCCTGCGATACATGTAAGCTGATATTACTTAACAATGCAACATTAATCAGATAGATTAGGAAGACCGGCCATACTTGTGTACCTCCAATGATTTATCAATCAGAGAAGACAGTTTACAGCTAAGGCAGCAACACTTGCAGCCATTTAAAAACCAATGCACTATGAACATATCGTGGGCACAAAGCAAAAATTGCATTCTTATCATTAAAAATTGGCATTTGGACGAAAGAGTTGGAACGAGTCGAACTGTTGAACGCATTGCAGGGTTGTCCTCCAACATCTCCGGTGGTTCTGAAGGTACTTATATGGAGTGGCTGAGCGCGGCTCCTCTGACCTACATTACGGCAGGTTGGAGCTGCACTGGATGAAGGCCAGCATTTTGTTCCCCTACATGTATGCTTAGCTCCCTAACAGTCTCAGGATTTAAGATAGGAAAGCTTTCGGAGAGCCTCATATCTCTTTCTGTTTTTTTATCAAGGGGAACTGTTCTGTACAAACCAGGCCTTCTTACAATAAGAGTTTGGAGATTGGGAGAGCTGAACGCCAGGCCCCATAACAGCAGAGTATCTCATCTTACCATCGAAAATAAGTATAAATATGTAAATATATATCTTTATTGGCTGCGGGACCCAGTGACCCAGTTTTGCGGCCATGTGTTATGCTAGTTGCTAGATGGAAGTTTGTTCAGGGTTTCAAATGAAACAGGACGCAGTATACGCGTGGAAGACACACGTACAAGACAGACGTTCCACGGGTCCAACGCAACAAGTGAAGGATGTTGCGTTGCCTCTTTCTGGAAAAGAGGAAAAACCAACCTCATCAGTGCATCACAGTATTTCCTGTTTAGACAAGTCAACCCATAAATCCAGACCGGTCCCCGCCCCCCTTTCCTCTCTTAACACACACACACACACACACACACACATACACACAAATACAAACACACACTCAAAAGGCACATACATACACTAATACAACTACAAACACACACACACACACACACACACACACACACACACACTGTGACACACACACTTCAGCACACGCTCATATGTGCACACACTGGTTCACTCATACAAACACACCATACACTCTCTCTCACACACACGCACGCATACCCCCCCACCCACACACATGCACACACCCCCACCCACCCACCCACACACACACACACACACACACACACACACACACACACGCACACACCCACCCACCCACCCACACACACACACACACACACACCCCCACCCACCCCCACACACACACACACACATACACACACACGCCGGACCATAATGGAGGAGTCACCACCAGCTGAAACCGCTGTGGGACGGGGGATAAGGAGCCAGGAGGAGGGACGCCACACTCTGCTCTAAGTGGGCTCCTCTCCGCGGCAGTGCGACCCGCAGAAGCACATTAATTCTGCTTTTTTTCGGCGGGTATTTCGCTGAGTCAGATATCAGCTCTCCTCCGCACCACCGCAGATCGCTGGGCCGATAGTCATCTGAAAGAAGCGCTTTGTGCGCAGCACGTGTTCCACCACATGCAGAGGCTCCACGATGAGTCTCGTAAAAACGCAGCCCGTCTCCCGGGAGGTCCGCCACTGAGTCTCCCTCCGCTGGGACGGGGACGGGCGGCGGCGGCGGGTGAACCCAGCTCCCACGGCTGACCTATCACAGCCGACCACAGAGTGGAGTCACACACAGAGTAGGGTTTCCTCCACCGCGGGGATGGAGACACAGTGGGTTCATATGCGCAAGGTTTATTTGTAAATAAATCAACGGCTCGGTCACATCCATGGGATATGGGATCATTTATCTTCTTCCCTTCGAGTTCAACAAGAGTTTCAAATGTTGTTCTGTATAACAAAGATAGTTTTAGTGAAGGGGTTGTTAACTACTAACTCTAAGGCCTAGCACCTAGAAATGTATGAGACCTAGCATTGATTCCAGAAGAATGCTTTTCTAGCTTTTATTTTCTAGGCTTTGTCTTCAAGAAGATCTTTTCGGTTCGGTGATAATGCCAAACAGGAATCAATCTACATGATTTCTTATTTTCTACATGTTGCAGGCAACTCCTGTACATGAGATAAATAAATCGATGTATATAATGTATAGGGATGGGAGTGTAGGCTAAATAGAACACAGCGTGCTAAACATCTGGTAACGTTAGACTGTTTTGACTCCCTCCCTCATCTCTATGTGTGGTTTATGTATAAAGAGAGTCCCTCTCAACACATGCATGGTGGTTTCTTAATGTATTGTGTTTATAAAGCACGGGTACGAGAGAGACTCATACCATGAGGCTCCCCTCATCCATCTGGTGTGTCCTAAAAGGGAAGAGTAGTCTAACAAAACAAAACGCCAATGACAAACTAGCCTGCTGCTGCTCGACTCCTGCTGGATAGTTTCCCGCCCTCCTCCCTTGTAATATTGTAATGTTTATGTGGTTGGGGGTTTTGAAAGGGTGAAAGAGAGTAATTGATTCAGACAAAATGGATGGGGAACTCACTCCGACAGTGACATGAGGCGGATCTCGACGTGTGGCTTCTGACTGTGTGAGACCCAGAAATGGTGTTGACGGTGTCCAGGCCGACACCTTTGGCGCCATGTAGCGCAAAGCGCGTCCGGCCAATGCTACTTGATGCGTTGGATGAAAAGGAATCCATCAGCATTGATTCAACCACTCCGACGGTTCCAACGCCAAAACAACCAGGCCTGCTTTCTGTCTGCGGGATGTTGGCATATACACCCAGTCAGAACTTCCCAGAAAAGACATTAAACGCTAACTTTTGTCTCGTGTAAAGTCTTTATGGACTGTTTGAACTGCACTTGTTTTGCCACCCTTGTCTCTCTGAATGCACAACAGGCCTACAATTTGGTTTCACTCTTAATAACATATTGCTATTTATATTAGCAAGTCGTCAGTTTAATTCAGTCTGTTTAATTCATCAGCTATCTCTTGACAGAAAACAACACCTGTGGATTATCACTGTTGATTATTGAGAAAGAGACAGAGAGACACACAAAGAGAGAGAGAAAAAGTGAGTGAGTGGGTGAGTGAGTGAGTGAGTGAGTGAGTGAGTGAGTGAGAGAGATAGATAGCGAGATAGAGAGAGAGAGAGGTAGAGGTAGAGAGAGAGAGAGTTGAACGTTGAATAGAAGAAAACAAATGCCATTCGACTGTACCCTGTGCACAGCCAGCTGGTATCGGTGTTCCTGGAAGAAATTCCGAGAGCATGCTTTTTACGTCGGCCATCATGTTGAAATATATTGCCGAAAAACATACAAAGTATTTGGCAAGCATGGAAGGGCGCACATAACTCGGCCGTTCAGACACGGTGGGTTTACGAGGGCGGTGAACCTCGCTGTGGACGCAGCCACCCGGGTAACAATGTAATGTTTCATTGTGGTTCACGGCGAACACGTTGGAGTTCCGGGTGTCGCCCTGTAAATCGAATGGCGCTGTTATTGCATTTTAGTCCAATCAGAGGGTTTTCTGAGGTCTCTGGATGAAGAAGAGGCTTAAAGTGGAGCCATATGGGTCCTCTTCTTCAAGAGAGTGCGGGGGAGGGAAAGGGGTTGGTGGTTTGGGGGGGGGGGGGGGGGGGGGGGGAAGCAGGCAGTTTGAGGGGTTATGGTAAAGAACCAAAAGTGGGGGCACTGACATTTCTGGCTTCACACTATAATTTTGGATCACAAAGGCACAAGAGAAAAAATAAGTATGGCATCAATCGCAAGGCTGTGATCAAAGTGGGGAGCGTGGATGCAATGAAAGGGTACCAAAAAAAAAAATAAATAAAAAAGACTCATGCTAAAGGCTGCCTCAACCACACATAAAGTCACTCATAAAATGTCGGGGTGGTCTCTGAGCCTTTAGGTCTTTCTGTTTAACTGCAGCTCTTGCTCTGTTTAATTCCCCCCCCCCCCCCCCCCCCCCCCCCACCTACTCAGGTATGATTACAGCAGATTAGACGGAGCATCCATAAGCCAGCCTGAAGCGTGGACTTTTCTCCACGTCGCCGCAATCTCACGTCGTCAGGATTAATGCGCAGCACTCAGGGGCAGAGCGGCGCGAGTGTTGCTAGATGAAGCAGCCAGAGACCTTGACTCATCCTCTCCCCCTCGAGGGTCCCTCCGTCCTGGGACGTCTCAGCCCTGTCAGCACCCTCGAGGAACCAGAGACAGCTTCCCTTTTTTTTTTCTCTCTCTCTCTCTCTTTCCTCCCTTCCTTTCTGTCTTTCGATGTGTCGGCTTCTATTCCGTGGTTTGTTTGTTTGTTTCTCTATTTCTTTCTTTCTTTCTTTCTCCCTTTTTTTTCTTTTCTTTTCTTCTTTCTTCTTTCTTCGTCTGTCTGTATTTTCTTCTTTACCTTGTGGGGGTTTCTTGCATTTGGTTGTTTCCTGCTGTCTTTGACGTTGCTTATTTCCTTGCTCTCTGTCATTCTTTCTTCCTTACCCACCATTGTCTCTCTACTCATCCTCTCATTGAACACCCAGTGCAGCGAGTCAACCGGCCGGGTGGGGGGGGGGGGGGGGGGGTCTCACTGTACCCCTCTGGTTCCAATGAGCAGCCACACTAATCGCTCTAACAAGCCGAGCTAACGAAACACAGCATCCATGTACTCTTCATTTGTACAGGACACTTTAAGTGACATGAACCTCCAGAAATATAAAGTGCTGCCTGAGGAGGTATTACTTTCCTTCTGGCCCGTGAGGGAAGAGTGTGTTTTGTGTTTGGCTCTGAGCCATGATCATGGCTCCCCGGGACCCACAGCGTGGAGACAGAGCGAGGAAGATTAAAACATATGGTACAAATGAAGAAATAGCAGAGAATGATAGGAAAACAAGCAGTTTGTGAAGCAAAGCCCTACAATCACTTTAGACATACTATCAAAAATGCACACCATCACTGTTATCATTTCCACTAAACTACACAGTTTCTTTTGGTGGTTTTCTAACATATTCTGTTATTATGTGTGCATCTCTTAGTTTTTATTATTGTCCTGTAATTCCGCTGCGTCGCCCTCATTTCCCATCTGGAAATAATAAAGTAGATCTGATCTGATCTTATTTCATCTGAATATCTGTGTCATCCCTCTTTCTAAGCTGAATTTCTAAGAAGTAGTCAAAAGCTACAAAGTATATAACTGTCCGTGCCAAACCTGCCTTGGAAAATAAAAATGCAATTAATTATCCTTATCCTTCGACTTTGTTCAATGGTTTATAGTCAAACTTGCATGCACATTTTGCTGGGTCGCTGCGGTCCCCTTTCAGACCAACGTTTCTGATTGGACAGAGAGCAAGAAGGGAGGGACACATCTTTTATAGTGAGGAGTACATGAAGAAGGCCAATCCAGCACAAAAACGGTTGATAAACGCTTCCTTCAAGTAAACTGGGGAGTGTGTGTCATTGATTAACAGGAAAACACAACAACCACAGGATTTCCTAGGAATGTCAGCGCATTCAAAGTAGGGTGCAAGCAATTCTGTTAAAAGCAGTTTCAAGTAAAAGCAATAATTAAACAGATGAGAGAGAGAAACAACATCAGTCCCTGAACAGTTTCCAGATTCTAACGGGTCTATTTGTCAGTTAACCTGGCAAAAAAAAAGAATATCTTGTTTCTCTGAAACGTCGAAGCTGATTGTATCCAATTGTTAATCCTTTAAATTGAGGTTCTTCATAAGAAACACACAACTGTGAAACAGATGACTTAACAAAACATTGATACCCACCATGCGCCTACCAGATATATCATTCCTATTTCTTAAAGATTCCAGTGCATTTGCCAGTTTGCTCCTCAGCCAAATGTTCTGGGCAATTTATGGTCTATATGGCACAGCCCGATCATCATCGCCGCTGCAGTCCTTGATTAACGGTTCACACCCTAATAGCTTCTTTCCCCAAAAAACCACTTCTCTCTTATCTCTGTATATGGGCCATGCAGTTATGACGAACGCAATATTTGTTCTGGGAACATGTTCAGCTTTCCCCCATCTCATCTCAAGAGCTTTAGAGGGGTTCACTCGAGTCTCAAGAGCTTTTCCTTTTCCTTTTCCTTCAACAACATATTGATCGTATTATAGGGTGAGATGGTGTATTTGATAGCCAATGTTTATTCTATCTTTACATGATTATATGTCGTGTAGCATTTTTGGTTAAGATAGGGACACTATTCACAGCAAGTATATTCATATTTAAGACTAAACTGCAGGAAAGACCTAAGAAAAAGAAAGTTCAGAGCACAACACATAATAAATCATACAACAGCTTGGATGATGAAGCAAGTTCAAGATGCATGATGGTCCTACATGCAGTTTAGTCTCACAAATCGTCCTTCCCCGGGGTTCCAAGATTAAATTAAATGAACAACCTGCATGCATGCATGCATGCAACAATGCACGTCATGCACCGAGCGATACTTAAGCTGTTCCCGGAGCAGAGACGCAGAAATATTGTTTGTTAAAGCCAATATCACTTCATCTCTCTTAGACTGGTCCCTGGACCCTAATCTGCTTATTATTACATGATTTGCCAGAACAAAAGACAGATCGTTTGCTTTTGTCAGTTACTCCCATATTGATGAGATTTGAGCTAGGATTGTGGTTAAAGCCAGTGACCCCAATATCATATATTACGAGTCTATTGCTTCAAGGTGCCATGGAGCTAGGACGAGTCGGCCAAATGTCCTAAAAACTGTATATAAACCAAGACATTTTATGTATTTTTCCTACTAACGTAAATCGGGAGGGCAATAAACTTGTTGACCTCAAAGTGCTTTGGGGTTCCATTGTTTTGTATTTCATTTAAAGAACCGTTGATGATGAACTATGCACTTACATCGAAGAAAATGGACAATATTTGAGACAGAGGTCTTCAATAAATTTCAATTTTTGGAGTTCTGCCCATTTTTTTTCTTCCAGTTAGAAATACAAAAGGATAACAACGACCCAGTTTAAAAACGGCAGGGCTGACAGTCCCAATCACGACCCTGGGACTTCACAACCCACAGAATTGTTTACTTTTGAATTTCATTTGGTTTAATTTTGATTCTGTTGTATCAAACCCCACTGAGAACAACCTTTGCATCAGAGACATCTGCATCCTATCAGTTCCTCATCAGCGTCCAATCAGGATCCTTGTTCAACCTTTTGATCACCACCGTCTACCTTCAGTAAACACAGCCGCCGACCACTTCTGATCAAAATCAGCCCACTTGTTGAAATGGATGTTTTTAAATGCACCCTATCAATTTCCGTCCACCAAAGAGCCCAGCAACTGAAACTCAGTACAGTTTGTTACACATTGACAGATTTATCACGACATGAACATGTACAGATGAGGAACCTTCGCTTTTGTTCACATGTAAAAGAGGCATGATGACTTGGAGTGATCTCAGAAATATTCACATGATGTAATCGACAGCTACAACCTCAAATGTCCAAATGGAGGGGTAGAGTTCAGCTCATTAGTACATCTAAAAACTATTATCCCCAATCCGACAACGTAATGCTGTAATAGAGTACCGTGATTACGACATTTTAATGCAAATTGCTCACTGATGTTTATGTTACTGCACGCAAACCATCGTCTTGGTTCTATCACGCAGGATCTATGACAAAACAAGAGAAAATGGGACTCTGCATCTCGGAAGAGGTCGATTTCTACAATCACATTCCCGTTAAGTTGGTTAATATTTAAAAAGCCACGAACATAAACATGCCAGTATTTACTTATCTGCAGTGTGTCAGAGTTGGAAGGATTGGGACATTTCACTTGTAGCCAAGTGGAGATAAGAATGAGAAAATATGAGTTGGGGTGGGGGTGTGAGGGCTGTATCGCTAATAAAATACATTCCTCATTCCTCTGGCCCAACCTCGGCTTGGAGTCTCTGCTTTTTGCTGGCAATGTGCCCTGTGTGCTTGTACCAAATTAGTCCTTTACAATAGTCCCAGGAGAGAGAGAGCGAGAGAGAGCGAGAGAGAGAGAGAGAGAAAGAGAGACTATTTGTTAGCTTTTGCTCTCTTTTGCGTTCAACATATAAACTATGTCTGATGGCCGAGTGGAGCCAGTGAACCTGGGGAATAGAGTCCTGGGTCAAGGTCACCGCCCCGTGTGTAAGAAAACAGAGCTTTCTTAGGCAGAATGAAAGTCTTTTGGATTGGAATAAACAACATTCCAGGTACGTGGTGTGGCTTGTTGCTGTGCAACCCGTGTATGTTCATTTGCATGTCAAATGATTGATTACTCGTCACAACGAAAGGTTTTACTGATTTCCTTTGATTGTGCCGCTCAAATGACTCTCTTTCACCTGTGAGTCATGTGGATGCAGCTTTTTATGTAAACTCAGAATTTAGAGATTTCGAGGATTTGTGTAAACATAGGGAGCAATCATGGATATAGGATTGTTATATGACACCATGAAAGAAAAAAAAAATGTAATATCCACAGTATATCCACACCTTTACTCATATCAATGATAAAACTTAGCGAAAAAGATCAGTATCGTACACGTATATAGTGCTTTGCTGTTGCTCAAGCTCTACATTAAAACCTTTTGCACATTCACTGCAATCACTTGCGTTGAGCGGAAAATGTGCCCATTGGGAATGGGAGAGGGAAAGATTGTTGGAATTCTGCTGGAAGGACGTTCTGTATTTAAAGTTTACTCCCATCGTCTGCTCCTGGAGCTACTAGTCGCCTGTCCTCCCAGGCTAGTTGGGGCTCTCTGGTGCGTCTGAGGCTGTCAACCCCAGAGGACGAGGACAAATGAACCTCATAAGAACACATTTCCTGCCTCATCAAACTGAAAAGCGATGAGAAAAGCAACAAAAATATATCCAAATGTCTTCGAACCCCCCTGGACCTCTTGTAGTTGTAATCATTAACCTGGCTCTATTTTACCCATTTGTTAGCAAATGGGAGAAATCATTCAAAGGGAAGATATGTACCAGTGTTCTGTTGATGACAGGGTTGCCTCATTTCTGGTCCAAGTCAGAGAGGAAACTCCTGTAGAAACTGGGGAATTAAAAGGAAAAGCACTTTCTCTCTCTTGTACACACACACACAATCACACACACATACTCTTCTCTCCCTCTCTGTCTATCGCTCTCTCTCCGTCTCTCCGTCTCTCTCTCTCTCTCTCTCTCTCTCTCTCTCTCTCTCTCTCTCTCTCTCTCTCTCTCTCTCTATATATATATATATATATATATATATTTATATATCAGCCCCCTCTTTCTTTCTTTTAAACACACACACACACACACACACACACACACACACACACACACACACACACACACACACACACACACACACACACACACACACTTGTCAAGAGAGGCCAACAAGTTAATTAAACATTACAGTGAGTTTGAATAAACAGATGAGGCTCTGTTGAGGAGGAACTGGCTCAGGAAGAGCTAAACAAAATCCTGTCCTCCGACAGACTTAGCGAGGAGGATCTCAAACAAGCGTTCTGTTCAACGCCATGGGACACGCAGGGCCGGGGAACACAGGAATGCAAAGCTAAAGCGATCAGTCAAGTGTGGGCCACAAGGTACATACGGACCCATAGGTGCCTGTATTGTGTTTCCTTTTTTCACCAAAACAGCCTAATAGATCTAAAGAAAAGACCTGATCCTATCTCAACTTACAGCCCGAGACATGAGTGAGTGGTTAGCGGGGCAGGAAGGCCTCCGAGAGGGCTATCAAGGTGATAAAGTCAAGAACTGTATAACCCTGATCTACAAAGGCTTGACAGAAAGGCAAGCCCCAGCAGTATTGATACAGCTGGATCTTTAAAGCCGGATCTTTAATTTCCAACACCTCTGGGAATCAAGGGTTTTGCTATCGACGCGTACACTCGCCGTCTATTTCACCTGGAACCCTAGAGCTCGACATTATACGGGATTAGAGATCACAGGAGATGGAAGCTAATAATGCTTTAGGGAGGGGATTTCCCGTTATATTCACCGTGGATCAAGCGCGGTGAACACAATACATGCAGACTTAGGGCGGAGATGGCATCATAAAGGAGGAAATATAAGTTGTGCTAGTGAACCAAAAACTTTTTTTTTTCTTTCAACGTCTTAGTATGTCTTATGTGATCATCTTTGTAGTATGCTATGCTATTGCGTCACTGTTACAAAAATGAATGCGAAATAGCAGGTGTTGAATCCTATGGTTTTTTACACAAACCACTAGCGTGAGCGTTATATTTTCTTCAGAATTCAGATACCGTTTGTAATATATATTTAACACATATTATTGCAACAATGGTACTAGCTAAACAAAAAGCATCACAAAGTTGGCAAGGGTTGCATAAACATGGCGATAACGTGTCCGTCCGTCCCTTCTTAGAACTCCCAGCCCAAATGTTCAGATGTCCACTATCAGAATAAACAAAATGATGGCAGGATGATGGCAGACACAGACTAGACATTATATTTTAGAATTACTTTTTGCCTTTTAACCTTATTATTGAGGCTAGGTTTTAAAACAACAGATGTTATGTTGCTACATGTTGACAGTGTTTTAAAGGAGTTTGACAAGCAATGCCTCAGTCAAAATTAAATCCAATTGCAATGGGCAATATAATCCTCTTTTGAATTATTCAAACTTTTGACATTTACATTAAACTTTTTATGCTTGTCAAAATATCAAAGCTTTGATGGACTGCTTTGATGTGAACTGCACTGATATTTTGACTAAAATGGCACCAAGTGAAACAAAACTAAATTTAACTGAAAGAATCTGCTAAATCATAAATACAAATCATCCAGGAAAAACCAAGCAGGTCTGCAACATGGAACCATGGATGAAAAGAAACAAAACAAGCGCCTTTGTAATGGATCAATAATGAATAAAATGTGTAGTTCAAACCACCTGTGCTGTTAAAACCACCTGTTAAAACAGACATACATCTCACACATAAAACCACGACTGCTTATAATAAAACCCTTTGAAAATAGCTGTATTTAGAAAGATTTCATATAAAGATGTCAAGACTCAGAAAATCAGAGTGCACACATCCGTGGGTTCCCTTCATTCGAGAAGGGAAGAGTGTCTCTTCACAGCAGTATACAGTTGCATCACAAAGTTCTGTAGTTGTTCTCAAGTGTTATTTTTAACCTGGCCCTCAGATCCATAGAGCTGGAGGTAAATACGTTTCAACAGTTAATTCGATTAAATAGTTACATGTTTTGACTTGGCCATCATCACACGTCCTCACAGCTTGGAGACCCGTGTTTAGAACTGTTTAGACTATTCTCTTTCAGTCTGTCAGCCAGATCTGGAGGTAAGTGGCGGTTTTGAGGTTTTTTTATGGTGAGATACAGTTAACTCTCAGGTATTTTTTAATCTCTTTTAAGGTGTTTTAAGGTTTAGGTGGATCTTAGGATACCAACATCATTCAAAACAAGGCCATAAAAACGAGCGATTTAGCCTTTGTCCTATTCCCCTGGCACCAGGTTTTAATTTAGCGGCTGTTACATTAGGAGGCAGTAGCCCCATAAAAGGTAAGGCTGGCCTTCTCTCTCTCTCTACATTGACGGAGCACATCTTTTATGTTACAGCTTGCTTGTAAAAAGTTAATCTGAAGTAAAAGATAGAGGCTGGGCTTTCTGGTTGTTGTCTGTGACGCAAGAGTCTCGCCTCTGTCTGCAGCGATAGCGCTGGTGTGCCAAAGGCTTTAGAGGCGGAATGCGAAGAAGCCCTGTTGTTCTCAAAGCACATTTTAAAGTCGTGAGTAAATGTTAACCTAAGGGCCAGACATTAAGAGATTTGTGTCTTAGCGTATCCCTCTTCCAGTCAAACCGAGTTAAATACCCACTTAACTCTGATAGAGGAAAACGGAGCAGAGAGCGGAGAGGAAAGTTAAGGCGGAGGGATCTATATTTTAAAGACATCATCCTAAGGCCACATAATGAGATAACCGCACAGATTAAGACATGGGTAACTGGTGGAGAGGAGAGGCGCACCGTGGCTCCGTCCCGAAGGCCCTCCAGGTACGCATCCAGACGGCTCCGTGTTTAAGTCCGCAGGAATCCGTGTGGGTAGCGGTGTTTACGTCTGCGACATGTTTAGTCATCTAATCATGTGTTTATTGTGCCCTTTATGATACAAATATTTATCTCTCTGCCTGGGCCTTCAGTGTGTGAAGTGTAATTAGTAGCCTGCTGGGTACCGGCGCATGGCGTGGGCACCAGAGCGGTGTGCATGTGGCCGTGGCACCCTGGACAAACAGCACCCCGCATCCGTTCGGCTGAGGCAACCTGTACAACAGACGGCAGTTTTCCATGGCGCGTAATGTGCGTTTTGTGTATTTATTCAATGTTTCCCATGTGCACAACATCTTCACGTTGTTATGAAATGATTTCAGCAGTGCCTTGCATCATTGGGCGATGTGCTTCAGTGATTTTCCATGTGTTTGGATGGAATACGTGCTATATTGATGATTTCCACGGCTAACTAGAGCCACACTCTTGCGGTGTACGCAGAAGGCTTTTGTGTTAGCTAATGACACAGTGTGTCTCTTTCCTCCATCCATCAGATACAAACCAGTAGGTGGAGATGGTATGGTCGAGTGCGCATCGAATGGTAAGTGTAATCAGAGAGTTGCCTTGCAGATGCAAGAGTTGAGACTAGCAGTGGAGACTAGATGAGCTTAATTTTCACCAAATGGCATCATTTAAAATGTATTTTTCAATAGATATTTTCTTTGTTGGTAACATATGGTTGGTGGTTTCTTCATTAAAAAATGTTTTGTCATTGAATAAAGTCTGCGTGTTATGGTTTAGTTACCATGGTATTGTTTTCTTGAAGAGACATTGCTTTTTTACAAATTGCGGGTTTTGGAAGGGTGCCCCAAAATAACAAAAGCAATTTAGCTCCATTGTGTTGGGCTGGCCTCAGAGCTCAGTGGTTGACTTCTACAAACATGCACAGAGCACACTGAGCAGCACAGAGTAAATATTTTCTTCAACAAGAGGTTAACCAGTTCATAATGAGAGCTGTTGGTAAATAGGAGAACCCGAAGCTAGTACAACTGTTGTCGCAACGAAGCAGAAGCCATGCTAGCAAAGACATTGAATAGCGAGACAAGAAAGTGACACAGAGTAAATATGAAACAAGTCCAGTCTAATGCTTGCTGACGGATAAAGTCATCTGAGGTCAGAAGAATATGTGTTATTGAATAGGACAATAACAATCTGTGGAAAAACATAGTCCAAGTTATCATTTCCGAGCAACTCAAGGCTCCATAATAACACTGTTAACAGTTGAGTGTTTGCGTTGTATCGCCAAACTTCTAAGATCACTATCAGTAAGTACACATGTGCAAACTGAAGCCTAAAACAAATGTATTTTACAACATGAATGTAACACAATTGTACAGGGACATACTGGCAGATTCCTTCACAAATAATTAGTTCCCTGTTAATTGTTGTGAAGACTTAAATTATTAATTAAGAAATTATGATGAAATTGAATAAAACTCAAATCAGGTCAATTTTATTTGGATTGACCTTAAAGGACAATTCCGGTTTTTTGAACATTGAGCCCCCTTTCTGGTTTGTCTAGGTTGAAATAGAGTGGTTGACACAGAAACTTTGACTATTGGTCCTGTCTCGGGTATTTGGCTCATTTCAAATCGCTCCTGCCTGCTTCAGAATGGCTGTCTATGGGCATTCACAAACCTTTCCTTAAAACAACCCTAAACGTTCGTTTTCAGAAATGTGCAACTCACCGAGTGGTGAGTGGTGTTCGTTGATGTTCCAACTCAAGTATCATTGCGAAATAAAGTTTCTGTCGTGTTTTATTTGGCATTTTGTAAATCCCATTGAAACGGAAACTGGACCGGAACCGGAAATGGAAATTGGGCTGTTTACGTTTGGTTGTAGTCTTTTCACTCGGTTCTCCGTATCAACAGTAGGGCTAGAAACGAGCGAAGACTACAACCAGCCCTCTTTCCGTTTCCGGTCAACATGCAATGAATCTTCCAACAGAAATCAATGGATTTACAAATTGCCAGATAAAACACGACAGAAACTATATTTCCCTACGATATTTGATTTGGAACATCAACGAACACCACTCACCACTCGGTGAGTTGCACATTTCTAAAAACGAACGTTTAGGGTTGTTTTAAGGACAGGTTTGTGAATGCCCATAGACAGCCATTCTGAAGCAGGCAGGCGCAATGGGGGCTCAATGTTCAAAATACCGGAATTGTTGTGGGAACTGCTTGCACACCACAATGCTTTCTAAATTACACAACAATTTCTACAGTACATTTCTTAATTTCATCAAGATCCACAATGATGATCCCCTTATTTAATTTCCGCTATTACCTCATTAGACCACATGACTTTAAAGCTAAACAGTATTACCTCATTGGACCACCCATTTGTATTGCCAACACCAGTGCTGACTAGTTTTTGTTAGTACATATGGAGTGGTCAAGACAACACCATATACAGTTTAAGGGTTCTGAGATAATCAGACCCAATGGGAATGGCTTCTATACCATTCCTCCCATATCTCTTCCAGAGTGCATGTCGTTTACCTTATCTCTGAATAAACCAATTTGTGTCGAACCTTTGTGTTGAACCTTTACTACTTTTCGAGTCATAACTAGTGCCCAACCACAATACCAGAGGTATCAGGATTAGCTTCATCACGCTACAACTAAAAAAAGTGTACTTTGGACCAGCATTTCTCAAACCATGGGTCAGGTCCAGCGACAAGGCCGTGAACCACAAACTACAAAAAATTGCTATACCATATTGACTTTTCAAACCTTGACTTCTCATTTGTTGATATTTGTTACAAATAATTATTGACCCATCAGACCACAGAATTTCACGCACACTCAATGTGCGAAAATGTATTGAACCCACCGATGAATGAAAACATTAATTCCAAACATAAATTTGTTAATTAAAGCTCTGTATATATTCTGACTTATTAATATAGGTCTCAGTGGGTCAAGTTTTAGGGTCAGGTGTGTGAAAGGCTGTTCTAGAAGACGGGGGGATAGATAATCCCCCATCAGAGAGTGCACAGGTAAAAAATAATAGTGAGATGTTCCCCGAAGAGGTGGTTTTCCAGAAGGTTCTAGAAGATGCGGAGGGATTCTGCAGACCGAACTGCAGGGACATTCTTCTGTCCATTCAAACACGTCACCCTACCACAACCAAACATTTACTCTACTAATACAAGCCCAAATGGCCCGAAACCTCTTTAATTAGAATGAAACACAATTCCTTAAAATGAATTTGCATTTAATAAGCATGCAATAGAATAAACAGGCTCAGAGACATCTGAGACTAACTGAAGCAAGGCATGTTGCTCTCAGGCTAATTCCCTGCTAGTTACAGGAAGACACAGCTTGATGGAAAGGTTTTCAGGGAAACTAGGAAACTAATTAAAGCTCAAAATTGACTAAATAAAATAGATAATAAACAACATAGTGTGTAAATGAGTATGTGTGTGTGTGAGTGCATGTGTGTAGGTGCACGTGCGGTAATTTGTGTTTGAGTAGACATGCAGGTATACATTACCGTTTGTCTCCCTGTGTATATGTGTCTTTTTTGTGTGTGTTTTAGTAGACATGCAGTGATAAAATGTGTACGTTTACCTCCCTGTGTGTGTGTGTGTGTGTGTGTGTGTGTGTGTGTGAGTGAATGTCTGCACGTGCGCTTGCCTGTGTGCGTGTGTGTGTTACAGCTTGGGTCCAGGAGGACCTTGTGAACCTCATGGTGCCCCTCTCCTCTCACACACACACACACACACACACACACACACACACACACACACACACACACACACACACGCTCACGCACACACTCACACACACACACACACACACACACACTCACACACACACACACACACACACACACACACACACACACACACATACATACATACATGCAAACTCTCAGATACACACACACACACATACTCCCACACAGACTCTCCCATGCATGCACACACACACAGACTTTGACACAGTCTCACAAACACACAGACACACAGACACACACACACACACACACACCGATCACTCTCCCACACACACTCAACTTTCTCTCTATCTGACAACTGGGTCGAGATTACTCCTCCCTTCTCGGGGGTGACTCATTCACAGAATATTTCACTTCCTCCCTCACTTTTTCCACGGTGAAGCCCTTCTTCTCTCTTTGTCTTTAAACAGCTGAGCGGTCCCGAGGCGTAACCCAACGTCTTCATCATGAGACCACGGACACGGCAGCAGGCCCGACCCCGGGGGTTGACGAGCGTTGACCTCGGCAGGACTCCCCGTATCCACGCCCTGCTCCGCCAGCCCCCCCCCCACCCCACATTCGTTTGGGATGAACCGGGGCGACAGTAGTTCAAGAGGTAGAGCGGGTTGCCTGGTAACCGGAAGGTTGCTAAGTTCGATCCCGCGGCTCCTCCTAGCTAGAGTGTCGAGGCGTCACTGAGCAAGACGCCTCACCACGACTGCTCCGCCCCGACGAGCTGGCTGTCGCCCCTGCGTGGTGGACTCCGCCGTTGGTGTGTGAACGGGTGAATGAATGGTTGTTAGTCGCCCCCATAGTCGACCCCCAGGACCTACGCTTGTCCGTTGCTGTGCAGTGGAAAGATATGATACATTTATCATATGATAGAAAGATATATATACATGTCATCCTACCAGGTGAGGTATTTTCCATGCATACGTGGTTCAAACCGAACAAGTAATTTGCTAAACGTTCTTCAGGGGGGCGGGGGGTTATGTAGCCAAATTATTATTCAACATTTTTAGCCCTCCAAAGATTGAGTGGTATGCATCTATGAATATATGCATAGTTGATAAATAATAAGTAAGAAATACAGTGCAGGTTTGTGTGTTTACAGCCCAGTGGACGGTGCGAGAGCGCCAGGCTCTCTCCCATGCATCACGCAACGACTGTAACCACCTGCACAATTCATTAGCTCACGTGGAATTAGTTCCACATGTAAGGATGCACTCCCACAAATGGTGTGGCCTATAAAAGAGGGGAAGACTTGGCACGCCGTTGCGTGAAAGAAGGCGATGAAATTCTGTCGAAAGAAAAGGGGGGAGAGGAAAAATAACCGTTGGGCAGAGGAAAAAGTGAAGTGAAGTGCGTTTAGTTTTAGAGCCTCTTCCATAAAAATGTCATCGTTCAAGACGACAGGAAACTAAGAGAAAATATTATGCCTTTTCGAGGTGAGGGTCACCGGCATCCAATTAACACCATTAGAAGATATATTACAAAGTATATCCGCACAGTTTGACACCTTGAACCCTGAAACCCGAGATGTTTATGTACGTTGTTTGTTGCTGTACATAATACACTTGATGTGTTTTTTGCCCTACTTCAGCGGAAATAGTATTTGGGTAAAGGGCAACCCGCAGAAACCATTTCCTTCTATAAAGGCCTTAACACAGAAAGGCTGTTTAAATGTTGAATCAGGCTCTGGGGTTAATTTGCCCAAGAGTCATCTGTTTAAATGTTAAAGCGTTCTTAAGCTATTAGCACAAATTGAAGTGTGGGTAACGGCGTCTGTCGTTGGGGATGTTCGTTTTATGGCCCAGCCTAGCCATGTGACTCACTAACGCCACCCTAGCCAGGTATGTAGCCCTGCATTCAGTAGCCTTGGGGATGACCTACATAGGCTACAACAGGAACACATTTTATAGGTTATGGTATGAATGAAGGGAAATACCATATGGGGGTTTCTTGTAGTGATTAAGGTGTATTCGAAACCCTGCCACAAGGTTGTGGGTTCAATCCTCAATGTCTACAGTCTACCACTAGGCCCCACACATAGCAAGGTAATCTCAACCCTCGACCTGTTTATGAATTCAATTAATCTGGATCTTAAGTCACTTTGTGTGAAACTGTCCGCTAAACAACTGTAAATGGTAACATGAACTGGTAATGTCTAATGTGAAATGAGTTGGTTAGTTTTGGTTTGATAAGTGTTTCCTGATGATTCAATGTATTAATACTTTTCTTCCCTCTAAAAGTAACCCATTTCAAAGTCCTCATCCTTGTCCCTTGGATTTATTTATTATTGTGAGAGCATTCATAAATCAGGGCCAAATCAATTCCTGATGTCCCACTAAAGAGCTGCAGAGATGGTCCTCTCTTCTGTGGAACAAGGTAAGAACCGGGTCTGCTCTTCTGAGGAACAAATTTTGCCACATTTAGCCTTTTAAGCATAAAGCTAATTTAATAAAGCCTTGCCCATTCCATTTTACCCATTCACGAAATGGCAGAATATTATACATGTACTCGTTTAAAGGTTGCGTGTGTAGAGTTGATTGGCATTTAGCGAAACAGACTTGGCAGGAATATAGTATAATAATATTCATAAGTATTTTTTAATTAGTGTATACTCCCATGGAAATAAGAATTGGTGTGTGTTCATTAGCTTAGAATGAGCCCTTTATATGTACATAGGCAGCTGTCATTTTGCACCGCCATGTTACTACTGTAGCCCAAAAAGGACAAACTACTCTAGCGAGAACATGTTTAAAAGATAAAATGTTTTGGGCTAAGAGTTCTAGGAAGGAGGGGGCCATGAGATCCCAATGGCTACGAGCTATTTGTGATACCTATTTTGTTGTTTTTTGAAGTTGTTTCCCTGTTCAATAACTAACAGTTGGCTATCACTCTTATGGAGAAAGTTGGTATCCAAAACAAAACGGTTGCTATTACAACTGCACCCAATTTTGTTATCAAAGTATCTGTAGGTCCATTATTTTAGTTATTTTATCGAGAAAATCGCATTAAAAAATCGCATTGAAAAATCGCATTGAAAAATCGTGTTTAATGTAAAAGGACCTTTACTTGTTAGCTATGACTTACAGTTTTACTTTACTAAATAACTAAATACAATTCACAAATTACTAAAGGAACCACACCTTTTAACCCTTGACTACTCGATGCTTTCGTATGACATCAATGACATCATTTTGAAAGTACCTGCCGGCCCCTAACACAATACGGGCCAGTACAGGCCACTGTAAACATTGGAAGGGGAGGGTTGGGGTGGTGGTGGTGGTGGTGGTGGGGGGATTATTTATTAATATATATATTATTGAGAAAAATGAAATATTGAACAGTTGAAAAAACAACAACACAGAAACCCATCCCTTTCCCAGCAAATCCACATCCACACACACACACACACGCACACACACACACACACACACACACACACACACACACACACACACACACACACACACATACACATGCACACACACAGACAAACAAATACAAAAACAATGCGCTTAAAGATCTTTTGTATGTGTATACCTACAATAGATATACAAACAATAGAGTCGGCTAAGGAGTGCAGCATTGAAGCATGCCAGAATTACATTTGTATGCATTATAACAGAACAACAAACCAAGCAACTCTTAGAAATAAAAAACAAAATAAACAAAAAAGCATCATACTGCCTTCTGATATAAACAACAATCAACATTTCCTACAGTCGCTGTTATCAACACTGACACTGAATATTTCCCCTGCATTACTACGACCAGACACTTTGACCTGACATTAACAACTCCCTTGGGTGTCTTGTTTGTGATCCAAAACACATAACAAACAGACACTTAACCTACGCCCCACCAAACAAGACACCCAAGGGGAATGGTAATGTCTGTTGACCACACACACACAGATCACATTTCTAGAACCGTAAAGTTAGAATGCGAATATAGAAAATAAACTAAAAGGAAAAGATTGGCGCTGGATGGGCCATTCCTCCGAGAGACTGGAGACGCTGATCTTGGTTGAGCTAAACATTTCCACCCAGTTGCGGCCCGTCCACTGTCCGCAGCACATTCCATGATCACATAACCACAACACAAACGGCGTTAGGGCCCATGCTTTCCCACCGTCGCTGACCCGGTCTCAGCATCCAGACCATTTCCCTGGACGCCGGTGGTACCGACTGCAGCTGCACCGAAAACAGATGCGGGGATTCTCCATCGTCGTTGGGTGTGTATTTGTGTGTGTTGTTACAGAGGTTCTCGCAGTGTTAGGGAGTGAAAATGAAAAGAGTTGGAAAAAGTAGATAGGGTTTGGGCTATTTGGGGAAGGTGGGGGGGAGTGGATGAGGGGAAACTGGTGATGTGGAAATTAGGATGTTTCAGTCCTCGCCAAAAAGAAACCGATTCAATCCCCCAAACTCCAGCAGCCTAAGTCTTTGATAAGGATGTCTTAACCCTACCTGCGTCTTAATGACCTCAAATGAATTCTAATTTTTGAAAAGCATCTGCTCAATAGTAATGAGACTGTGCACTATGTTACAGGGGACAGTTTTCATTCAATGGTTGACACAATCCTGGGTAAATGCCCCGACATAAGATACATATAAAGCAAAGGTCAGATCTCCATGAACACTGGTCTTGGCATCTCCATAGTTTGGTTCATCATTTACAAACATGCAGCAGCAGCAGTTCCTCAGTTCTTGTGGTCCGCACCCGATTTGCTAAAGAAACTCATAACACTTGCAGACAATGAGTGATGGAACCCTGGGTGTGTCAACACGATGATGACCTTGTTTAGGGTTACCGCAGACGGGTCGAAGATGAGCACTTCCCTGAGTATGAGATACACATCGCAGTTTTGTGTTTACACAAATGGATGGACACCGAGGAGGATGTGCGTCAGGGGTCAGCTGATGGTTAGTCAGCCCACAGAGGGGATAGGTTACAAGACTCAGAGTTGATTCACACTCATGGTTCTCTGGAGAAAGAGAGGTTTTGAAATCCTCCTCCCCATATGTGATCAATCACCATGGATGAATAATCAACCAATCATAATCCCCATAGAAACTTGATTTGAACCAGAAATTACAAATAATGGCAATCTCCAACAGAAATGTACAAAAGTAATGACACGTTGTAACTGACAATAGACAAAGCCTGTCTGTATCACCTCATCTACGTCATAGATCATACAGTATTGTCCAATCAGTGAAGGTCTCGTTTCAAGGGTCATAAAAGTTTGGATGGCAGTTTTGTTGATGCTTTTAAAACTACAGGGACTGTGTTGAAGGTGGAATATATTTCAATATTTTGAGAATATTTTTTCAGGGAATACTTTGGGCAAAAAATGATAACCTTGCAATCTTTAAACCTACTGTAAACCATTCCTAGCTTCACAGTTCACACAATCTATTCCAACACAACCCATAGTCCACTGGTCCCCCCATCACCCTAGGAACTGGGTGGATGTCGGGGAATAACTGATTTGGTTCTCAACAGATGTGCATTGGACAGATGGGGTGTTGACAGTGCAGGGGGGTATGCTGAATCAGCAGCGTTCTCAAGGGCCAAGATTCCACAGAGCTTGGTGATATTCCGAAATAGAGCTTGTCGTATTTCCATGGTGATAGGGTATTCGTTTTTGTTTGAATTAGTTCCTGTTTTGACATTAAGAGCTTGGGAAGCGCGTACAGGAGGTCTGCTGGGTGCATCAAGGCCAGCTGGTTGTCTTTTCTCTTTAGTCCTAGTTTGTTTGGTTCCATGTCAATTTATCATCATTGATCGGCATGCCAACATACTTTTATTCAGCGTGAATCTATGTTTATCTCATGGATGGTCATAATATGTGACATTTGAGGGAGCCATCTTCGATGATGGTGGGGAACTTCAAGGAGGTTGTTGCTGTGTATGAGCCCTTCCAACCAATGAGAGAAGAGTCACCAGTGCTTTAAGGACATGTGTAGCAGAGAACACATGGGTGAGGGACCAGGGTGCCCTGGATGGTAGACATTGGTGTCGTGGAATAGGACATGTAGTGTCCTCTGATGACACTCATGTCCTGCAGATCGCTCACAAGGCTGTTGGGCACCACACCCGACTAAACAGCTAACCAACATTGGACTGAGAGTTCGCAAAGAAAATGTGCACGTATGAATTTCATGTGCATTTCATCAGTAGAGAAGACACAGGCCAAAGGCTTGAGCAAGAAAAGTAGACTTATGTTTGGCCACATCTAAAAGACACTCTGAGCTTGTGCACGGTCCTGGAGACACTTAAAAAACCACACATTAGCGGTTAAAAAATGAATGTGAGACACACGATGAGACGCTGTCGCTGCTGATGTTGAGGATTGATGAGCAGACATTAGGACATGCGGCTGCTCTTGTTGGTTGTCCTGAACACGGTGGGTTACACGACCAATTCTCGTTTGAGGAGGATTACATCTGCCAGGCGAGCAGAGCAAAGGGGAAAGTCAAAATGTGGAGATGGCCAAGTATGTTGTGCTTGCCTGTTTATGTCAGGGCTGCTTCTTCTATTATATATATATATATATATATATATTCTGAGAAACGCTCCCATCCAAAATGCACAATCGTGCTCTGGGACACGATTAATCTTCGTTAACATGAGCACGAAATGTTTTTGAAGAGGTATGCTGTAAAAAACAGGGAAATCAGAGTATCCTTAATACACTACATTTACCCTTTGATGCATTTGTTGTTTTGACGCATACATAACTAGAGGGTGCACTGTAGGCCTGCTGCAAACCCCTTCTGTAGTCGAAGAAAATATCCCAATTTAAAGGCTATGGTTTGAATTTCGTTCTGTGAAGAACGAAATAAGTCAGACAATCGTGTTCTGGGACACGATTCAATAGATTAATTTCCATGAGCTCTCTCTCTCTCGCGCGTGGGGTCTCTCTCTCTCTCTCTCTCTCTCTCTCTCTCTCTCTCTCTCTCTCTCTCTCTCTGTTCGTTTCGTTTAGTCCAGCACGAAAATAGTCTGAGAAACGCTCCCATTCAAAATGCATGGGTTTACATTTCGTTCTGTTTAGCACGAAAAAAGTCAGACAATCGTGCTTTGGGACACGATTCAATAGGTTAACATTTGTGCACATGAGCACGAAATCGCGTGATACCGGGTTGGTCCAGTGTGTCCACACAGTGGAATCGTTAGTTCCAATGATCCTGCTTTCAACATTTGACATTTCAACAACATTCTATTAAACCCACAACATTCTCTTCTGTGTTTGAAGGCCTCCCAAATGTCTTCACCCTATTTCTCTTGAAACACCATTGTTTTTCAAAGGTAAACGTGTAAAGTTACGGAAGTTTCTAAAGCTTTATACTTAATTAAGTTGAGGAAACATAACCAAGAGCGACTGATTGGCTGCCTCTGTTAAAGCCTCATGAAGCTATACTCTGTACCTATCTGGTATTGGGAATAGTATACGGCTTTAATTAAATCCAAATGGTGCTGAACGCTGCCAGCTTTATAGACCCCAGCCTGGCCAAGCCCTGGCGCCTGTGAGCTCAACACACTTTGTTTCATCTGCTACATCACATTTAAAAACAACTGATTCCGACATGCTGACTACGTGAATGACAATTCTCAGCCATGTTAAAGTGTAAGATACAGATGCAGCAGTTTAGGAAGAGGATCATTTTACACAACGTAATGCATTTTCATTGGAATATGCAGAGCAGTGCAAAATGCAAGATGCATCTTTAATTGGAAGCAGGGAAAACCTATTGTATCATTAATTGTTGCCAGGATTGTGTTTTCATTGAATTTCTTTGAGGATCAAAAGCAGAGATTTCATTGCAAATGTAACCGACAAAAGAATATAGCCTCAACACTATATCCATTGCTTTATAGTTTGACAGAAAGAACAAAATGTTGTAAATGTATTGTTTGGCAAGAAACATTCCTTGTATTTCCCCTCTCTCTCTCTCTCTCTCTCTCTCCCTCTCTCTCTCTCTCTCTCTCTCTCTCTCTCTCTCTCTCTCTCTCTCTCTCTCTCTCTCTCTGGAAGACATGAGTTAGAAGGCCTACATCTCAGTGACACATTGTTCAGGGGTTAGGTATGGGCAAACATGGGTTCCCACTGTAGTTTCCTTTGAAAGGCCAGCTTGCACCATATGGTTTGTATTGCTCTTCAGCTCAATGAAGAAGGAAATCAGGTGGTGATGCTGGGCAGGGTATAGTGTAGTAGTTAGGGTGTCAACTGACTCTGCGCAGAAATGATCTGGGTCCGATCCCCAAATGTCTGCAGCTTACGTGTAAGTATCCTTGAGCAAGAAACCTTAGCCTTACCTGCTCCTTAATAATGACCTTGATGTATAATCCCTGCATGTTGGTTTGGATAAAAGAGTCTACCAAAGGACCTACAGGACAATACAGGTATTGCTGAGCAAACCATCAAAGACATATATCCTGGCTTCACTAAAACATCTGTTGATAACACATATTATCAAAAATTGAATTGTCAAAATCCCTTTGTTTTGACAAATATACCTAGTAGCAATTTGGTGCAAGTACCTGCCAAGAATGGAAACAGTAGCAACATAGCACTTTGGTGACTTTTTAAAATAAACTTGTGAAAAATGTCTCTTCTCTGAGACAATAAGTGTACATGATTCTTATAGGGAAACATTGACATTGTGGTCACGAACAGCAAAGAAAAACAAAGGGGAGAATGATCCTCATGGAGAGTTAAGGATTGACCATGGCTGAAGTCTACATGGCGGGAGAGACCAGGTTAATTTGCAATACACTAATTGAATTGAATTGAATTGAATTGAATTGAATTGAATTGAATTGAATTGAATTGAATTGAATTCATTTTTATTTGTATAGCCCGTTAATCACCATTACAGTCTCAAAGGGCTTAACAGGCCAAATATTTATGACACCCCCCTGACCCAAGCCCCACAAGGGCAAGGGCACTAATGGGGGAAGTGGCCATGTATACAAGGATGCAGGACAGCTGAAGTAATCTACACATCAAAGAAGTGAGTAGATTGGCATGGCCTCAGTATCCGACTTTGTGGTTACAGTGGCAATGGAAAAACGTTTCAATTAGAGGGACTTATCTAGGTGCAAGGAGAATGTATACAAAGGCATTTGAAAAGTAATATACAATTAATTATATAAACAAAGTTTATATAATTTGTACGTAATGATATGTTATGCTCCAAATTATGAAAGTGATATATTGCCAATGTTTACATGCTAAATGTTGAGCAGAATCCATTCAAAGGAAGTAATTTCTGACATTGGTTACTGACTTTTGTTAAGCCATGAGAGACAGTGACAATGGTTTGATCACTCATACCATTAACCGTGAAAATAGTACTGATGACTTTCTGAAAAAGTCCATCTGTATTCCAGGTCTATTGACAAAGCGTGTCTGCTGTTACGCAACAACGGATGATGGGAGCAAGGCGCGGCCAGATGCTTTCGCTGTATTCTTGTGCTGAGAATGCTCAGCAGAAACTGACCCTGACGGCCTGTACTGCCTTCAGAAGCAAGACAAGGCAATTCTGCACATGTCCACGATAACCTTTATGACTTATGGCGAGAAGTCCCTGGGGGTGATAGACTACAGGTGACCTGATGTCTAACCCTCACTGTGTGCTCGCCGGTGCACCTCCATGCACGGTGTGTCCACCACCTGTAGTCAGATTCCTCTCTGGAACCGATGCAAACCCTGTAAAAAGCCAGGAAACACTTTTTTTTTCTTTCTTAAGGAACCACTCTTTGGTTGAATTTAATATGAGTCCATCAAAAGTGGGGAATCCCAATGATGAGAATGATTTAGATTCCCCCCTTAAGGAGCCACTCTTTGGTTGAATTTAATATGCATCCATCAAGGGGGGAATCCCAATGCTGAGAATCATTTACACCATAACTTTGACCACATTTTGTTTTTGGACTGTAAAACAAAAACATGGCTTTTCACAGCAGCAAGAAGACGTTAACAAAACAAAAAGCCGAAATCCATTCCACATGCAGGAATTCACACAACACGCCGCCACATCGCGTTTTCATTGGGGTTTCTTCGATTACCTTGGTGTCTTTGTCAATTAGTCGTCCAACACAGGCACTAATTGGACAATTAAAACCAAAGGGGCCGAGGAGAAATGAGCGCCAACAAAGCGTGAAATCGATGCCCTGTATAATTGGAACTCGCACGCATATTACTTACAAACATGTAAGCCATCTCATGGCAATGTTTTGAATTCCTTGAGCAGAGCTTACAGGGGGAATCAGTACAGCACATGCCTGTTTAGCTACAGTTCAGCCGCTGTCAGGAACATAACTCAAGCAAGGGAAAATAGCCACGTTTTAGCCCTGACCCAGATCCCATTCCCATGCACATTCAGTGAGAAGCGGAGGTTCAGGGCTGACTTCACTCGGCCGCAGTCAAATGGTAACGACACACTTCCACAGGTGTTGACTGACTTCTGCTTGTTGAGTTTATTTAAGACAAATGCCCCTGCAGGGCTTCTTAACCCAACCTTGAACCACTTTTATTTTGTGGGCACATTTTATACCACAAGGTGCCCTCAAGTTAAGTGGAATATTTGTGTGGGAACCATTCAGATTTCAGCATTGAATCTGATACCACAGTTCTCTCCTGAGGGTACTTACTTACTTACATATCCAAACATTCTCGCAGTCAGTCCTGGGGTCTGCCATTTTTAAATCTGCTTGTTTATATTAATCATATTTTAGTGGTAGCAGTGGTATGTTCTCATGTTTTCATGGAACCAAGGCAACACAAATCTGAGAACATTCTGGAAGCCTCTTGTGACAGCTGCCACAGACCCTAATGGAAATGGACAACTTCAAAAATATTGGAAGTAAGAAATATTGGAAATTACTGACATCTTTAATTTAGCTTTTTTTATCAAGATTATTACTCTTCTGGAAGAGCAGAAGCAGACGAGAGCCTAATACTCAAACTCAGTACGCAAATGCTTGCAGCTTTTATGAGGAGAGGATGAACAAACAGATGGAGCTTCAAAGCATTCAGTTGCACAAGCCAAAGACTTCCACTGCACTCCTCCAGTCCATAAACAAGAGCACTGTATTAGTGAAAAACACACCGGCACGTGTTTATCATTCTCAGTGCGTCGCGTGCATGCATGAGTAGCATCAGGAGCATTTCAAATTGAATTTCATAGATTGAAACAGATTCAAATTCGAATTTCCGAGTCCTTAAGGGAAGTAAAGATAAAGAATGGTAATTTAGTGCACTTTGGGCAGAAGAGTATCATTACATAAGAGCCACTCGTGTCCAATCCCAAATGATGTGGGGCTGACGGACAAAAGACGCTGAGACCAGCCTTATCTCCCCTGTGAGTTGTTTATGGCTCTTCTGGCGCTTACACCAGGGCAGCGTGGACAAGTGTTGACAATCCCCAGCAATGAATTTCAACTCAGGAAGCCACCCCACCTGCCCACCATCCATTGAGATGACTGCTTGAGCAATGCACACCCATTAGTGACCTGTGTAACTTAGTCATATTTTAAAGGGGCAGGTTGCAGCAAGCCAACCTTCCCACCCCCACCTTCCCACCTTCCCACCCCCATCCTTCTGTTGACAGGAGCCCCATTCAACCCTCACCTCCCGACCAATCAGGGGTGAGACGCTCCCAGCCGCCGTGCTGTGTGAGTGGAGGGGAGCGGCTGACCTCAGCTGGCCCAGGACACAGGGACATGGGAGGGCAGTTGTCAATGGCGACGCTGGCCTCTCTCAAGAGGCGCTTTACGGCCCATCAGAAGCTGAAGCACGGTGCACTTTGCTGCATTCTTAGCCTCTGGCTATTACACACTCCACCGCCACTCAAGAACTCCCCAACATCCACCCACTGAGACATTCCTGGCGTGACACACACGCACATTGCACACACACACACACACACACACACACACACACACACACACACACACACACACACACACACACAGACACACACACACACACACACACACACACACACACACACACACAGTGCAGAGTGCAGAGACGCACACAAACAACATTCTATGGGCTTCCATCTTGGTCTTTGTTTCTTGGCATCATCTACACCATCATCTTCATCAAACTAATTGAGTTTGGTTCAACACTTGTTGCTTGTATAGGGGAAGAATGAGCAGATTCTTGGAAAGCCTTAATAACATACCAGTCAGCTTGGGATGCATTAAATATACTCCCTATGCATATGGGACACATTTTTACACTTTCAGTGCTGTATCAAAGTGTCTGTAATGCTTATGTGCAATTTTTCACCACATCTGCGCACAGCAGTCTGTTAGCAAGCCATAAACATCAGGTACAACGTTACATAAATGTTATTTAACATCACCAATGGTAAAATTCTACAGGAACGATCATCATATAAAAACATAGCTCCATCAAAAAGGGTGTTCTAAGAGGTGGATAAGGGATATAACAGAGTTCTACTCTTCTATAAACACTTATTTTATCACCTCTTTAAGAGCTATTGGCTGTGATCTCTCTACTATGCAATGGAGCTAATGGGCTGTACCACTGACAACATTCAGACCCTTTATCTGTGTTAGAGATGACATTATCTTCATGTGTCTTCTGAGGTAATAAGACAGGTACAAAACAGTGTGTACTGGAATGTGGCCCTAACCTAAATATGCTAAATGAACTCAATATGGTGGGGTAAGAAAACCTTAGTTATTTTTGAATTCGTCGAGGAAAGTCAAATGTCTATTCATTAAAATAAGCATAGATTGTGTGCATGGCTTCTATCTGATAGTTGTTTATTAATGTTTATTAATGATAGCATTGAAAATATGATTTTAGAAATGCTTGCTCCTGAACAACTGGTTACCCAACTCCAGATTCAAAACCCCCTTTTTAACCAGGCTCTTCATCACCATAACAACCGTTTGAGTGTTGACGTGGACGTAATGTTTTGTGATGACGAGCACCAAACCACAGACCTTGCATTGCCATGTGTACATGCTTCATATTGCTGTTCACTTGTTCCATCATCTAGACTCTAGATGATGGAACAAGTGTGTGTGTGTGTGTGTGTGTGTGTGTGTGTGTGTGTGTGTGTGTGTGTGTGTGTGTGTGTGTGTGTGTGCGTCTAGATTCTAGGCGCACACACACACACACACACACGTTACTTCTCCCCTCAACATTTCCAGGAAACTGGCATCCTCCTGTGAGTAAAGAAAAGGCTGAGAGGAGAGCTAATTCATTGACTCATATGTTGTGCTGCTCTATCAGCATCGTTTTTTACTGACTAAGGAGATCCAGAAGTCAAGAAAAACCGGGATCTTCCATCTAAGAGGTTCCAGTGACATTGGTCACAGTACATTCAATCAGTACATAACATCTCCACATCCCATCTCTACGTCAACATATTCACAGCTCTACATCACATCTCCCCATCAACATCTCTACATTAACATCTCTACATCAAATCTCTGCATCACATCTCTACATCACATCTCCCCAGCAAGATCTCTACATCAACATCTCTACATCACATCTCTACATCAACATCTCTACATAACATCTCCACATCAACATCTCTACATCACATCTCTACATTAACATATTTACATGACATCTCTACAGGACATATCTAAACACCATCTCTACATCACATCTCTACATCGACCTCTGCACATCAACATCACATATGCACAGGAGATATCTGAAAACCATCTCCACATCAACATCTCTACATCTACGTCTCACATCAACATCTTAACATCACATCTCTACATAACATGTCATCCTTGCGTAACATATTCAAAGGATCCTGTCTCCACAGGGGATGAAAACGTATAACTTGTTTCAGCAGGCAACCAATTCGTGTCCAAAGAACTGTAAAAAGACCAAAAGAAGACAAACAAACAAACAAACAGATCTATTAAATGTTCTTTAATAGGGCAGGAAAAAACCTTAATGAGAAAAATCTGCTGGGTAATGTTTTGAGGCCATTCTGGTATGTTTGATGTTTCACGACTCACCAACAACCCACATTGTGTCACTAGCAACAAAACATGACCCAACTATTTGAAGAGAAGGCCATAATCAAATAGTAGTTAAAATCACAATCCCTACTTACAATTTCAACAGTTTCCAGAGTTCAGCATGCCGGGGTTTCGAAAAGTTGCAAAATCAACTAGGAAATACAGTATATAATGTTTTAAATATTGTATGTACAAAATAAAACTATTGGATGGATGGATGGATGGATCTTGGTGTGTGACACATTTTATAGAAACACTTTGAACTCAGTTAATTATTTTCAGGTTTTTATGATCCACTTCCATGGGTCTTACTTCAAAGAAATACCTATACAACAATGTCATGTTTGGAGTTCAAACGCAGAACGTATTGTTGACCCTTCAAGGTCGCACCAAGGTGTTTTTTCAACACAGTCATCTCCAAGACGCCCGAGCCTGTGGAGTCTAACGCCTGTGTTGTGAAAGGTCAGCAAAATAAAGCCTACATCAACTGCAGACATCGGGGAGTCCTCTCCTCGCTCTGTGAATCAGTCATCCAAGGGGCACCTTGTTTCTCCTGCACTCGCCCCAGACATGGTCTGAAGTTTCACATGATCTCAGTCCCCCCTCCCGTCCCACCACCCCACCGCATCCAACTTTTACACCATAATCACAAACAGACACCACGCCTGAGGCCCTCCCCCCGTATAAAGTCAAGACGTAATTCTACATGGCACCGTGGGGATGCTTAGGGAGGCAATCAGAGCACTTTGAAGAGAATTCCCAGGAACTATTTGTCGTATTGGTACTTTTTTTCTAAAGTGGCCGCATGTTCGCAAAGATAATTGGTAACACCAATCGTCGGGTCATGCAACATGTCAAGCCGAGTGTGAGTCTGTTTTCATGTGTCCATGACCCGTGCACGTTTAACATGGACCCATATGTGAGCACCAGCGGAAGCCTGCAACAGTGATCCTGCAACAGGTATGCATGCCGTTATACCAAACATTGGTTCTTGGCATGAATTCATCTCCCGACGATCCTCTGCTAAACAGTAAATGGACTGCATTTATATTGTGCTTTTCTAACCAGTGGCCACTCAAAGCGCTGAATATTATGCTCTATATATGCTTAATAAAGAGCAGAAGGCCCATAAATTACAAGACAGTGACAATATTATTTATAGCAATTGGCTTATGACGTAGGAGAACCTCAAACGCCACAACCAGGCCCGTGAACGTTCTGTGCCTTCAAATATCAAGAAGTCCTTTGACTTGCGTCACCGCGTCAATCTTCTCCCCAAGAATCTGTCAACACAGAGAGGGAAGCGATCTATTGGGAGTTTGCCAACTAGATCCAGAGTCTCCTCCAAGATGGAGATCAAAGAGACGCCACATGGCTTGCAGGACAGAGAACATGTTTCATCCATGTAAAGAAGGCTCTGGCGTACCTTCCGCTCTCCATTCACAGACACCTGATAGTGCTTTGAAACGAGACAAGTGTGAGACGATTGACTTATGAAGAAAACAAAATAGGGGGGGGTTGTCCAGTGACAGCAGTTTGGGATAAGGAAATATGTCAATACACATACTGTATATAACTTCCAAGTTTTATATGGATTACTCCAAATAAAGGACTGTGTTTTGTTACATCAAGTGCAAACGATGACTTTTAAACCAATTTTCAGGGACTTTATAATGACAAACTACCAGACGGACGGACAGCCCAGTCCGCATGTATCTTCCATAACCCACCTTATGTGTTCTTTTCCCTCTTGAGACCCACACACACACACACACACACACACACACACACACACATTAACCCTCAACACCTGCAACCGCCATATAAAACCCCCAACAGGCGAACAACAAGAAAGACATCATGCTCCTCATGTTCGACCTCACCACACACCATCTTGAGATGGTGTGTGGTATGGGGGGCTATGGGGGACGATGGAGTGAAGGGGCTGGAGTTACACCCAGCAAAGCGAACCCCCTTCAGACTTAATCTGTCCCTCCGACACCCTATTCCCTGCACATCGGGACTCCATAAGCTCCCTCATGGTCCTCCGTGTACGACAGTTTTATGGGCCAGGCGCTACCGGCTCCGTGCCATTCTAAACACCTGTATTATAAATCATGGTTAGATACTCTGAGGTGTTACATCACCCAGCGGGGCTCTCGCGGTACAGCCTCGCGGCTGGAGATAGTGGGCTGTCCCTGGGGTGGGATGCGGAGGAGGAGCCTGCCGGAGGTCTGAACCAGGGGGGAGGGTGGGATTCAGCAGCTGGAGCATCAATGCACCGGATGACAAGCCCAGGTGTGTTGTGCGCAGAATGTGGATTAAAGGGTGGGGGTGGGTTGAGATGATTTACTATTAGGAATTCTAAGATGATAAGGATTCTTATTGTTTTTTACCCAAGAAGGAGATTTGGACAGACAAACTGGACCAGAAGTGATAAATCATTAGGATGCACTTTGGTAGACATCCCACAGGGGATTAATGATTAATGTATCGGTACTAAATGATGAGTGAGATGCCCTGACTGTGGAAGTATCACATGGGAACATATACCCATCAATGACCTAAGGTAACGATTGAGATTTGTGTCAACGTTTGGTGGAATCAATCACCAGAGATAGCTTACCAGAGGACAAAACAAGCATTCCTTCAAAGCTACCTTGTGAAAGTTTAACACATGCAAGGTGCTTTGGATGAAGGTGATTAAATAGAATTTGAACATTATAGTGGCCATCTTGAAGTGTTGCTTAATTCTGTGCGATGTTTGAAATGTCAACATTACAGCCTCATGCTCAGCTCTCAGAGTGTGTGCCACTAAACCCCGGACTGGAAGCAATCAAGACCAAATAATAATCAAGGAATGGCGTTGAAGGCAGAGGCTGAACATGCGTTTTCAGGCCGAAAAAATTGGTTCTGCATGGAAATGACCTCATAAATTCTAATCGCTATTACGTCTTAAAAACACTTTAAAAGCGAATGCGTCTCCGGCATGTTTCACCAAGAGAGAGGTCAGTGCATGAAAAGGCCCTTGGAAAACACCAATGCATTCTGGGCCCTCTGGGACGGTGTGGTTTGGTTTCCAATGAAGCACACCGGCTCGAGAAAACCCCGCTCTGCAGAGCCAACTGTTAATGCAAACCCTTCGAATCTACAGCAGAAACAATAGAGAGAGCAAGATGTGTGTGTGTGTGTGTGTGTCTGTGTGTGTGTGTGTTTGTGTATGTGTGTATCTGTGTGTGTGTGTGTGTGTGTGTGTGTGTGTGTGTGTGTGTGTGTGTGTGTGTGTGTGTGTGTGTGTGTGTGTGTGTGTGCATCTGTGTGGGCCTCGTACGTGTTTTTGGCAAGCCTGCATGTGTGTTTGTGTGTATGTGTATGTCTGTGTGTGGCAGTGACAAACAGTGCTCATAGAACCGCAGTCTTCACAAACTTATCTTCAGTGATCCACTTGCATTTTAAGCCCCGGCTTGTTTTTAAAACTGAAGCCAAGCAAGCTGAAGGTTGAAGGGATTGTTAGAGTAAAGGCAACTGTTTTTCATCTAGTGTGCCTACAAATATAAATTGTGTCTTAATTGCGTGTGTTTGTAGTTTTATGGTGAGTTCCACTTTCCCAGGCGTAATGGGGTCTCCTTCTCTTGCTCATTATTGAGACAGATATTATAGGGATAAAGTGAATAAAAAAATGAGAATTTTTCTGATTCAGCATCCATTGCTGAATGAATTGCTGAAAATCCATTTATATTGTTATCTCATCACTTTTGTGGCTCATCACTCTATTCTTTTTATTCAGGCGACCATGCATGCTAACCAAACACTGCGGAAAGACCTCTGAGTGGGTTGGCACAGACCAGACCGAGGCAGGTACAGTCTTACAGTTAGGCCTATAATGAATGGTTTAATAATCACACATTTTCTCACATCAATTAAAGAACCACTTTTGATAAAAGGTATTTATCTCTGATGTGTATAAAATGTATTTTGTTTGTACATTTCATGCATGATTGTTATGTGTATTAATATGACTACTGTCATAGTTACCTAATACAGACATTGGCATAGGTATTCAGGCTGACTAAACTTGATGAAACGCTAAAAGAGCCAAGTCTGACACCAAACATAATAACATTGTGATTTCAACTTTGTGCTTGATGTGTTCCCATTAATCCCTCCTAATAGTTTCAGCCAGGTTGCTGAAAAACACAATTAAGAGTTGTTCAGATCATTCCCGAGGAGAACAGTCACATCCCTGGACCAATTATAGCAATTTGTCGAGCAGAGTCCCACAACGACCCATGTGGCCGTCAAACCTCATTCCACGCAGGCTTCCTCACATCCAGATGCTAACATTACGGCCAGCCCTACTCCCACACTAATGGGAAGCAGAGAGGGGCAATGTGTTTGATATTTACTTAATATCTGTAATTAACTAATTCCAGATGATCAACATTGTGAACGTCTTTATTCCCTATTCACGTCACAGGTGAAGTTATGTGTTATAGTTAGTAGTTGCAGCATGTGCTATAACTGTGGACCCTGTTTGGTATAGCAGACGCATCTTAACTGTGAAACACTGGATCCTTTTTTTCCTCTGTTTTCATGGATATCTGAGTGCTAGCCTGCTGGACCAGTTGGCCTGTAAGCTTAATTCATGAGATGTATTGTTCTGTTTACTATTTACTGCTCTTTATCAGACACTTTTATACAAAGTGACTTACATTGGGTTTTAGTAACAAGTCAGTGAGGAGCAGTAGGGGTTGAATGGTAAATGGACTGCATTTATACAGCGCTTTTCTAACCAGTGGCCACTCATCGCACTTTACAATATTGCCTAACTTTCACCCATTCATACACACATTCACACACTGACGGCGGAGTCAACCACACAAGGCGACAGCCAGCTGGTCAGGAGCAGTAAGGGTTAGGTTACCTGCTCAGGGACACCTTGACACTTACCTAGCAGGAGCCAGGGATGCCAGTCAACCCGCTATTACTTTACTTTTTCACCGTTAGATGGCTCAACCATGCCTACGGGTCAACTGTGAACATGGGGAATTAAACCCAGTACCTTTCAGCTGGGAACCAAAAACCTTCTCCATTACTACACTACCCAGCACTCTGTTGTGTTTTCTCACATGACTAACAGGGCCATGGGCTACAAATTATCAAGACCATCTGGTTTCTCCTAATTTATTTGTTATAAAACAAAACTTAAATAGGTCATCGCTGCTTTGCGCTAAACTGACAGCCATGCAGGTATCAGGACCCCACCGATGGAGCCATGAGTCAAACTGAAATATGCTTTGTTTAAAATAAGCGTCACGCAATCTAATGCGGTAAACCTTGATATGATCAATGCAATATGTTCCAAGGGATGTGTTTTCCTAAACTCTTCCACTTTTTCTAAACTGTCCTCTAAGTTTGAAGTGGCCCTATTTCAGGTTTTCATCACACAAAAAAATATCATTTTAAGACACTGCCGCACATTTTAATGAACTGACTTTAGGCTTCAAAATGAGTTTGAATGATTTAAGGAAAGAGCTACATTTCTTTTTCTACATTTTCATCCCTATGATGACATCCTCTGAAACCCCATGCTCAATGCCTTTGTGACTTTACACTCTGTAGTGGTGGGCCAATGTTTCACTTTGATACTATAGGTTGCACTACAATTACCGGTGAATGCAGTGAATGCTTGGAAACACAGCCTAAAACCACTAAAATGTTATTAGTATTTCATCACGACACAAGGAACAAATGCAAAGCGGGATCATGCACATCCAGAACGCCACATTCCTGAAACATGATGTAATGCAATCAGCATAACATTTGTGCTGACATTTCCCGCTCATTTCCAATACCTGTTTCCAGGCCAAGGTTAAAGTGCCATGCCAAAAAACGTTGCAATACAGCCATTAAATACCCATGGCAGCCAGGATATTTAACGGCTGTAGTTCCACTCTGTTACTGGGTTTCCCCTGCACGGGAATCCAAACTGTTTACCGGTCAGCCAAGAGGAGCGTCTTCAGCCAAATAAAGACTCTGATGACTCTACTGCTGCGTCTCTCAGCAGCATACAAGTGTGCGAGTCAAGCTGAAACAATATGCGCTATATAAACTAGCCTGTTTCTAGTTTAACCAACAGTGTTGAGCTGGACCTTGAACATACAGCACTGAGACAATGGGCTTGTAATGTGACTCCTGTATCCAAAACTCTGGGACACACATAACAGTACTCTCTCCTCTGCAGAGGCTGGATTGCATTTGCCCTACAACTTGACGACAGAGATCTACACATTTGAAATCGGTGTCGTATTGTTTGCCTTGAGAGGTCGTTTGTGAAGCTGCTAGATAAAAATAGACATCACATTTTGGTACTTGTTCAATTTCTCTGGATCTGCAATATTGGAGGAATGAAATTGATTAGAACCACTAGAATTCAACCCCAATTCTGGCAGTTTGAATGGCGCGTTGTAACTTTACACCTTCAGTGGTAGTGCATGCCTGTGTGTGTGCGTGGGCACTTGCGCACGTATGTCCATGTGCGTGTGTGTGTGGGGTTAATGCAGACCCGGGTTCGGTGGGAGCGTTCTCCTCTGGGCTTACCAGTTATTAAACTGACAGGTGGTGTCATTTTTTACACATCCTTTGAGGTGCAGCGCCTGTAAACGACGAGCGTGTAGTCAAGCGTGGAAGAAGCCCTTTACTAGCATGTTGCATAATGCTGGTGTTCGCAGGCACACACACGCAGACACACACACACACACACATCACACACACACACACACACACACACACACACACACACACACACACACACACACACACACACACACACACACACACACACACACACACACACACACACACACACAACCAAGCTTATTGTCTGGTCCCTAACCATATTGTGGCTGTCTCAACGTTCTGTTCCTGGGAGGTGTACTCATTGGACAGCAGACCTGGATGGCAACATAAAAAGAAAAAAGGAGCAATAACTCAGAAAAAAGGAGACAGCTTGACTACATGGGTCCGGAGTACACTGCAGGCTATTCCAGCTCGGAGGCACTGAAATACCTAAAAGTGTGACAGTGCAGTAATTACTGATGTGATTTATAAGCAGCTCTGTGCTACATACTCATTACCTGAATTGCACAAAACTATGAAAACACATAATTTTATCTCGAGGATCTCAAGGGATTTCATGCTTTGTGTTGTGCTGGACAAAGCGATGCATTACTTTATCACTTAACATGGAGGGCTCAGCTCACCAGGCCAGCCACCGCGTTTAAGACATCTCTCTATCTTGGTCGTTGTGTTACCTCACCACATAGTTGTGTTCATGTCTCAATATAGCGGGGCCTTCTACTTTGGCAAAGTGAAATCTTTCTCTGCCTTCATCGTGAACCTGTTCAGAACATTTCAGCGACTGTCAGCAAAGTCATATTTGTATTTTGTTCATCCTTTAGTGTAAGCTTTAATCCACAGTAGGGTTTCATCCAAAGTGATTTGGATGGCGATTCAGAATGACTTCGATTCAGAATGACTTCTTCATGACGTCATTAAGGAGCAAGAACGGGGTAGGCATATTGCTGAAGGGAGGGCTACGGACATGGGGGATCAAACTCAGAACTATTCGGCTGGGGAACCTAACACCCTAGGCACAGTACTGCCCCGCCCCAGTTAGTCTAACCAACACTGGTTCTAGTTTTCCTAAACACTTTAATGTGAGTCTTCCATCACTTCCGTTCTCATGACATCATGACCCGATGCTGGCACTCTGTATGCTCTGGTGTGTCGCTCTGGGATTCAACTAGCAACCAGCGCCAAGCCATTCGCCTTGCATCCACATGGCTATCTCAAATTCAAATCTGTTCTTGGCTTTCAACAAATCAAAAGCTTGCCCGACTAGAAAAGCTTGGATATAAACTATTTCTGTAGTAAATGTTTTGTGTGGTATATCTTAAAACGCATTAATTTCCCCTCTGGGATGAATACATTACATATATTTTTTTCATATAATATAATATTTCGTTTTGAGGAGCACCACTCTGTTCATTGGTGAATGAACTTGCGAATCCCATAAATGAATACCTCAATTCAACTGAGTTAAAGTTTTCTATACCATCGCCTGGATTGACCATCACATTCTCTCTTGAGTGGTGACCCAATCATGGTTGGTACATAGAAAAATATGGAACTTTCGCCCAAAACTCTATAGTTTGGCCAGAGAAGTTCATAGGGTACAGTGAGCGAACTAGAAATCATGGCACACATGGTTATAAATTCATCAATAACACTCAAAAACCACAATAAACAAAGCCACTTGGGCCTTATTTACAATCCTTGCTTGCATAAAGTTTTCTTTAGGAATAATTATTAATATGATTATAGTATTTTAATAATACAAGTCGGAAAAAGATTGGAATATGAACTATGCCCAGGCTATGGAAAATATCAGTTTGTCTTTGAAGTATAGAACCTCTCTCTCCTGCACATGAGAACACTATTGTCAACATAGACTAGTAAAGAAATACAATCCTGGCAGTTGAAAGGTGTAAAACATGATGATTTCTACACAGTGGTGTATGGTGTATGAGCGCTACGTTATGATAACCCACCTTTAAGAGAAACACAGATTCTCACGTTCACCTTTAGGTCAGTGTAGAAAGAAAAAAGTAAAAAAACACACGTTACCTTGCATGCATGCATGCGTCAAAATCCATTATGCGAGACAACTAGGAACATATTTACCATTTGTCAGCTAAGGTTACCAATTAGCCCGAGTCACTAGTTGAACGCCTGCAGCACTCTCCCTGCTGTGCTGGCAGTATATTTTCATTTATTGTTATTCAGGAATGATTATTATTTCAACATGGTATATAGACAGTTTCCTTTCCAAGGGAAACTGTCTATATGTGCCATGTTGAAATAATAAAATAAAAAAACCCACTTCAGACAAGTGCTCCATTGGTTATGGTAACCATTAGCCGTACAGGAGACCAAGACTTTCCACACTGCCCCCTCCCCACCCCCCCCCCCCCACCCCCCTCCCCACCCCCCACCTTCGGTCCAGAGTCCAGCGTAACTAGAGCAGCAGCTGCAGAGCGGAGGAGACAAGTGAAGCGAGGATGGGGGATATCACAGGAAGCAGAGCAACACACATGCAGTGACTGATAAAAAAGCATCGGAACATTTGCCCTGGTTTCCATCGCTCTGATCGCAGGCGCCGCGGAGCACAGAGTCACACGATGTGGAAAAAAAAAAACCTGAAAAGAAGAAAAAGTTGGCCTGTTTGGGGAGGCCGGATCTTGACTATACGGGAACATCCCCTGCTGGGGTAGCGTTTTAGCAAGCAATATGCGTGTTTGCGTGTATGTGTGTGTGTGTGTGTGTGTGTGTGTGTGTGTGTGTGTGTGCCACATCTGGCCTTAACACAGCACTAGGACACTGCCAGCTTTTGAGGTTCAAAATCTTGTCTTTTTATGGCCATCTTGGACATATTACCCCCGTTGTGAGCTGAAACATAGATTTCACAAGGATCATAGCAGGTAACTTGATTTATGAACAATAACGACCAACGAGTCAACAACAGCCTACGGACTGCGCCACAACCGCCCCGACCTCGGCCTGAGAGCAACAGGCCCGAGTCAGAAACATGTCCCGGGCCGCCTGCTCTGCTTGTAGAGCCTGACCTGATGTGCATCAAGGCTGTGTAATTGAATCTGTTAGCTATTACTCGACTCTCTCTCTCTCTGTGTCGATCGCCGCAGTGGTGCGCTTGTGCAGATGTACTGCGAGGCCTTCAAGGTATTCTGACAGCCCGCCTCGATGACCTACGACCAGCTGTCTGCTGCGGGGGAAAAAAAAGAAAAAGGGAAAGAAACAACAACCCGGAGAGCCAAGAGAGTCGGCGAAAACACGAGCACACGTTTCTCTTACACAATGTGATTCTGTCCGAGTACTACGTTACCCCCCACCTCGGGGAGAAACCCGCCCTGCCCCCTTTAAGTGAGAGCAGAGGGAGAGGTGACACAAAACCAGGTCCAAGGTCGACAGCACAGCTAAACAGCTTAATATCACATGAGATATTTATTGGTTTGGTCATGTGATTGTCTTTATCCAAAGCAATTCACACTGAAGTATTATGAACAGGTTTGGGTTAGGCCTCTTGCTCACGGGTCCCTACAGGTAGACAGAGGACAGTGATAGAACCCACAACCTTCTGGCTGACAGTTGAACAACCTAGCCACTACAGTATCCTGTCCCTGCAGTATTATACTCATGCAGTATTTAAATATGATAGCATGTAGCACATCATATCAACATAGTGATGGCATGCAGCGTATCGTTAGCAATTAGCGTTGAAGGTAATGGAGAGTCATCATACTGAGCGCCTACAGCGTATCGTTAGCACGTTAGCGTTGAAGGTAATGGAGAGTCATCATAGTGATGGCCTACAGCGTAGTGTTAGCATGTTAGCATTGAATGTAATGGAGAGTCATCATACTGAGGGCCTACAGCCTAGCGTTAGCATGTTGCCGTGGAAAGTAAGGTCAACATGTGGATAAGTCATAACACAGGAAGGTGGGGGGCGCTTACCTCCTGCTCACCTGGCCTGGGGACTGCAGTCTGAGTCATCAGTCACTCTCTCTCTCCTGGAGATTGTCCACCACTTGGGGACCTCTGACCCCGACAAAAGGTCTCCAAAGGTTCACCGTGGTTTTGCATCGCAATGCACTATTTCTATTATTAAAACTGTCCTGACACGTCTACAGGAGTAGAACCGTTTTGTCCATAATTGCATTAATGTTGTAATGTAAATTCCCAATAGGTAGACCTCCGCTTGTTCTCCTCTTGACCTATTGAGTGATGTGCAGACCAGACCGCACACCGGTGTTGATGTAGAACAACTTTAGGCCTAATGTTTGGAATTCAACTTTGGCTGTCATCGTAATTTTTTATAAAAATAAACGAACAGATGAGATAATGTAAAATTTAACCAATCTTTCAACACTAAAGTGTCCAATATTTTGAGGTTTACTCGAGGGGAAAAGCAAAAAGGAAGATAACTTAAAAAAAAACATCCTTTTAAAGAAATCTTGTTATGATTATCTCATGCTGAGTGTATTTGAAGTGTTTCTCCTCTTGTTGGGTGTGAAGAGTTGCGTTGTTGAAAGCACTTCAACGTACGCCCCAAAAGGCGTTGTTTGTCTTTAAAGTGACTGAAAGAACAATAGCAAGAGGTTACGATGTTGATGTTGTTGGCGTCAATAGGACGTGTAAAGGTCATAAAACACACTGTGAAAACAGATTGGAGTGATCAATTCAAATTAAGAAACTCAGGTTGTCATCCTCAGCTGTCACATCCCATCTCTGAGGACAGACATAAACTGTACCTTCCATTTCTGTAAGTCAGTACAGATAAAAATAGGTCTAGATTTCCCTCTGTTGGACGTTTGGCCGCACCACAGTTGATGAGCTTTGTAAAGAAATTCCTACTAGAACTCTTAAAGCACCACTCAGAAGTATACAGCAAATGTAAAACATGAGTTTTATGTTTTTTACTAAAGAGGAGGGGGAGTTGACCACAACCTTTTTTACTTGGTGTGTGTGTGTGTGTGTGTGTGTGTGTGTGTGTGTGTGTGTGTGTGTGTGTGTGTGTGTGTGTGTGTGTGTGTGTGTGTGTGTGTGGTGTGTGTTTGTGTACATGCTTGTGTGTATGTGTCTGTGTGTGGATGAGTTTGCACATTTGTGTGTGTGTTTACATGTGTATGTGCATGTGTGTGTGAACATGAGTGTGTGAATGTGTAAAACAATCTTATTTAACTCAATTCAACTCAAGCTCAATCACTATTGCTAAGGCTCCAGGCCCATCCAGTTTACACTCTGTCCTGCTTGCGTCAGGTTGTCTATGATTTGCCAACGTTTCACAAAGAAATTGAGGAAATATCGCAAGCGCTGCATTCCTGGACGCCTCGGCCAAACTAGGTTCTGGACACGTGCGTGTATGCCATCAGGCTTACATTACTCAGTCCAAGGATGACGGCTACGACATGTCGATGCTGACCAACAGTCTGGCCACTTGGATGATTGATTTTAATGACCGCCTTACTCTGTGTAATATACAGCCACTCTGATGTTGGCTAAAACATTGTTTATATTCTCTCTTTGGCATCGGATGAGGACCTGGAAGCAATCATCCCCACCGATGCTTGCAACGCTGGGGGTGAATATAATAACACACAATGCAGTATGTTTCTCTTTGTTTGCCAGGAGTTATACTAGCCTAACAGTAAATTGATACAGGGTTTTAGGATTTCAAACAAACCGCCCTCGTAACACAAAAAGGTAATGCAACAATCCCAAATTCTTGGAGTAAACAGGCCATTAAACCCACAACATATTTTTACGAGCGCTGAACTGTTGGAAACAACACCTCCAGGCACTTATCCTGAGTACTCAAAACAGTGGAGGAGGTCTGGTATATAAAGATGCAGAGGTGCATTTATTCTATCACTTGAAAGAATTAACTTTACTCTAACTAAGCACCCCTGAATTATAATAGGTTATGTATCACCTATTATATTTTCCATATCAACAGCTAGCCACAAGGGGAATATATAAATGAAATGTATAGCAGTGTTAATGCTCTGTTGTTACAATAGCCAAATAGTGATCAGTTATCATGGATTAAAGAACTTCGCTCGCATCCGTGGTCAAGACCTCCGATGGTCGCTCTTCCTTTCGGTTCCAAACTCTATGTTAACCTCGATCCTCAGTGTCCCAAAACACAGTGAGCTAGTGAAGCTCGCCGAAGCAGCTTAGGTCCGAGTATATATTAGTGTATTCTACACATCAAGCACTCCGTCATTAGACATACACCATAAAGCAAGTCTGGAGGTCGTGATTGGCCCAGAACAGTCGATGAGTCTCTAATGTATCTGGAGCAGCTATCTTGTTTTCAGACTGATCCTTTTCCTTCTGCTTGACCACTAGCTACTTCCCCCTCGTCTCCTTGGAGGCACTGGGAACAAGCAACCGGATGTAGGGAATGGTTTTGGAACGCGCCCCGCAGTCTGCCGTCAGCACACTGGCTTTGTACGTGTGGTACAATCAACACAATCAACGTCATCCATCGTTACTGATTGTTTGCATAAAGGCTATAGAGAGCCGAGGTTGGAGGTCCGTCTCCACACAGTTCTGATTGGTCCAACGGGCTGTCTGGCTTCAATCTGTCTCAATCCACCTCCACCCATGACAGAGGAGTGCCACCTGGTGCCTACAACGAATGCGCCTCCCTCTGACTGTGGTTGGACAGGCTGTTGAGGAGAGACCGCCGGAAGGACTCGTCGGAAGACTCTGGGATCAGGAACTCCATCAACAGGTCACAGACACAGTACACCAAGTGCCTGCCCAATGAAACCAAAGAGGAGGCAGAATCAGAGGGGGTTTCACGCACCTCAATAATCAATAATCACATGCATATGATATTGATGAATGGGGCAGGATGCTCTAGCTTTTAGGGACTGTTTGACTCCAAGACGACCACCAATGTCTTGCACTCTGAAGCAGTGATTCTCAACTGGTGGGTTTGAAGCCACAGGTGGGTCGCGATGGCGTTCTGAGTGAGTCGCAGAGCATATGCCAAACCTTGATCTTCAGAATGAAGCGCATGAATAAACTAATGTTTCAATATTAATTCATGTTTCACTGGCTTATTATTTCATTGAGTTTAGCCCCAATTGTTGCTGCTTTTTGTTTGTTCCATGTTTTTAACAGTACGGTACATGAAGACATTGCTGATTACTGCAATATTGGTATAACTAACTAACAACACATGTGGGAGGCAAGAGGCTGGACTAGTAGAGAACAAGTAGCTAGCAGATAACTGGTTATAACCCTCCCTAACCTGCTCGTTACTGACAGCTATCTAAATTCACTGTAAAATGTTTTGGTTATAGCACCTGCTGAATGACTTAAGAGACGATAGGCCTGTGAAAGGACATCACTGTTTCTCACTTGTTGATCTGATGGTCCTGGAGAGACTCCAGCATGGTCTCCAAGCTCAGTCTGTACTTCTCGTTGCCGAGCATGTCTCTGACGATCTCTGTTCCATGCACGCGCACGCGCACGCGCACACGCACACACACACACACACACACACACACACACACACACACACACACACACACACACAAACAGAGGTAAAGACACATTCATACGTGCATTGAATTCAGTTCACTCCATAATAATTGATTTTCATAGATACACATGTTTATAGTGATGCAATAGAACAATCCATGGTGGTCTAAAGCAAGCAGTGAGCCTGATTCTAAATTTCAGAACATACCATGAATCAAATGTTCAATGTTTAATATATAATGTATCATAGAATAATCAACACATGAGTTTATCAGAATACATATATATCCAGATAAATTAGCCTATAATAATAGTCCAATAAATAAATAAAATAAAAAAACGGCCAATTAAAAACGACCTGTTTGACTTTGACGCGTCACACACACACACACACACACACACACACACACACACACACACACACACACACACACACACACACACACACACACACACACACACACACACACACACACACCTGGTAGCAGCTGAACGAGGCATTCCAGACACTGCTGCTTGGTGTGGAGCCTCTGGGCAGCACTGCGCTCGGGCCGCGGCTGGGCCGGCAGCGTGCCGCCGGGCCACACGGCCTCCTGCAGCACCTGCAGGTAGAGCACCCAGCAGGGGGCGCTAGTGAGGTGGGCCACGCCCACATCCAGCCACCTATCATCCGCAAGGGAACCCCACAATGATCAGATGTTGAATCTGTGTTTGCGGTAGGCTATTGTTCATGTGCCTTCTGGATGTGTTATAAGAGTAGTATTATGCACTAATACTTGACATCTTTGTAATTCTCGCAACATTCTGTAAACTGTTATACATTTAATAACAGGCATTATTATTTGTTCCACGGCTACAATATGCCACCCTTTTTGACAACGGCTGGGAGAGCTCATCTGGTAATCTTTCAGTCAGTGGTTCATTCAAGAACTCAGAATAGCAGTTTTCCGTGTTGGCTTTCAATCCAGTACCCCTTGCTTTCAGGTGCAAACTAAAGTCCATTACCGAAAGACAGAAACCTTTCACAGAGTAGAAGCTAATACGTTGGTGAACGTTTCATTATGTAGGCCTACAGGACTCCCTTGAAAAATAGGTTTTTAATCTCAATGGGACTTTCATGGTTAAATAAAGGTTACTTGAGTGTTTTCCGTACCCCTCACTAATTTAATCGGAGAACACCAGAGAAGGTCAAAGTCGATTCAAAGTCAGAATGAACGTTGAACGCTGAATGAACAATGAATGTTCATGAACGCCAGTTTAAAATTACTTTGAAAAAAACACAGGGTATAATAATCGGTTCTGGTGTTGATTTGCACTTCTTGGCAACTGCTGTCGAATGTGTCAGAAAGTCAGAAAAAAGCAGGGAGTATAAAAACGGTTTTCATCTTAAGCACGTTTTTTAATAGCGCAAGAGTGACACCTGGCGGACTTCCAAGGCTCTATTTTTACTATACTATATACGAAAAATCCTATTCACTCAAACATGTAGACGAACAATTAACTTTCAAACAGACGATTTGCCTGAAGGACTATGAAATAGAAAACCAAATGAAAAAGTATCAGACCTCTCGATGAAGGTGCCGAACAGCAGACGTATGGCCTTCTGGACGTTCTCTGTGCACAGCCAGCTCCAGTTGTCCTCCATCAGCAGACACATGATGTTCAACACCACATCCGCCACGGCGGTGTCTGACACACACACACACACACACACACACACACACACACACACACACACACACACACACACACACACACACACAGTTGCTTTAGAAAATAGAACATAGAGACGGAGTATAGTGTCTCAAGAGCACTAGGTAATAATGCTAGACAAGGTCTAAATAACGATGTGCTGATGATCCACCTGTTCCGCGGGGCTTCACTGAGGTCCGGCGGATGCTGAGGTCCTCTGTACTCCTGCTCCTGTGGCGGGCGCTCGCTCGGGTCTCTCTGGGCGTACACACCAGTCTCTCCTGCTCCTGGGTGAAGCGCTCCAGCCCCGCCAGGGACAGACCGTTGAGAACCTGCCTCAGGTAGGAGACCACAGAGGACGACAACAAGTGTGGTCGAATACACAAAAATGATCCTGTCGGTTTGGAACTCCCAATCAGTGATTGAAAGAACTCCCGTACTCTTTTCAAATTCTCCCTCTCTCTCTTTATGATGCCTCACCCCCAGCACCCCTAAGCACCGTGTCAAACAGCGGGTAGACAATGAACACGATTGTGGCGTTTCTAATGAAGTTCAAACCGCAAATGAAAATGTTGTATATTGGAAGGTAGATTAGTTGGTAAACTCACAGTGCAGCCTTCACTGATGCAGTAGGACACTTTAGGTTCCAACTCAGGGATGTTGAGAGTCGGAGTGATTTTACTGGGGAAGCGCAACCTCCTGATACATCACAACAAACAAGCAGTTAAACAAACATGTAAACAAACCGATAAACCAACAAGGCCGATAGAGAAACAGGTAGACAGACGGACAGACAGAGCACTGGCTTTAGTGTATCCCAAAATGGGTCTGCACATCATTCAAATACAGCTAGCGTTTACATCTGCTAATAGGTATATTGTTGATGCCAAACACAGACTTCCAACACTCAACTGTAAACTGTATTTCCTGTTGTCCACTGTCCTTCCGTCCGCGTCTCCCTCCGGGTCCTCGGTGGGGCTGGGGGGCTCGCCGCGGGGGAACGCCGTCTTCAGCGTGTCCAGAGCGTTCACGACCATCTTCAGGGGGGCAGTTGGAGGTTCATGATTAGGTCAAATGTATGGCAGACTCTGATAGACATCTTGTCTGACTGTCATTATCACTACATCAAAGTCACAATGCTACCCACTCAAAGGTAGATTTCAAAGATGTGAATGAAGAATGAATTGAAAGACAGATTGAAGACATTCCTAATGTTTAAAAGAATAGGTAATATATTCAATCATTTATATGTTTATATTATTTTGTTTTAGAGTTTTGTTAATGAATTAGTTCCTTTAGTTCAGCAGTTAACGTATTAACTACTACTTCTAACACCACTACGGATACTGCTACATTTCCATCCATGAGCCTTCCATCTCACCTTATCGATTCTAGATTTAACCAAGGGCCGTTTGTCAAAGGACCCACCACAGTCTGTGTGGAGAGCCAGGAACTCCTGCATGTCCTCGCTGTTGGCCGTCTCAGGGATGCTGCAGAGTTGCTAGGTGGAAGAAATCAACTCAGGAAACATGACACGTCCACACTGGAAGTAAGATATGCACGATTATTAAACTCTCCCTCACTTTGAGGAATGTATCCAGCTGGCCTTTACGACTCTCCGCCTTGTCGAGGTCAGCATTGCCAAACGGGAGGTCTGGGAACAGTTTCTTAGGGCCTTTGATATCTGTAATGAAGAATAAAACGGAAACACAGACACACCCAGAGATGTAGTTATGAAACTATTGAGTTTCTGTACCTTTTTTTTTAATCAAACTACAGTGTCGTTTTTTAAAGGCTCTATGTTTTGTGTGCTTCATATGAAACTATGAGGTGTTGTTTTTAAGGCTTTGCTTTAGATGACATTACAGAGTATTGTTTGCATCACTTTTAAGTTTGTCTATACTTTATATGACACTATGGAGTATTGTTTTTAACACCCTTTAGTGTATCTAAACTCTGTATGGAACTATGGAGTATAGCTTTTAAAAGCTCTTAAGTTAATACTTTTGATGAACTTCTTGAGTTCCGGCCTCTCTTCCAGACGGGTTTGTAAGGTGAGGAACTCGCTGTAGCGGCGGGTGACCGTGTGTGAGGTTGTGTGCGGGGTCACGGGCTGCAAAAAACTCTGGCACTCCGAGTCCACCACCGCCTCGTACTGTCGGACAGACAAAGCAGTCAGAGGAAAACACACATTAGCAGGACGGGAATCGGCACGTATCTGAACCTGGGCTACGGCTATGGAGACGATGATCGTACCTTGACGATGTAGAGCGTGTATGGGTGGCTGCTGTTGCCTCGTTGCTCTTTGGCTGTGCTGGTGCCAGTGATTTGTACATTCTGGATGCTAATGTGCGCAACGTTGCTGCGGTTTGGGACCTCAAAGGTATAGTGGGGCTGGGGCAGACCCATCCCTCTCGGGGGAGAGACTGGAGGCGGCTCTTGAGCAATCCCCGCCGGCCAATGAGAGACCTCCAACACCACCAGCGGCTTGGGCCCTAGGCTCCGCAGGGGCGCGAAGCAGCCGGGGGCCTCCTCGTCCTTGAGGGCCATCACATTGCAGAAGTTGGCGGGAGGAGCGCAGTCGCAGAATCCCTCCTCCTCGTCCTCTGACTCGCTCTGGGTAAGGGACTCCGCTGAGAACACTTTGGACTCTGACGATTGGTCGGACTCGGCGTAGAGGCGATTGGCGCACGGGGGCAAGAGGCCCACATGGCAGACCTCCGAGTTCTCCTCGCTCATCAGGCTGACAACGCTGCCCAGCGACAGGTCCCTGCGGCAGGCGGGGCTGGCGGAGACCTCGGGGTCATCCGTGTCGGAGAGGCCAAACGAGGCGGCGCTTTGATGCGAGGAGAGCGAGCAGCAGGTGGCCCAGGACTCGTGTTGCCCCGGTCTCCTGTAGAGACCATCCACCGCCTCGCTCTCCTGCTGGGGTTCCCTGGACTTGGTGAAGACATCCACGATGGTCTGGTAGAGCCAGTCGGGGTCGGACATGCGGCCGATGACCGACAGCAGCAGGTTGCAGGTGATGAGCTCCGACACCATGTACCCCCCCGTGGGCGACTCCATGTGGGGGTAGGGCACCAGCACGTGCAGCGCCACGTTGACCAGGGCGCGGGAGTAGCTGGCCTCGGCCGCGGCGCTCCGCAGGCTGGGGTGAGGGGCACGGTTGGCCTGGCTGTACAGCCGCCACAGGCTCCCCGGCTCTCTCTCCGGCGAGGAGCCCGCCTCCTCCTGCATCTTCCTGGCCGCCATGTAGCTCTGCAGGTGGCCGCCGCACAGCTCCAGGACCCTCTGCACCAGCGCCTTGCGGTCCAGCCGCTGCGCGCGCTCCTTCAGCTCCGTCACCGACTCCAGCATGGTGGCGCGCACCTGCCGCTCAAACTCTCCGTCCAGCGAGTCGGGGAGCAGAGTGCGGTACCAGGATGACACAAAGTCCCGCACCGCCTTGTGAACGGCGCTGTGGATCTCGTGATTGAGCCGGTGCTCGTCCTCCACCGAGGGCAGCGACGGCTGGGGCTTGCCCAGGGGCAGGAAGTGTTCAAGGTGGAGGAGGCTGTTGGCGTCCAGAGCGGCCCGGGAGCCCAGCCAGCCCCCCAGGACCACCAGCAGGCTGGTGAAGACGCAGAGCAGCCAGACGTTGACCAGCAGGTGGAAGAGGACCAGCCAGGCCACCAGAGCCCCCAACAGCAGCAGCTTCCTCTGGCCCAGCAGCTCCGACAGCACCCAGGTGCCCGGGCGTTTGTGTGGACCCATTGGTCCGGTGAAATAGAACTTGAATAACACAAACCGTCATGGTTCAAATCCAAGTCATATCATGCATTTGTTATTGCGGTTAAGTAATGATTTTGTATAATCATTTTCTATGTTCAGTTTCTGTCATTTACCGCCTTTCAAGGTAAATCACTGTTGGGCACAGTGTCCTCAAATAACAAACAATAATCTGGTTGCTTGGTAGCATAGTGCTATCCATATCCACCAATAGGTAGCTAGTGCCCTAGCCTATTGCCGACAGTTGCAGCAGCTCACACACACACACACACACACACACACACACACACACACAAGAAGGAGGGCCTTACTTTTTGACCAAAAACAATAAACCATACCTGCAGATGTACAGAATTTCTCAAACTGGAAGATGCGTGAAAAACATAGCGGTAGAGGAAGCCACTCCTAGACAGAGTAGCTCTTCCTAATCCCATAACATAGATTAACACACTAATCTACTGGGTTAACACCAGACATGTCTCACATGGCAAATAAAGGGGAAGGCCTAGCAAAGGCAATGTAGAAATGTAACAACTATTACTATTACTGCTACTATTGGTAGGTCTCTTGCTTACTCTCTATCTCTTGTTCCTGATCTTTCTCAAATTCTAATTCAAGGCACTATTGGCAGAAAAGTTATTTGTATAAATCTTAGCAATGGCATAAAAATAGAAATAACAGAATATCTCTCTCTCTCTTTCTCTATGGGTTGATGACCAAGAGAGCTTGGTCTTGCCTTAGATTATGTTCTCAGGTAAACCATTGTGGTTTAATCTAATTCAAGCTACTTCCATTTACCTTCCATTTTACTTATAATTGACTTATAATAATTATTTTACCTTTTAAAATAGTTGTCTGTAAGCAATTTGCCCTTCATCAGTAGATTAAATCTAGTCTACGATACAATACGATACAACTTTATTAATCTCCCTTAGGAGAAATTTGTTTGCTTTTAAAAAAATACAAAGTACTATACAACAAAAGTAGACACTAAGGAAAAAAAAAAATACTAAACAAAATGCTAAAGTAAGGAGAAGACAAGACAAACAGAACAAACAACAACAAATAGGGCAAACAAAATAGACGGTATAAACAGTATAAATTATAAATTATAAATGAGAAAAAAGTGTAAAAGTAAAGTATAAAGTGTAAATTGTAAATTATAAAGTATAAAGTGGCTAAGTTCCAGAATTGTCAATTATAAAGTGACTAAGTTCCAGGTAAAGTGGCTAAGTTTCAGAAATGCAATGTAAACAAAGATGCAATGTAAACAAAGAGAAAAAGAAAAAAGTGGCCCAGTGATCAAGTACACACACACACACACACACCCACAGACCTATCTGCATGTACATACATACATACATACACACACGCGTGTACATATATATACATATACATACACATACATATACATACATATACACATATATATATACACACATATACATATATATATACACATATACATACATACATACATACATACATACATATATATACATACATATATACACACATACACATATATATATACACACATACACACATATATATATATATATATATATATATATATATATATATATATATATATACATACATACGGTATATACATATATATACATCAAGCAGAAGAGTGCCTAAGAGGATGTCTTCTCCCTTGCGACCAGTTTACCCAAGTACGAAGGTTAATATTATTGGTTGACTCTTAGGAAGGTAGGCCGGTGACCCATAGAGAAGGGTTTACATTTATATTATTATTAATCTTTAGTTTTACCAGGGTATTCACATTGAGACAGTAGTCTCTTTTACAAATGAGCCCTGGCCAAGAAAGACAGCACTTACCTAAAAGACACATAAAAACAGAGAAACAGATTTAGATGCCACTGAGGAAGGTGGGACAGCTGACCAGAGCACAAGGGTAAACATTTCGATTTGCCTTTAAGGAGGAAGGTAGGACAGCTGACCAGAGCACATTGTAGACATCATTCACTGGTGAGGTGGCTGAATCAAGCACAAAGGTCAATAAATAGATACTAATAGGTCAATAAATAGATAATACTCTGGAGAAAGGCAGGATGGCAAGACAATAAGCAAATTTAGAAAACAAGGCCTAAGTTATAAAATGAACAACATGTAGATTTTTCCATCACAATACACATACATACACACATACACACACATACATACATATATACGTATACACGCATGCAAAAACACACACACATGCATACACATACATCACACATGTTGTACAGATAATGCAGATCATTCTGCTGATTATGTTGTGGATAAAACCCACAATGTAATACTCATCAACAAAATACGAGAGGTCGAGAAGGACTGATCAAGGCTTTATTGTCACTGCACAGAGTAACAACATCACCTGAGTTGGTTTGCAAAGAACTCCCGAACGGTCGTCAGGACCCAAATTATATTCCCATTGTGTTGCTCTGCCAACACAATGCTCTAATCCTTCCCATTCCCCGTTAGCATTTATCTTCCCGCCTCCACTGTCCACAATACATTCAGTAATACAATATAGATACAGTAATACAGTCATTTTGCAAGAATTACATAAAAACATTGTAGTTACACAAAGTTATAGATTACACATTAGTTATATGAAGTGAGGTCTTTGATTAAAATCAATATACGCCTTGTTTATTAACCTGATCTTAAATCACCATGGCTTACCACATGTGTTTAAGAGATGAGCCCTGTAAAACCAATATTAATTTAAACAGTAAAACATGCATTGTAATAGTTAATAATGCCACTTTGCTGTGGCATATAGTCATGATCATAAAGCTGGTACTGTCTGACTTTAACAAAAGTAGGCCTATGAATTAATTGAGTGAACTCAGCCAGTTCACATTGCCAGAATACGCATCACGAGAACATAAGGAGGGGGAACCGCAGGAGAGTGTCTCCGCTCACCGTGATGTGAAAGAGTGCAGGCTCTTGTTGACCAAGGAGAGCCAGGTAATATCAAGTGTTTAACATTTGGCTTTGTTGTAACAATACATATCTTATATTATTGTATGCTGTACTTATAAGTTAACCTTATACTTATAATCTAAGTGAACTGAGAAATAGGCTGATATCATTGACTAGAGGAGTGTCTGTCTGGTGAAGGCCGGTCAGCCCAGGACCCTCTGAGGTGTTATGAATGACGAAGGGACAGGGCCCTCCCCACCCTGTTGACCCGGTTATTTTCTACTATTATTCCAAACATATGGCAGAGATATCCTTTTAAACCTTCATTATTTTCTACCATAGTTCTCATGCCTCGAACTTTACCCAGCTTGCCTCTATGTGACGTTAACAATAGTACAGACTAAGGATCGCTGAGCTTTTCATCCTGTTTTAGAGGGGGGAGTCCACAGTTCACTATAGACAGGTTTCTGGGAAACGTAACAGATGATGGGTACAGGGGGCAGAAAGCATAGACATGGACCAGCATAGAGACAGCAAGATGGCAAGGATTGCAGCCTTTCAAATGCAAATTACAATATAATTTCCTGAATCCATACTATGTGTTTCAATAATCGTGCATTTTGGATGCAGGCGCAGTCTACAGGCGCGATGTTGTTGCGTTGCGTAACAGCATTACGTCACACCGAGTCAGCGGGCTGCGCGCGCGGAGGATCTACTGCGCAGCAGCAACAACAACACAGAACTGACATGCATTCGTAACAAGCTATCGGAAGGCTTTGTTTATTCCACGCAGTATCATCATGGCACCTGTGAAGATGGATCGTCCAGGTAGGCATATCTTACATCCGTACAGCTTGTGTGGTCATTCTCAACCCAATAGTAAGCCTTTTTTTAAGTGGCCTTGGAGTGCAGTTACTGGGACGCATCATTACTAATGGTTTTATAAGTGATAGTTGGGCTACTTCTCAATTCTTGTTGATATGTTCGTCTATGTACATCGATCGTTTTATGTTGATTTAATGAAACAATGTTCCAATATTAAGAACACTTTATGTATATATTCCTTCAAGAAATTACGTAGGCTATTCTGCAGCTGTCGTTATGGTACAACAACTGGATTTAGTAGGATACTGTATGGTTTTCTGCTGAGCTGGAAGAAATTTGCAGCATTAATTGTTTGTAATCATTTTACCGTTAACTAGTTCGATCAATCAATTATGACTAATAATAACTAAAGATTAGTCATATTTGTCCGTACCATTAGAATACAAACAGATTTGGAGAAAGTAGCCTATACACACTAGCCGCGTTTACATGGACACTTCTGTTCTGAATAGAAAGTGGAAGAACAGCTCAATCGGAATAAAAAATGATCATATATACGCCTCAATCGGAATACAATTCTCTGATCGGAATAGAATTCTATGCGGAATAGAAGAGGTGGTGTAGTCCGCTATAATCGACATGTATACACTTATTCCGATTGGTTTGGGGTGGGTGCGGGTAACTTAGAGAGATGGCATCAGCAGCTGCGGTAGTTCGCAATTGGTCCGTCTATACTTTTATGCAACCCGAACTTGCACTGTCAAGGAAAATGGCTTTTTAGCCTGATTCACGTCTGTGTATCACTCTGCAAGTAGTCCGGTAACTTATCAAACCCAGCGGATTCGGTTGCTTAGCGACGTCAACGTCTTGGCGGACTATTTCTCTGCTGATCAACACTACGAATGGTAACAAATAAATTGTAAAAAGACACACCGTGTGAAGTTATTTTTTCGTTTCGGCAAGTAGCCGTGTAATAATGTAGCCTATAGAAAGTAGCCGGTTATTATCTTAAGGCTGCCCCACACTACACGATTTTTTTTATCTTATGCGATTTTTGAGTCGGAGTACACACACTTAACGAGAATCGCAGCCGATTTTTGCTCTCCGATCCTACATAAGATTAGAACACAAGACGGAACACCACACACTACAGGATAATCTTATCCGATTCTCGGCCGTGTAGGCTACGTCATCCAGCACGAGACAATAGATCGAGAGACAAGAGATTGTAGATCTAGAGCAGCGGTTCCCAAACTTTTTTTCCTGCGCACCCCCTTTACGTCCCAACCGGGTTGGCGCACCCCCGATCCCCACTTCAAAAAGAAGGAAAAAAACGCAACAAAGCTTTGTTTTATCGCCATATAAAGACTCATGTTTAATCATGCGCAAATAACCAGAACACGCATGACAATAACAACATCAACAATTAAAACTGCGCGCAGTGATGAACGGGACCTCGCGCCGGCTTGCGGCCGCATCACGTGCCGTCGTAACATGTGTGCTGGCAAGATGTGCACATGTTAGGACCGCACATGACGCAGCCGCAAGCCGGCACGAGGTCCCGTTCATCACTGCGCGCAGTTTTAAAAAAGCGCAGTTTTAAAAAAAATTTGCGCCGGCTTGCGGCCGCGTCACGTGGCGTCGTAACATGTGTGCTGGCAAGATGTGCACATGTTACGACGGCACGTGACGCGGCCGCAAGCCGGCGCGAGGTCCCGTTCATCACTGCGCGCAGTTTTAAAAAAGCGCAGTTTTTAAAAAAAATCGCGCCGGCTTGCGGCCGCGTCACGTGCCGTCGTAACATGTGTGCTGGCAAGATGTGCACATGTTAGGACCGCACGTGACGCAGCCGCAAGCCGGCACGCGGTCCCGTTCATCACTGCGCGCAGTTTTAAAAAAGCGCAGTTTTAAAATCTGTAGAAGCAGAGGTGCCCTGTGGTGTCCTACTGATTGTTTTGACATTAACATGTAAGACCACATTTAACTGAATTACATGTTCATTAACCCTACATCAATGATCCGATAAATTGCCTAGGAGGAGTTAGTTCAAATACAAGGCGACGGAATTCAAAAATGGCCAACTTTAATGGCATGTCATGGACACGCCCTTCAACGTACAATCACAAATAGCATGACTTTGGTTCAGCACCACTCCATGACTGTACTGACCAATTTTGAAGCAGATCTGATAAATTCCCTAGGAGGAGTAAGTTTAATACAAGGCGACGGAATTCAAAAATGGCCAACTTTGACGGCATGCCACGGACACGCCCTTCAACGTACAATCACAAATAGCATGATTTTGGTTCAGCACCACTTCATGACTGTACCGACCAATTTTGAAGCAGATACGATAAATTCCCTAGGAGGAGTTCATTAAAATACAAGGCAAAAAAGTGAAAAAAATTCAAAATGGCCGCCAAAAGTGAAAATTAGAAATGCAAATAGCCGACTTCCTGTGGGGTTTGGGGCATGGGTCCAAGAGGCTTTTCTGTAGGTATGGGCACATTGTACGTGAATACTGAGTTTCATACATATTGGTGAAACGTGGCGCAGGGGCTGCTTTTTAAAGTTCCTGTAGGGGGCGCTACAAAAAATAGAAACACGAATTTTGGTATGTGAGCTATGGGCACCAGTTTACACGTGTGCCGTGAATTTCATATTCATAACTATTACGGTCTTCCGCACAGTGATTTTGAGGCTCTGGCGGCCATGTTGTTTTTTAAATCGACTTAATTTTTGGTGAGCAGTTAGAACTTTGGTACCTAACGGCCACTAAGTCGGTCCCGCTGAAATCAAACATTGCGTCTATGAACTGTGGCGATTTTAGTGTCAGGCCACGCCCATTTCGATGCCACGCCCCATTTGAAAATATGTTGACTTCTTGTTCAGAATTTGATTCTGAACAACTTTTGTATTGGGGCCAACATCATAGGCGTCCAACTTGACGTTGATATGAGCAATTAACTATTTTCGAGGTTTCAACCACACCCCTTTTAGAACTCGTTGATGCTCTAAACTTTATTGTACAGACTAATCCTTAAATCAGATTGAAGATAATGGGCCATATATGATATGTGCCAAAGGATTTTGGTCACAGTCGAAAAACCTGGGATCCTTGGGGAATTTACTGTTTTTAACTAAATTCAAAATGGCGGAAAATATGGCTACCGGAAGTGCTAAGTTAGTATCTGCAAATTTCTTCATTATGAGGATTTGCATATGTGTGCAAAGTTTCATGAGTTTAGGTCCAACCGGTGACGAGTTATGCTTGTGCAAACGTTGAAATTTTGGCATAGTTGGTATAGCGCCACCTAGGGGCGAATGTGAATTTGAGGGCTAGAATATCAAATTTTTCACCAGTCCCACAAAATGCACCAAGAAAAAATGAGTTTTCGAATATGTGCAGGGGGGGAAAAATGCAGTCGAAGATGAGGGAAAATAAGAATAAGAATAATTAAAACTGCGCGCAGTGATGAACGGGACCTCGCGCCGGCTTGCAGCCGCCACTACGAGGTCCCGTTCATCACTGCGCGCAGTTTTAAAAAAAAATCGCGCCGGCTTGCGGCCGCGTCACGTGCCGTCGTAACATGTGTGCTGGCAAGATGTGCACATGTTAGGACCGCACGTGACGCAGCCGCAAGCCGGCACGAGGTCCCGTTCATCACTGCGCTCAGTTTTAAAAAAGCGCAGTTTTAAAAAAAATTCGCAAATTTATGTAATCTGTAGAAGCAGAGGTGCCCTGTGGTGTCCTACTGATTGTTTTGACATTAACATGTAAGACCACATTTAACTGAATTACATGTTCATTAACCCTACATCAATGATGCGATAAATTGCCTAGGAGGAGTTAGTTCAAATACAAGGCGACGGAATTCAAAAATGGCCAACTTTAATGGCATGCCACGGACACGCCCTTCAACGTACAATCACAAATAGCATGATTTTGGTTCAGCACCACTTCATGACTGTACTGACCAATTTTGAAGCAGATCTGATAAATTCCCTAGGAGGAGTAAGTTTAATACAAGGCGACGGAATTCAAAAATGGCCAACTTTGACGGCATGCCACCGACACGCCCTTCAATGTACAATCACAAATAGCATGATTTTGGTTCAGCACCACTTCATGACTGTACCGACCAATTTTGAAGCAGATCCGATAAAATCCCTAGGAGGAGTTCATTCAAATACAAGGCAAAAAAGTGAAAAAAATTCAAAATGGCCGCCAAAAGTGAAAATTAGAAATGCAAATAGCCGACTTCCTGTGGGGTTTGGGGCATGGGTCCAAGAGGCTTTTCTGTAGGTATGGGCACATTGTACGTGAATACTGAGTTTCATACATATTGGTGAAACGTGGCGCAGGGGCTGCTTTTTAAAGTTCCTGTAGGGGGCGCTACAAAAAATAGAAACACGAATTTTGGTATGTGAGCTATCGGCACCAGTTTACACGTGTGCTGTGAATTTCATATTCATAACTATTACGGTCTCCGCACAGTGATTTTGAGGCTCTGGCGGCCATGTTGTTTTTTAAATCGACTAAATTTTTGGTGAGCAGTTAGAACTTTGGTACCTAACGGCCACTAAGTCGCTCCTGCTGAAATCAAACATTGCGTCTATGAACTGTGGCGATTTTAGTGTCAGGCCACGCCCATTTCGATGCCACGCCCCATTTGAAAATATGTTGACTTTATCTTGTTCAGAATTTGATTCTGAACAACTTTTGTATTGGGGCCAACATCATAGGCGTCCAACTTGACGTTGATATGAGCAATTAACTATTTTCGAGGTTTCAACCACACCACTTTTAGAACTCATTGGTGCTCTAAACTTTATTGTAGAGACTAATCCTTAAGTCAGATTGAAGATAATGGGCCATATATGATATGTGCCAAAGTATTTTTGTCAAAGTCGAAAAACCTGGGATCCTTGGGGAATTTACTGTTTTTAACTAAATTCAAAATGGCGGAAAATATGGCTACCGGAAGTGTTCAGTTCAAGAGACTTTTTTGTTCATCATGAGGATATGCATGTGTGTGCAAAGTTTCATGAGTGTAGGTCAAACCGGTGGCGAGATATGCTTGTGCAAAGTTTGCACTTTTGAACAGTTGCTATAGCGCCACCTAGGGGCGAATGTGAATTTGAGGGCTAGAATATCAAATTTTTCACCAGTCCCCACAATTGCACCAAAAAATTTTGAGTTTTAGAATATGTGCAGGGGGGGAAAAATGCAGTCGAAGTCGTGGAAAATAATAATAATAATAATAATAATCACGAGGGTTTCAATAGGGTCCTTGCCATGTTTGGCTCGGTCCCTAATAAACACGAGGGTTTCAATAGGGTCCTTGCCAAGTTTGGCTCGGTCCCTAAATATACAACAAATAGGCCACGGGAGTACAGCCAAGGGACACGACTGACGTTGTGTGCAAGATCTGCTCATGTGTGATACGCGCAATAGACGGGCAGACGACCGATCTACATGACCACTTTATGCGCCTCGCAGAAGTTAATAGAAATGATGATAAACAAAATATCACGGAGCATAGAGCAGGATTGTGAACGTTTACAATGTATCATGCCAATTTACAATCTGCAAAATGTGTCTGTGTTAGGATATTGATGCTGCGCGCCTCCTATTTGCAACGGAATTTGTTTAAGATATAAAAACATTTAATTTAACACACACGCACTAAAACAGATATTTTCGTTTTTAAATAAATATTTGGAAACGAAAATTGAAAAGTATTGAAAAGTAAAGAATTGAATGCGCTTTGGCATTATGGAGCACCTTCGGGTCAGCGTGTGTGTGTGTGTTTTGCGTGTGTGTTTGTGTGTGCGTGCGTCGCTATTATGTTGACTACACACTCAACATGCCGAAAATATCTAACATGTTGGATAACCCCGATTTTGAGATTTTCGTCCCGATTCGGCTGCCATGGGAACGCCACCCCGATTCTCGTAAGGGGCAAATCGGCCACGATATCGGGACATTTATCTTGTAGTGTGGGTTCAGCTTAAAATAAGCCCCTTAAAGCTGACCCCACACTACAAGATAAATGTCACGATATCGTGGCCGATTTGCCCCTTACGAGAATCGGGGTGGCGTTCCCATGGCAGCCGAATCGGGACGAAAATCGGCCAAGATTATCCTGTCTGCCGTAGTGTTCTAAGATAGAATCTCATAAACTTCAGACCACCCGATCTCAAAATCGGGGTTATCCAACATGTTCAATATTTTCGGCATGTTGAGTGTGTAGTCAACATAATAGCGACGCACGCACACACAAACACACGCGCAAAACACACGGGGTCGCCCTGTCGGGGCCTACCGTAATTTCCCGCATATAGGCTGCATCATGGATAAACCGCAAGCCTTTCATTTATGTATTTAAAAAAGCAGAATAAGCCGCACCCATATAGGCCACACAAGTTTCAAATGCGCTAATTATGTAATGAATAGGCATATAAAACCCTTCAGCCAAGTGATCACTGCAAATCGATGTTAAACTTGAACTTGCTTTCCCCCCCTTTAATGGTGCCTTCTATTGGTGCCTTCTATTTGTCCACCCGACTCGATCTGCGAGTCGGATTTACGAGTTACGAACCGGAAGTTGCAAATAGAACGCCCCCGAGGTCATAAAAACGACTCGTCAACTCGTCTGAACTCAGAGGACCCCGAGTTCAGTAACAAAGATGGCTACTCCGAGCATCACATGTAGTAAACATTGTGGTTTTCTACTATTTTAAGCACTTGTGTTTTTGTTGTAACCAAATGAAGAAATCGAATATATAGTTTGTTTCTGTCAACCTCAATTGCTTGATTCAACAATACTTTTTGGCACTTTGACTACCGGATCAGACCGCAGCAAAAGCCTTGGACTTTCCTATCGCCAACATGCCTCTGTACTCGGATGTCTCAGGCACAGAGACTGGGAAATGCACAGACTGCACCAAACTGCAACAGACAGTGGCTCTATTTGAAACGAGGCTAGCAGCATTAGAAAAATGCAAAGGACTCCTCCAGGATACAGTGCCGATGGGTGAGTTTGCTGAGCTAGCTCAGACAAATACACAACAGGATGATCAAAGCTACACTGTATCCTTCCCGAAGCTGGACAAGAGAGAGACAATTCCAACTGCCTCTCATTGGCACAGAGTCGGCGCTAAGCCCAAACAACATTCCAAAGTGAATCAACAAGTTCACTCAACGCCAAATGCTAAGCTTCCCAAAGCTAAAATCAGCCGGATTAGCCAATCGCTGAAGTTTACCATGCCGCTGAAGAACCGGTTCCTGCCACTCCAGGAGTCCACGAACGCGCCTGCCACCCATGCACCCCTAAGCCCCGAGATGCGTCCAGACGGATGGTGTGGACAAAGACCGACCATGACCCTGTTGCCAGAGAGGCCAGCTGCGCATGCATCTGCCACCCGGGCACCCCTGAGCCCCAGGATGCGTCCGGACGGACGGTGGGGACAGAGACGGAACAAGAACAGTCGCCACGGAGTCGAGCTGTGCATGCGTCTGCCACCGCCACCTCAAGCCAACAAGGGCCCATCTCACAGAAAGCAGATGAACCAGACACTCTGATTGTAGGAGACTCAACCATAAAGGATATAACCGGTAAGAAGATCAAAACATGCTACTTCCCAGATGTGATGGTTAGTGATGTCAACCAGAAACTAACCACAATTATATTGGAAAACCCCAAAATCTCACAGGTTATTGTGCATGCAGGACTTAATGATATTCGAAGAGAACAGTCAGAACTTCTGAAGAGGGATTTTACTGAACTATTGGACACACTGGACAAATGACACGTTAGGTCATTCATCAGTGGACCCATACCAGCAGTTGACAGGGGAATAAACAGATTCAGTCGTCTACTTGCACTGAATACATGGCTTTCAAGAGTCTGCAATGAAAGAGGAAGGGGCTTTATTGACAATTTCAACTTGTTCTGGGGGCGCAAATATCTTTTCAGAGCAGATGGCCTACACCCAAACAGGTTAGGCTCAAAACTTCACAAGTAATGTTGACAATCTTCTCTTCTCACTCTCCCACCATGAGAAGAAGCGAGACTACAGCCTCCCCCACACATCTACTGTCCCACTATCTGACACACAGATAGCAGACAGACCACAGACCTTGAAGAGAGACAACAGCCTGCCCAACACCATCGACAATATGCCTCCCCCCTTTGCCTCTGACCTCCAGCTGTCCCCCGTTGATGATGACCACCAGCCTCATCTCTCCCATAGCCACAACGACAACTCCAGTTCCACTGTCTCCTCCCTTTATGATTTTCCAGATGAATTTAAGAAAATGAGAAATGTTGGCATCAAAATTGCATCTGCGTCAATGAAATAATCAGCCCTTAATTGTCAGCCTTTTTCTCGGCCATCCAATCATAGGGCTTTCATTCGTTTACGTTCACCATCTAAAAATGCGCGCAAAGCTGTGTTCGAAATCGTTTCCTATTCCCTCACTCACTATTCCCTATATATTGTTTATGATATAGTGAACTATATAGGGAACGAACAAACGAGAATTCGGACACTACGCTGAACATTTCTGAACGTCATTTGCGTCAGTAAATGCGCCCGCATTGCATTGTCGTATACGGGAGTAACATGGGTAATAGGGTCCGCGGGTGTAAATGTTGACTGTGGGGGGGGGGGGGGGCGATCGGGATTGTTGACGCGGGGGGGGCGGGGGTGGACCGTGAGAGTTGGCAGCTCTGCCTGCGTTCAATAAATGTGATGCGCAGATGCAGTTTTGCGCAAGTTTAAAAAACGTCCGTGTAGTTTGTCAGCTGTGATAAAATGCCTTTAATAAATTCCTTTATGTCATAAATATAACATGCCTGATTAATGTTTGTATGGTGCATCTAATCTAGGCCTATCTTATTTTCAATCAAATTGGTTTTGCCCGCCCATTTTTTTCTGTGCCCACCCATATGGACATTTATGACTACGCTACTGGTAGCCTATTAGGGGTGGGAATCACAGGGTACCTCACGATACGAGATACCAATAACGCGATACAGCGATTCTGAAATAATCAATATATTGTTAGGCAATCCTATAACGATACATCAAGATATATGTCCAACGATGAATACAAAATGACTGTGAAAAGGTACTGGATTTCGGTCTTTATTCATGGTCCAAACTGAGTTTTTCAGTTACTCATCTTTGGTTAGTTAACTTCTAGTTCCCTTCAAGTTTCCTTCATTCATGTGTTGAGTGCCACCTCGAGGAGCAGGGAAATCGGTTTAGAGTGCCCTATTTTATTAATGAAAATATAGATATTTCGGGTATTTCCTGTCTAACGCTTCAGGAGTATAAAAATGCCATAAAAATGCCAAGTAAATTCTTAAAAAAACAAAGAAAAACATTTTTTTATTGAAAATATTATATTGATATTTAGTGCCAGTTTATCGATTCTCGTATCACACGAAGAAGGGAAACTATATATTTCAGCATCTATATTTTGTCCCACCCTTACTGTGTACCCCGGTGCAGGTGTCAGCTCTTCCCCTACAGATAGTGTGACCAGATCCCAACAAACCAAATGTGGCAAGAGTATGTTTGTGTGGGACATGCTGAGGTTTAGTCTAATAAAGTATAAGTCTTTCAAACCTAAAAAAAATGCTAAGCTTAAATACTCGATGTGTAAGCCAGGGCGAGTTTTTTTGTGTCTATATAAACCACCTTGCTTTCTACGCAGATGACACCCTGCTATCCGATGGCAGTGGGGAGAAGAAGAGTGCCTCATGGGTACTTAAAGGCCTTGAGTGCATTGCTCCCCTGGTGCGCTCCGTGGAGGAGACCCCCGAGCCCATCCCCACCACCGTACAGGGGACCATCCCCTCTTGGATCCACGGCAACCTGCTCCGCAACGGACCGGGGAAGTTTGAGTTTGGGAACACTCAGTGAGTCCTAAACAAAAAGTGATACACATAATTAAAAAAAAAAAATTCTTTACCCAAAATATTCTTTACTGATATACTGGCCACAAATGACTGAAATAATTGGACAATATTGTAAAAAATGTGTAATATCATTCATTATCAGTAGATCAAGTGAAAAGTACAGATAGTAACACCTTTTTTGTGCTGTCATTCACATAACAATGTTGTTGTTTTTGTCTGTTGCAGCAGTTCCATATGGCAATCTGTATCAGCCCTAATCCTCTCCCATCCTAGGAGTAACAACGCCTTGAATGTCCCTTCCCCTCCGCAGCTACAACCACTGGTTTGACGGCATGGCGTTACTGCATCAGTTCAAGATCGCGGCGGGAGAGGTGACCTACCGCAGTCGCTTCCTGCAGAGCGACTCCTACATGAAGAACAGCGAGAAGGACCGCATCATGGTGTCCGAGTTCGGGACGCTGGCCCTCCCCGACCCCTGTAAAAACTTCTTCCAGCGCTTTCTCTCACGCTTTGAGATGATCCGTAAGTGACCGCCTGAAATGAGGACCGGAAAGGTTGAGTGTTCCTATAATAGAGGGGTTAGATACTGGATACTGTGTTACTAGGGGTTAGTTACTGGATACTGTGTTACTATAATAGAGGGGTTAGTTACTGGATACTGTGCTACTATAATAGAGGGGTTGGTTACTGGATACTGTGTTACTATAATAGAGGGGTTGGTTACTGGATACTGTGCTACTATAATAGAGGGGTTAGTTACTGGATACTGTGTTACCATAATAGAGGGGTTAGTTACTGGATACTTGTTCTGGGTTCAAAATGTAGAATTTGTGGTGGCATTGGTTCTTATCCTGTTTTAACATCAAGCTGCCTTTTGACAGATTGCTGTGTGACTTAAAAATATATACATGTGAAACAGAACCACGCAACATGCTCTGAAATATCACAGATTGAAGACATGTGACAGGGTGTGTATGTTAATATATACACTATAGAAGATGGCTGTTTGGAAGAGCGCCTATGGCCAGCTGTGTTGTGTGCAGGCCTACTCTCTCATTCAGCTGTGTTACGTCAACTACACAGTTTTTACACAACGTTTCAGGAGTTTCACTCTCACAAGATAATTTCCAAGACGGTCCGCAGCCTAGATGTAGGTATCTGACCCCTGACCCCCACCTGCCCTGGATAAAAGCCTGTGCTAAAGGACAAAATAAAACAAGAGCATTGTAAAAAATAAATCACAAATATTTAAGCCACAACATGCTCATGTCTTCTGTCTGAAGAAGTCAGTGAGTGTGTTTCATAGCGAGTGTTTTTCATAGTGAGTGTGGTTCATAGTGAGTGTGGTTCATAGTGAGTGTGGTCCATAGTGAGTGTGGCTATAGTGAGTGTGGTTCATAGTGAGTGTGGTCCATAGTGAGTGTGGCTATAGTGAGTGTGGTCCATAGTGAGTGTGGTCCATAGTGAGTGTGGTCCATAGTGAGTGTGGTCCATAGTGAGTGGTCCATAGTGAGTGTGGTTCATAGTGAGTGTGGTTCAGGTCCATAGTGAGTGTGGTTCATAGCGAGTGTGGTCCATAGTGAGTAGTTCATAGTGAGTGTGGTTCATAGCGAGTGTGGTTCATAGTGTTTGGTTACATTTATTTCCCTGGGCCTCCTGGTTGTACAGCGATGATGGGAAACAGATGTTCCTCTTTACATCCAACACTAGCACGATGCAGCACCCAACCAATGTCTGCCGGGAGAGAAGTCACATGAAACACAAAGAATGTTTATGAGGGAATGGCTGCAGTCTTGAACTTGAGACTCATTCCGGTCACATGCTATGAATGCTACGTTAAGTGCAAGTTCAGCATTCCGGCGAGCAAACAAGGGTGGATCTCTGGAGTCCTCCTCATGTCACTAAACAGCTGTGTTGGCACACTGAGCGGGCAAACTCCTTCAATTAATACATGTATGAAATCAACTGAACCTGAAATAGAACTCATATATATAAAGATAGATAGATAGATAGATTGATCTGCACTATAATGTTGTGAATGATCTGATTGCAGAGCCCACGGACAATGCAAGTGTGAGCTTTGTGAAATACAAGGGAGACTACTACGTCAGCACTGAGACCAACTTGATGCACAAAGTGGATCCAGAGAGCCTAGCATCGATAGAAAAGGTAATCATTAACCCCAAATAGAACACATAAGAGCATCTGTTATTTACTGTTCTCTGCACGCAATTCACAACTGATTGATCATGCTTTTGGTGTTTTGGATCCAGTGGAATGCACGCCCTCTCCCTCTACTTACTGCAGACTCTGTGGACACTTTAACAGTGTCCACAGAGTCTGAGATATCTGGGCGTATCCCCTTTAAGAGTAATGTTTTCATGCAGGCTTTGGGCTAGCGCTATGCTGGTTGTACTGTATTTTATGTCTTTTTACTCTTATGTGTTTTTTATTGTCTCATATTTATTTATGATTGTGAAGCACTGTGGGACCTTTGTCTCTAAATTGCGCTATATGAATAACCTTTACTTCTATAGTTAAGGCCTGGTTGCTAAGACCTCAGGTTGATTGTTGAATTGTTGATGTTGTCTATGTCGACAAGCATGTCAACATAGACACAGACATCGACATAGACATGCTGGCCCAGTGGTGCGGTCCAGATTGTTTTTTCTGTGAGCACTATTGGGGAAAACTCCCTATCCACGGAAGTTACTATTTGTTCACTTCTGTTGTAAAGAAAACAATATACAGTTTTGGGAGATGCTAATCACTCTTCTGGAATATAATGGATATCACTGGCTAGCCAACTGCTTAATTCCTGAACGTATGTACACCGCGAGCAGTGGTGAGCTTAACAAAAATCCTGGCTGGTTTACATGTCAACAACTAACTAAAATCGGCCAAATCCTTTTGAGATCATGCTTTCTTCTGCTAACAAGTCAACCAGTCATGAGTTAAGACTTACATTTAGGGTTTTCGTATGTCTACATTGCATTACAGGTAGACTGGAGCAAGTTTGTGGCTGTGAATGGGGCCACTGCCCACCCCCACTACGACCCAGATGGGACGGTGTACAACATGGGAAACTCGTACGGGAGCAAAGGTGCGTGCAGGCGGGCTGTGGGCATTGGAAGCTCTCTCGACATAAACATCAACAAACCCCATTCCAAATACTGGAAATAAGAATAGCAGCAGCAGCAGGATTGTGTGACATCACGTTTGTTACCTTGTTTATGTGTGTGGGTGTGTTTCTGTGTACGTATGGAAGTGTGTGTTTATATTGGTTTTGGAGTCATCTTGTTTTTGAGCAAGAGTTGTATTTGTTTGTGTGTGTAAGGGTGTGTGTGTGTGTGTGTGTGTGTGTGTGTGTAAACACCTGGGGCCTCATGTACAAAGCTTGCTTACGCACAAAAAAGCTGCGTAAGCAACTTCTTACGCAAACGTTCGGATGTACAAAGACTGACTTGACGTGAGAAAGTGCGGTTCTCCACGCAAACTAAATGCCTGGCTTACGCACATTTCTGCTGCATTTTGTCAGTTGGCGGCACATAGAGGCAATGCAGCGCAACAACATTAGGCCTACTCGATCACGAGTCATGAAGTAATATTGCAATATGAGGTTATACGTGATCTTAAATGCACTTCAATCATGCGTTATTGTTGTCGAGACGCATAATGTGACACAGTTGTTAGGCTAAACTTAAACAGACCCATAAAACTAAATTGTCAATATTGGAATTAAAAGGAAATTAAAAGGAAGCAATATTATTTTCAGTGATGGCTTGTTTATTAAACGTTACATATTTTCCGGACCACTGGGCTAATTGATTTCTCTTCACGCATTTGTTGTGAAATTATTGACTGCAATATTTTTATGTGATGTTGAGTGGAGTAAGCACAAGCCATTGTTACTTAAAATAAATCCATCAATGAACCAGTCGGCCAATTTCGAATTATGTACATGTTATTGACACCTTGGGTGTATGGGAACAACCTATCGTGAGCATGCATCCAAATAAATGAGAATATAAAAGCATACGCAAAATGTGGCTATAATCGATGTGTGTGTGTGTGTGTGCGTGCGTGTGTGCAGTGTTGGCCTTGTTAGAAGATATTCAAAATGAATGGGTGTTCCGCGACTATTATGATTTTTTGGCTTATGTTGATGACTGGCTTATCAGCCGATTCAGATTCCCAAGAGCTATCCTCTTGGAACTATGTATTTCTCCTAACGAGGGCACTACTGCAGGCCTATTTATACTAATTAGCATATTAAATGAGGGAGGAGACTGGGCGGAGAGTCAGGCTTGTGCATGTGCGCTCAATTTCACGTTAATTGGGATGTACAAAGAGAATCTGCGTGAAATCTTGCTTACGCAAGGATTGATACATCCAGATTTTTTTGTGCGCAGCAGCTTTCCAGATTTTGGCGTCCGCAAAGTTTTAGTCGGAAATCCACGCAAGTCTTAGTACATTAGGCCCCTTGTCTTGCTTGTAGGTGCACTGTACAACATCGTGCGGGTCCCTCCAGAGAAGGCGGACTCTACTGAGACTCTGCAGGGAGCCACAGTGCTGTGCTCCATCATGCCTGCCAACAAGTCCCACCCCTCCTACTACCACAGCTTTGGTGAGTCACCAGGTGCCCATGGCCTGGGAGAACCACCAGCTTTTTTTCTCAGATTCCTGCTTCTCGTTTCACTTGCTTTCCTCTGGGCAGCGTAGTGAGTGATTAGTTATCATGATCATTTTATGAAGAAAATTCTGGCTACATTTCACAACCGTACTTGATCAGAAGGTAACAAATACAAAAAGGTGTAATCGTTAAGAAATGTATCCTATCCCAAACATATGGTGTTTATATTCCATTATCAACACCAAGCTTGTCATTTGAACTCTTTCTTTCTTTTTGTCATTTGAACTATTTTTGCTTTTTAGTCGTGGGAAGTTTGGAAGTTTCTAAATGCGTCTTTTAGCTCATCATTGGTCTCTGTTCTCCGTCTGTAATCCCGAAGCAATGTCAGAGAATTACGTGGTGTTCATCGAGCAGCCCATCAAGATGGACCTGCTGAAGATCGTGACCTGTAAGCTGAGGGGGAAGGCACTGAGTGAAGGCATCTACTGGGACCCCAAGCAGGACACCGTGTTCCATCTGGTGGACAAGAAGACAGGCCAGGTGGGTGGAGGCTGCAGGCCGCACGGACAGGGGAGACCTCCAGCATGTACACAAGAGCCATGGGTACTGGCCTGAGCCAGAGGGGTCACCAGCACAGAGCCTGTCAAGTTAACAATATATAATATTAAGTAAGCAATGTTGAATAAGAGGTAATTGATTCATTATTTTTTTCTGATTGCTTAGGCACGACCTCTGAAATATTATGCTATTTTTGCAAAACACCAATTACACCTTGATACACCAAACCAGGAAACAAGAAGACAAACAATAAGAGTTAACCTCAAACATATCAGGAAACCAATTTTTTTGCGTTAAAACCTGCCTCCTCCACATATATAAGCTCATGTTCCTGTGCATCTGCTTCTAGCTCCAAGACTCTCTGAAAGACACAAGACAAACAAATGTAGAGACAGGGATTCCTCAATATGATGTTAATACATTTGAATGATTTTAGTGCTAGATCCATCTTGTTGTGAAAGTACGGTACAATATCCTTCAAGTCAAACTGCAGCACTGAGTTACTGGCCGGTTCTCATCTCAAAATATCCGGGTGATATCAGTGTACAGTGGCTCAGATTTAGTAGAGCCTGTGGCCCCGCCTCCATCATGCTCATCCTATGATTGACAACATGGTCAACCAAAGACCCTCTGATTTCATCAATTATTGTTTTCCTAAATCCTCTTCCTCCTCCTCGTCCTCTCCTCTCCCTCATCTTACTTCTCCTCCCCCTCTACTTCTTCACCTCCTCCTCGTCCTTCTCCTCGTCTTCCTCCCCCCTCCTCTTCTTCACCCCCCCACATTCTCATCTTCTTCCTCCTCCTCCTCTTCATTCTTGACCTCCTCTTCCTCCTCCTCCACCTCTTCCAGCTCCACCTCCTCCTCCTCTTTCAGCTCCTCCTCCTCCTCCTCTTCCAGCTCCACCTCCACCTCCTCCTCTTCCAGCTCCTTGTCTTCCTCTCCTTTACCCCCTCTTACACTCCTCCCTTATTGGCCTCCAGTGTGGTCTTCAACCAAACGTCTACCTGTAGCCTATTCATATATCTCAAGCTCTGATTTTGAAATCAGTGAAACAGTGAACTGTTTGCCCATGTCAATGTGGTTTCTAGAAGTGTGTAATCAAATGACAAGCTGAGTGTAAAGCGGAGACAGGCATTCAGTTTCACTCACTTGGTAAATGCTTTGGCTGCAAGGACTAATGGTCACTGTTGGTGTTCAAGCAGTCAGAAAAATCTGAAGGAATCAGTCATCCCAGATGAGGAACTAGGGGATGTGAAAATACTAGCTGCACTAGTACTAGGCAAAACTAGGCAAGTTTAGTTATACAGTTCATTTAAAACAGTGATAAAAGGAAATACCAAACATAAGAATAAAGAATACAATGCACAGGAAGGAAGGCTTTAAAAGAAAGAAGCTGTGAAAATAAACACTTTGAGCCGAGACTTAAAAGTGGCTAGATTTAGGGCAAACTTTAGGAAGTTTCTACCAGCTGGTAGCTGCATAATGATGAAGGCAGCCTCACCATGCTGCTAGTAGTTTTCATCAGACAAACCGCAGTGAGGTCATGCTGGCCTCTATGCTAGAATTCCAATCCTTTGCTTCTTTGCACATTCTTCAACCATGTCATGCACAGTATGACCTCAAGCGTGCAGTGTGTGTGTGTGTGTGTGTGTGTGTGTAGCCATGTAATCGCAGCCAGGCGTGCAGAACAGATCCAGGCCAGGCAGGGTGGAGTGAAGAGGCGTTGGCAGTGTGCATGTGATGTAATGTGGTGTCGTTTCTCCAGGCGAGCTCGGTGAGGTACCACACCAAGGCCATCTCCACCTTCCATCAGATCAACGCCTTCGAGGAGGACGGCTTCCTAATGCTGGACATGTGTTGCTCAGAGGACGGCCAGGCCATCAACAACTACCTCATCCAGAACCTCCGCAAGTCTGGAGACGCCCTCGACCAGGTCAGCCAATGAGATGCTCTTGATCGGGTCAGCCCATGGTTAGTCTTTGTCAGGTCGGCCAATAAGACGCAGTCTATCAAGTTAGTGAGTAATATGCTCTCTTTCAAATCAGCCAATGAGATTCTCTCCATCAGGTGAGCTGATGAGATGCTCGCCATCAGGTCAGCCAAGAGGGTCTCAAGGGTCTCATCAGGTCAGCCAATCACCCTGAATGCATGGAAGCCAGTATGACACACTGGCAAGAGCCAGGTTGGGGATTTGGCCACCTGGATCAGCACAGTGCCATTGGATCTTTGATTGACCACATGGGAGGTCAGGACCTCGGTCTAACGTCTCAACTGAAAGAAAGTTCTCTCTGAAAGACGGTGTCCCTGTCACTGTCTGGGGCATCGGGCATATTTAATTTCATTGCATACTATTTCCCCCCGACAAGCCCTGCTTAGCTTCCCCAAGAACCCAGCAGCGCACCTCAGATAGCCTTTGTGCTTGGGTCCCCAGGATATCTGCTGATGATGTTTCTGTCCTCCAGGTTTATAACGATATGGCCAGAGTGTTCCCCAGGCGCTTTGTCCTGCCCCTGGGCGTCACCAGCGACACCCCGAGTGACCAGAACCTCAACACCAGACCGGACAGCCTGGCCACCTGCGTGAAGACCGGCCAAGACAAGGTGAGCAGAGTCGCAGTCGCAGTTGAAGATAAAATAAGATGATCATATATAGAGGGGGATACTTTGTTCTCCTATTGTGCAAAGATCAATAATTTTCTTAGGATTCAGAGTGGTGTTCCAGTGTGCGTTAATCTCACTCCTTACAGTGAAAATGTTCTTTCACCCTCCAGAACAAAAGTTACACTACACTACGGCTAGACATGTGCCCTGAACTAACCCAACCGTGCGCAAAAAAGACTATGCTGACCTTTGTTGACAATGACACAACGTGTCAAAACAATAAACGAATATCGGGTTGTGCCTTTACAGTAGCTCATATAAAGAGGAGGCTTAATAATATCTCTCTCTGTGAGCAGGTGCTGTGCGAGCACGAGGATCTCCACGGCGACGATCTCCATGACTACGGAGGCCTGGAGTTCCCTCAGATCAACTACGGCCAGAAAAACACGCGGCCGTACCGCTACTTCTACGGCTGTGGCTTCAGACACCTGGTGGGGGACTCTCTGCTGAAGATGGACCTCCAGGACAAGTCCCTCAAGGTGGGCTGGGAGGGGGGGGGGGCCCAGATGGTGTCTTTACATTCTACATTAAGGGGGTCTGGCTGACGCTTTTATCCAAAGTGACTTGCGGAGTCAACCACGCAGGGCGACAGCACAGCTCGTCAGCGACAGTCAGGGTGAGGCGACTGGCTCAGGGACACCTCGACACTCTAGCCAGGAAGAGCCGGGGATCAAACTACCAACCTTCCGGTTACCAGTCAACCCGCTCTACCTCCTGCGCTGCTGCCGCCGTATTTGTTATAAAGAACACGATACACAGGCGTCACGTCCAGCGTCACAATAATTAAATGCGTACATTGATCCTCAACCGCCTTGAATTGCATCTTAAAGTTAGCGATACTAGCAAGAGCTAACTAAACACACAGGAAATAAGGAATAGTGTGTTGAGTTGACGTGTGTGTGTGTGTGTGTGTGTGTGTGTGTGTGTGTGTGTGTGTGTGTGTGTGTGTGTGGGGGTGTGTGTGTGTGTGTGTGTGTGTGTGTGTGTGTGCGGTCCGCAGGTGTGGCACCAGCAGGGCCTCTACCCGTCTGAGCCGGTGTTCGTGCCCTCACCCGACGCCGTCGACGAGGACCAGGGAGTCATCCTCTCCGTGGTGCTCACCCCCTCACAGGTAAAGCTGAGCAGCGTGTGGGCAGGATCCATGTCGGAACTCAAGAGACGTGGACCCCTGACACCAAATGTACACAAAAACGCCAAGCGATTAAAAAGGGTCCTCGGGCAAATGGAAACATTGATCCATAGTTGTCGCAGTCATTCAAACGCACTGCTGAAAAGTGGTCGGTGTGTATCACAACCCATTAAAAGCAAAGCGCAGCCGTGCCACTGCTATCTGCACATGAGGCAGTGACAGTTTTTAGGAAATGAAACATGACTTTTTACATAACTTGATAATGCATTGAAAATGCAGAAATAAAATATGGGTACTCAGTGGTTATAATAATAATAATAATAATAGATCGTTATTTTACAGTGCTTTTCTTGGTACTCACAGACACTTTACAAAAAGGAATACATACAGACAGTACAGACACCCAAACAAAAGGCAAATAAACAACACTACAACAATAGACAACACATTAAGAGAGAGAAAGAGGGTGGAAGATGGCAGAGGATGATTTGTGTTTTTGTAGGTGGTCCTGAAGAGATGGGATTTAAGCTGACTTTTGAACGAAAGGAGTGTATCAGAGTTTCGGATGGCCAGAGGGAGGGAGTTCCAGAGGGTTCTTCATAGAATCCTGACAATGTGCTCGTGCGTGGAGCTCTGTCTCAGCAGCGGCGGCGGCCCAGAAGGCAGAGGTCATCAGCCCTTCAGCTCGTATCACCTTGATGTTTCTAAAAAACCCTTTATACAGAAACCCAGAAGAGCAGCTCAGGGAGAATGATTATACGTGCATTGGGGATACTTTGTTCTCCTATTGTGCAAAGATCAATCATTTTCTACTTATTTTTTGGACATTAGGATTCAGAGTGGTGTTCCAGTGTGCGTTAATCTCACTCCTTACAGTGAAAATGTTCTTTCACCCTCCAGAACAAAAGTTACACTACACTACGGCTAGACATGTGCTGTGAACTAACCCAACCGTGCGCAAAAAAGACTCTCAGGACAAAAGTGGCGAGTGTCCATCCATGTGAGATGAATAGAAGTTATTCCCCCCCCCATCCGCACAATATAGAGAAGACAGGAGATGAAATGCCCGCGGAGGCGACGCCGAAGCCCACGGTTCTCTGAGCTGAGGTCCACAGAACAGCCATCCCAACCCGCTAGGTAGAAACACACAACCCGCTGGAAGCGTAGGAGATCATTTAGGATAGCACCAATGGGAAATTTAACTGTGTGTTCTGTCTGCATACAATACATTAAGGAGGCCTATGCCAAATATAATAAAGGTTTCTGATATATTCGTGTCTCTCCGATTGTACCTTATACTGGCCAAAACAATAACTGTGGGTTCCTCTTCTCTCCGGGCCTCTTCAATGCACGTAGAGTACGGCTAGAGTCCTCAACAGCGGTTTGTTGATCATTTGTTCCTATAATTTTATTTAAGGTGGTTAATAGAAAGGCACCGCAGTGATTTGAGTGGATGATATTCGCTTGCAAAACAAAACAGCTTGTTGGTTAAGGACAAATTACTTTCAGATAAGTCTGGGCATTGGACAATATTTCACACAATTGGAGCACTGATATTAGTTTTCATCGTGTGGTTTTTCTAATATCAAGGGCATCGAGTGGCACTTGAGAATGTGTGAAACAATGTAAAATGTGTAAACAAGACTAATCTGATACATCTAGGCTCTCAATGAGCTATTGAGTTTAGAAAGTGAAACAGGGGAAATATTAAACCCCAAACTAAAGTCTATCCGAGACAAACCAAATACATAAAATGCCTCTTAAACAAATTTACGGTATCAAATTCTGCGATAGGCTATAATATAAAATAAACTCAATAACTCTCTGTTCTTGTGACGGTCACACATCGCCATACTGCAGAGTAGAATTCTCAACTGCGTCATTCATTATTATGTTAGATCAATTTGTTCTTTCATATAAATATATAAATAAAAAGGTTAATGTCATTATTGCCATTTTTATTATATTCTACATTATCTCCTAGTAAACAATGTAGGTCTTCTCTTGTGTGACCCCTCTTGAAAAACAGTACAGCCGATCTGTCTGGAGGTGTGATGGTAACTAATAGGCCTGTGTGACTATAAATACATAGATAAATCTTCCAAATGCATGAGAATCAAAGTCTAATGTCTAAACGAGCCGTGGTTTCTCAAAACGCTAAATAAAAGGGTAATTAAAAGAAAATCCAAAAAAGATTTCAGTATACCGCTCACACGTAAAATACACAAAAAATAATATACAAGCACACAGAATGCAATGTCATGGACACAAGATCAGGAAACATGGACCATGTCACATTTAATGAAATAGTGACATAATGACTTGGTTTAGAGATGATCAGAGATGTTGTGTCTGAGACGGGTTGGGTTCTCGCACTCTCGCTTTACCAAGGAGGAATATACATATTTGGTCTGACCAACGCAGGCTGGGGGAAAGCATTCTAGTCGTCCCTAGCAGATAATGGACACGATAGGTTTGTTGTGCTTTGTGAAAATAACACCACACACACCTACAAAAGCTGTTATTTAACACCACACAACCCTAAACTTCTTTTCAAAGTAAACTCATGAACTAACAACGCCATTAACAGCGAGCAACTTTTGAAAAATGTCCACGCAGAGTATACGGGTGATATAAGTTCAGGTAATGAAGCGATGTGTGGGTAAGAATAAAACCTTTTACGACCACACGCGTTCCTGCTGATGGTGGCTATCGGAGGATATTTATCAAGATTTTTATAGGGCTGTTGGCTGCAGAAAGAGAGAATTACAGGCCAGGGTTGTAGCTTGGCGGACGGAACAATAAGCAGGGAGACTGCAGACGTAAGCGCGCGCTGCTCTCAGGACAGCGGATACACACTGCAATATAGTGGCTCATAAATTGGATGCACTATAATCTATGGAGTCTTTCCTTTTGGGCATTTGTGCTGTATTTTTTTAAATGATTTATATGTTATTGCAGAGTTGAATCAACTGAATTGAATTGCTTGGGGCGGCTGACTGCAGGGTTAAGCACTATACCGATATAATGAGTTGTAGAAGGAAAACAATGGGTGCATTTTAAAATGCTTAAGAAGAGAAGCTCAGATGTTTGCCTTGGTGAAACAATGGAACCATGTTTATACTTTTTTTTTTTTTTTTTTATTATTTATTCTATTTTTATATTTGAATAAAACAACCAAACCAAATTTCAAGAATTACCATTGTGTCAACCAAAATGAATTATATCGTTAATGCTATCATGTCTTATGTTTTCATAGGATAAAGGAACCTTCCTCCTTGTCTTGGATGCCCAAACATTCGAGGAGCTGGGAAGAGCTAATGTGCCGGTCAACATTCCCTACGGATTCCATGGAGCCTTCAACCCAACCGCCTGAACATATCGGTCCATGCCTCCTAGTGTCGATGTGTCCCTGAGCAAGACACTTAACCCTAACTGCTCCTGACGAGCTGGCTGTCGCCTTGCACGATTGACTCCGCCGTCGGTGTGTATTAACCGTTGTAAGTCGCTTTGGATAAAAGCGTCTGCTAAATGCCCTAAATGTAAATGTAAATGCAAACTGAACCCACACTGACCCACATCCAGAGTGACAGTGTTATCAGCCTATCACAGCTCTCTCAGATTGGGACTCTGGGATAGGCCAAACCAGAGGTAGGACAGAGAATGTATTAAACATACAATTAATCAACTAATAATGAACTTATATTGTCATATTTAGATTAGACACAATGATTGTCATATTGCGATTCCTAGTTCAGTTTAGTCTGAATTGTGTGTACTGCCTTACAATGACACAATTTTAGATTTTAAATAGGTTGATATGAAAGATCTGAGTGATATCAGAGCTTGGTACTATACACATTTATCAGGTATCATACCTTGACCTAAGTGCTGCATTTTAAGCATTTTTGATTGACTAGCAGAATGTTTTCAATTGAATAAGTGAAGTCATGTTCAAAGTGATAATACGTTCCGTAGCTCAGCCAGAGCTGCTTTAGCTGATCACTGTGATCTCAGCCATCTCTGAAGGCTGATTTGACATAATGGCTTTATATTATTGAATCATTGTAATCGCTGCAATGATTTTTCATTGTAATCTCTGTAATGATTTACATCAAACATACATGTTATTAGTCGTATATATGTCGTAACCACTAGGTACAATAGGGTAATTCTTTTGAACTGCTTAAAGGTACTTTGACTCTCAGTCTCTCAGTGTACGTATAGGACAAAAACAGGTCAGTGGTTCTTTTTATGTGACACATCTACCAAAGTCGCCTCATTGGCCACCATTGGCCCTGAGACAATCTGACTCCAACCGAGACTTCCCATTGGATAAATGATAGGCTTAGCAGCTGCAGGACCCTTTGCCAACCCACACACCCAAGTGCCTGAGGAGTACAGACAATTGTTTATATGCACTTGAATCTAACTGGGGTTCAGCCAAATCTACCACTTTTTCATATACATATTTTTTTTATGCAATTTTTGTATCCACTGTATGATTGAATATTGTGTTTAAAAGCTTTATATATTTTACTGAGAACTGCATGCATGTAATAAAATGGATCATATTCTCATGTTTGGAAGTTTTAATGTAGAAATCGAGTTTTCAAACAGCTAATATTTAAAATGTCTTTCAAATCACAATCGAAAGTCTATGTGGCATTTACCACATTTGCAATGGTTAATGATGTATTCTTACAAAACAAAAATTATTTTGTGGAAAAATGACTAAATTAAACAATGTGTTAAGTATATAGGCCTACTGTATGGACCATATACCACCTCTGCAGAATATATTTTTAGACAACATACATACATACATTTAATAGTATATTTAAATATTCAACAGAATAATTATGATTGAAAGATAATCATTAGCATTAACTTTGACAAAGAGAAACATTTTTTCTTTGAAAATAGTTGAAAAAATTGCTCTGCAGTGCATGCTGTTGCCTGTAACTGCCACGCGAGGGCGCTCTATATCTTGCTATGACCCGTCGCTACATGAACACGCACTGGCTTGCACAGCAAAATCGTCTTAATAGCTTAAACTCGACAAATTCACGATTATTTTGAAACTTTTAAATATTGCATCCGTGAACAAAAACACGTATTCATATAAATATTATCATTGTGTTTTGAGTCATAGAGCAGAGTGCCAGTCACTTGAT